>NW_024423897.1:12192108-12776316 GCF_017311325.1 Ursus maritimus
CAGTGTCCCACAGGTTTTGGACTGATGTGTTTTCATTCTCATTGGTCTCCAGAAATTGTTTAAACTGATTTTTAATTTCCTGGTTTACCCAGTCATTCTTGAGCAGGATGGTTCTTAGTTTCCAAGTGTTTGAGTTTCTTCTAAATTTTTCCTTGTGATTGAGTTCCAGTTTCAAAGCATTGTGGTCTGAGAATATGCAAGGAATAATCTCAGTCTTTTGGTATCGGTTAAGACCTGTTTTGTGACCTGTTTTGTGTCTATTCTGGAAAAAGTTCCATGTGCATTCAAAAAGAATGAGTATTCTGTTATTCTGGGGTGTAGTGTTTTATATATATCTATGAGGTCCATCTGTTCCAGTATGTCATTCAAAGCTCTTGTTTCTTTGTTAATTTTCTGCTTAGGTGATCTGTTGCTGAGAGTGGAGTGTTGAGGTCCCCTACTATTAATGTATTATTATCTATATGTCTCTTTATTCTTGTTAAGAGTTGGCTTATGTATCTAGCAGCTCCCCTGTTGGGGGCATAGATATTTATAATTGTCATATCCACTTGTTGGATACATCCTTTAAGAATAATATAGTGTCCTTCTGTATCTCTCACTAGGGTCTTTAGTTTAAAATCTAATCTGTCTGATATGAGAATTGCTACTTCAGCTTTCTTTTGAGGTCCATTGGCATGAAAAGTGGTTTACCAACCCTTCACTTTCAGTCTGGATATATCTTTAGGTTCAAAATGAGTCTTTCGCAGGCAGCAAATGGTTGGGTCATGTCTTTTTATCCAATCTGCAACCCCGTGGCATTTTATGGGAGCATTTAGGCCATTCACATTGAGAGTGATTATTGAGAGATATGATTTTAAGGATGTCATGTTTCCTGTGAAGTCTTTGTTTCTATAGATTGTAAATTTCTGTTCTGTATCACTCTTGGGGCCTTTTTACTTTTATAGAACCCCCCTAATATCTCCTGTAGGGCTGGCTTGGTGGTTATGAATTCCTTCAGTTTGCCGATCCTGGAAGGTCCTTGTCTCTCCATCAATTCTGAATGACAACCTTGCCGGATAAAGGATCCTTGGCTGCATGTTCTTCCCACTTACTGCTCTGAATATGTCTTGCCAGCTTTTTCTGGCTTGCCAGGTCTCTGTAGACAGGTCTGACATTACTCTGATGTTTCTCCCTTTGTAGGTGAGGATTCTCTTCCCCCTGGCCACTTTCAAGATTGTATCCTTGGATCTAATATTTGTGAATTGCACTATGACATGACATGGTGAAGGTCTGTTGTCCTTGACCTTGGGAGGGATCCTCTCTGCCTCTTGGACATGAATGCTTGTTTCCTTTGCCAGATTAGGAATGTTCTCAGTTACAATTTGTTCAAATATCTCTTCTAGACCTCTGTTTTTCTCCACCCCCTCGGGGATGCCGATGATTCTGGCATTGGAACGTTTCATTGAGTCAGTAATCTCCCGTAATTCTCGTTAATATTTTCATTACTATTTTTTTCAAGCCTACACATCATCTTGACTATTGTTACTCTGAACTCCATTTCTGACAATTTGGTTATATCCATATCCATCAGTTCTGTGTCAGAGGCCACAGACTCATTATCTTTTCCTTGCCCTGGGGGGATTTCTCCTTGTCATTCTGATGAGGAGAGGTTGTGGGGATGCCCAGAGCCCAAGTTATTGACCAGGACACAGGCAGTGTCACTTGTTTTATAGAGACCTTAGGGATGTCGGCTTCCTGATTTTTCAGCCTGCCTTCTGAGTGAGGGGCGTGCCGCGTTGATATTCAAGAAACCCTGTTTGGGCAGAGTTGCCCCGTCCTCTGCGAGGGGGTGTGGGACTGGGCACACTGTGAGCCGGTATTTCCGGGCTTTTGTTCTCTGGTGGCTTTCCCTGGCCGTTTTCTGTGCCTCTTCTGAGAGTCAGAGCAGCAGTGGCCATATACTAGCCTCTGTCTCAGAACAGAGAGATCGCAGTCTGCTCTCCACTGAGCTCTCTTGGGCACTTTAACTCTGTTTCTGTTGGTGCTGCTAAAAACCCTGCAGCGACCCGGGATGTGTGTCCCACAGCCTGTGTCCCAGCCCTCACTTCCAGGACCGGTGCGTCTCTGGCCTTTGTGTTTCTAACACCACCAGCCACCCCCGGTTCCCATGCATGCTCCCGAGCTCCCGAGCTCCCGATCTCCCTGTTTCAGTATGGTGTGTGTGCGCTCTGGAGCACCGTTTTTCAGTCTGGTTGTGCGCACTCCCGAGCTCTCGGTTTCAATCTAGTTTGGGTGTATGCTCCGGAGCTCCGGTTTTCAGTTTGGACACGCACATTCCCGGGCTCAGTCTGCTCTCTCACGGGTGCCGGTCCGTGAGTCAGCCCGCTCCCCAGCACAAGTGGCTACTGCTTCCCGGCGCCTGAGTGTGGAGACTCCCTCCCCCTTCTGTTTATCTTCCTATATCTGTGCGCGGATTCACAGCTCCCCGTTTCGTACCTCAATACTCAGCACTGGAGATGTTCATTTGTAGAGATCCAGATGTATCTTCCTGCATCTCAGGCTGATTCCTTGAGTTTTCAGGATGGTCTGGTAGAGATCCAGCTCGACTCGGGACCAGCTGAGAAAGGGTCGCCTACTCCTCCGCCATCTTTTCTCCTCCTTGCAGACAGTGGTCGCTTTTCTGTTCATAGAGTTTCTGCTACTCTTTTCTTCGTTCTCCAGTTGCGTTCATAGATATTCAGAATGGTTTGGTAGCTCTCTCACTGAATTCCTGGGACCAGATGAACTTTAGGTCTCCTGCTCCTCTGCCATCGTGGAACGCCGAGCTGGAGCTCAACTCCTGTTTTAAGTTGGGTTCCTTGCAGAAAGTGGTCGCTTTTTTGTTCATAGACTTGCTGCCATTCTTTTCTTCATTCTCCAGTTGAGTTTGTAGGTGTTCAGAATGGTCTGATAGCTATCTAGCTGCATTCCTGGGACCAGACAAAATTTAAGCCTCCTGCTCCTCCGCCATCTTGGACTCCTCCTGTTATAACCTAATTATTAACATAATTTTGAAGTACTGGTAAACATAAATGCTGTTTTGAACTATTTGCAACAACTGTAATGTAATATAAAAATATCCTGATTTCTGCTGATGACAGAGCCACAGATTCCGCTAATAATTCTGGTATTTGTTGCCTCCATTCATAATTGAAGGAAAAGCTAAATCAGGTTAGTGGGAACGCAAGGATATAGTTTTATTCATACATACATGTTCACAGACTTCCTGAATTCTATCTGTGGTCTCCTTGGTGGCCTGTGTTCCCCTGGTTAAAAATTCTTGCTACATGAATTAAGATAAATAAGATAAATCAAATATTTCTTATGTCAAAGAATGGCTTGAAACATTTTATAACAACTGAAAACTTATCTTTCAAACGATATACTTACAGGGAAATTGGGACCTTGGAAATTGAGAAATTGGTCTTGATTTTTTTTTTTTCATTATGAAACAAAGTGTTCCCTTGGCATGTTCACCTCAGTTAAAGGCATTTAATAAAATCCCTGTGGTATTTGAATACTCTGACATTGCTGGGAAAGGGTGTCTATTTATGAAAATAATGTTGTTAGACTAAAAAACTAAATAAAAGGATATGCTGAGTCAGAAATAACAAATTTTTATGGGAATAGGGGTTTTTTTTCTTTTCTTTTTCTTTTTTTTAAAGAGTAGATTAATCAATTAATCAATAGCATTTTGCCTTAAGATATTGTTAATTTCTCTCAGTCAGGACCATAACAGCAAGCTATTTCAGGCCGATCACAGAACAAAAATTTGGTACCAAGTTCCCTTGGCTTCCACTTGAGCATGCGACACAGCTCATTTCATGAGTAATGAGAATACTGATGATAATGACAACTGTGAGACTACGTCCATAGAATAGTAGAGAAAGAAACCAAAGGGGGAAAAGCCCTAATTGTTTCTAGTACTGTGTTTAAATTCTTGGAATTTGAGTTTTCACAGTGAAATGAAGACATCTTCAATAGCAGAGGAGGACTCACAGCCATAATATCCTAGTCATGTTTCTTACCTGTTTTCTGAAACTTTGAATTTCCAAGGAATGCAATGAGAAGAAACTGGGGGAAATTATAATTCCGGATCAGGTTCTGGCTCAAATGTTGACAGAGGTCAAACAGGACACATACAGGCCTATATTAGGTCAGGTGTAAAACAGAAGGACTAATAAGATGACCACAGGTCACAAGGAGTGGGGTGAAAATGAAAGGAAATGACGTAGCCCATTAGAATTTCACAACATCTGTCTAATAAGGAGTGAGTTAGATTGGCCATGGTTTGACAGAGTGGGTGGAGATAGGAAAATGTACCTCCTCAAAAAAGCAGTATTCAATTTTTCTATCCCCATTTTACCGGTCTGCTTCACTGTACTCTGGTAAAATTGACTTAATTGATCTTTCCTTTTGGTAAAGCCTATCAGTGATAATTTTGCTTTGATTTATTATCTAGCAGTAGACTTTCACACCATAATTTACTCTTTGATGTCCCCAATAGATTGTGTATGAGTTATATGTTTTTCCATAATACTACAAAATAAACCCCAAATAATCATCTATTTAGTCTCAAGTCTATGGGATTTCTCTGATTTGTACTGGGTTTGGCTGATTTGGTTATGCTTGGTTGATCTCAGCTGGTCTCACTTATGCCTCTGCAGTCAGATCAAGTCAGCTGGGTAGCTCCATCCCTGTTTACTGGGCTCACTCACTGATCAGCTTCCCATTACCTATTCTTATGTGGCCTTTTTTGGGATAACTTGAACAGCTCAGCTCTGTTCCTTATGCCCCCTCCTCCAACAGGCATGCCCGAGGATGGTCTTCCCATGTTTTTGGCAGAAGGCAAGAGACAAGCACAGGCACTTTTTTAAACTTGTTCTTGAGTAGATGGGCTGATATTTCATTGACCAAAGTTAGTCACGATGCCAATCAGATTCAAGAGTAAGGGAATAAATGCCACTGAGATACTATTTCACATTCATTAGTTTGGCTATCATGAGACAGGCAGAAAATAGCAAGTGTTGGCAAGGATGTGCATAGTTGGCAGAAATGTAAAACGGTGCACCCACTGTGGAAAATGGTATAGTAATTTCTCAAGAAATTAAACATACAATTATCATATGATCCAGCAATTCCACTTCTGGGTGTATATATAAAAGAACTGAAGGCAGGATTTCAGAGAAATACTTGCACACCCATGTTTAGAACAGCATTATTCACAATAACTAAAAGATGGAAACAACCCAAGTCCATCGATGGATGAGAATGGATAAACATATGCACACACATGCACACACACACAAACTGGACTATTACTCAGTTTTAAAAGGAAGGGAATTTTGACACATACACAAACTGGGTGAACCATGAAGATGCTCTACTAAGTGAAATAAGTCATCGAAGGACAAATATCATAAGATTCCACTTTTATAAGGTTTCTAGGGTAGTCAGATTCATACACACAGAAAATGGAATGGTAATTGTCAGGGGAGGGAGATAAAGGGGAATGGACAGTTTGATGAGTATGGAGTATCAACTGAGGAAGATGAGAAAGTTCTGGAGATGGATGGCGGTGATGGTTGCACGACAGTGTGAATGTATTTAATGTCACTGAACTGCACACTTAAAAGTGGTTATAATGGTGAGTTTTTTGTTATGTATATTTTACCACGATAAAAAAGTACATAAAGAGTAAGGGGATAGATTTAACCTAATTGGTAATTATTGTTGCAGAGTCATGTAGCAGAATAGATGTTGATGACAGAGAAGCACATAACTAGGGACACTCAAGGAGTCAGTCTATCACAGAGGATATTTTTAAAGGCAGTAACATGTTTTTCAAAGCATAATGAATCATTGCAAAATTTAATTTTCTTCAAATGACTTTGACATTTATAACAGATTTAGAAAAATTGTAGTGAGGTGTTATATCTGTCTTAGTATGGCAGGGATTCGAATCTGGGAACCAAGTTCAAGAATACCAGCCGCTTTACCACACAATATATTAGTTAGCATGAAAAATTCAAGTTACAGGAAACAAGTCAACCCCCATATATTACATTTTGCTTATGCTGCAAATAATCAACTAAAGAATTAAAGTCTTCTTATGAAATAGGTTGTATCAAGATATCTGAAAGAAAAGAAGGTGCCACTTTATAAAACTTCACTTACTTTCCAGTAGTTATATAAAGATAGAAATCTATAGTGGCTGCCATAGCATTGTTTATTACATGTAACTGTGACCTGAACTTAGAGCATTTTAATGTTAATTAAAATTCTGTACAATTATTCATAATTTCCTTAATCTGTGCTATTTCCAATTTTCTGGTAATGAAAATGCTTGTGGTACTAATAGCTAAGGCATCTGTCCAATATTTATACACGAGCATCATTAAATATTTCTAATTTATTAAAATTCATGTTAATGTTCTTTTTGAAATATTGGTTCATGACTCCATTCATATGGGAAATTTATATGAGTTCTAATTTCATTTAGAGAATACTGAACATAACATAGTATATTTTTAAAAATCATCATAGTACAGATAGCACCTGTGAAAGGAGTAGTATTAGTTATTTTAATAGTAACTCTTTTGGGAGCTTTATATTTTTATTGTTAGTTTTGGGGGATAAAATTTATAAAAGTAAGATCGAAGTCATTTCATATGGTGTGAAATCGATATTGAATATTGTGAAAATCTATTATTTCATTCTGATAATTTACTGAGGCAGATAAAATGAATACTATGTTCATCTTGCAGACGACAAAATCAATCTCACAGTTTAAGTGACTTTTTCAAGGTTACAAGTTGTTCAGTGATGGAGACAGACAAGACTTTCAAACTGTTACCTCCTAGAACTGTGGTGTATAATGCAGCCTCCATCTGTCACATGTGGCTACTGAGCACTTGACATGGGACAACTCTGAAGGGAGCTGTGCTGTGGGAAGGAAATACCCACTGTATTGCAAAGACAGTACTAGAAAAGGAATAAAATATCACATTAATTATTTTATATTAACTCCATGTTAAAGTGATAAGATTTGGGATATATTGGGCTAAATAAAATATGTTGTATACAATTCTTATAATGTGGCCACTGCAAAACTTAAAATTTTGTATGTGGCTCTCATGGTATTTCTCATGGACAGTGCTGTCCTAGAACTTTGTTTTTTCTACTGCTTTGGGCTAAGGATCTATGTAGGGGCTATTAACTGTGTGTCTAAGTTCATATGGTATTTTGGAGTTTAAGAATCAGTTAGGGTTTGACATGATTATTTCTATGTCAGTCTAACCATCATGACTAGGTACTGTTCAATAAATTCACAAATTGTCATAATGAAATAGTTAAGTGTATTGTCTATGAAGTTACAAATTCTAATGATAAGTTTCCTTGCTTTTTATCACAACTATGTTAAGTTCCTTGAGGTTATACATTTTCACACCTTCGTCTTTGATCATCATCTTTAATATGTAATGTGTCAGGGTTTTGTAGTAGTCAGAATTTTTTTTTAAAAAGCTCACCTAGTAAAAAAGTGTCCTGATACCTTGCCAACTGACTTTTCTTGAATGCTTAGCTCAAAGCAATAGAAAAAAAAAATAATAAAGTTCTAAGATGGCATGATCCATGAGAAATATGAGAGTCACATATAACATTTTTTAGTAGTCATATTTAAAGAGTAAAAATAAAGTGAGATTAATGGTATTTTTTATTTAATCCAGTATATCCAAAGCAACAAGAGAGCAATTTTTAAGTCCCCTCCCCGCCCCCCAAGCACTTTCTAGTGTTCTTAGGGTAATTAAAACTCTTACCATGATAACATTCTTACTGTGACTTATCTAGCCTTATGTGCTCAATCTTTCTCTCAATCTCTCTGTACTCCCTTCGCACCACCAGGGCTACCTGACCTCCTTCAGGTCCTCCAGCACTCCAGCATCCTCCCCCTCAGCCCAAGGGCCTGTGTGTTCCTTCCTCCCTCTGCAACACTCCAGATCTCACCACAAGACTATTCTTTCTTTGACTTCCAGTCATTTTTCATTATATGTGCTCACAGCACCCTGTTACTTTGGATGAATTATCTCATTAATCGGATTCCTTCATTCACATCTCTATGCCTTAGTGTACTCTAAGATCCATGAGGGCAGGCTCTGTATCTGTGTTTCTTCAGTACTGTGTCCCCAGTGCATAGTGCTTGACACACAGTAGGTGCTCAGTAAGTATTGACTTCATGAAGGAATAAATAAATGTATATATCCCTGAAAGAACCAATACACATTCTTTGATGTATGCTTAATGTTCCATTTGTAATAGGACTCTTGGTATTTAATTTAAATGAGTCCCTTGACATTTTACTACCTATTTTATGTTCCGTATTTGTTTTGCATAGTATTTCAGTTTCCAGCTAAAAATCAGATTATTACAGCATATCTTTGGACACTTAAGCATTGCCACTAATGTTACTTAACATGAACCATCATTAGTTATTTGATTCACACAATATCCCTGTTTCTGCTTTTGGGAAGAAAAGTTGTTATTGAAAAGTCATCAATATAGGTGACTGCTCAAACTTAAGGGGACAATAATAAATATGGAAATAGATTTGAAAATGCTGTTTTCTCTGTGTGTGTATAAGTGTGTGAAGAGAGAGAGAGGTATTGAAAGACCAAGGCTAGATTTTGAAATACTGTCATTTTTTATGTTAATTTTCATGTTTGGGTATAGGGTTTTTATACTTACTAAATGCTAATGTTGCTTTTAAAAATATAGACAATATAATATTTAACTCTCAATTATAGCAGAATGTTTTTACCTTTGAGAAAAGAGGAAAATCACAAGAAAACAGTCTGATGTTTTAATTTTAAATACAGATTACCAAGGAAATCCTTCAGAGACATTATATCCTGACATCCCAGTAGCGTACGTGCTGGTCGTCTATTCTGTCTAGAAGTCTGAAAACTGTGCACTGATGCCCACATGATTGAGTTAATTGTCCGGAGACATCCCTTATTAAAGAAATATTAAATTATGTCCTATAGGCCTTCTTAAGTAAACATGTAGACCACTCCCTTTTAGAAGGATTTTTATCAGAAGGCTAAAATATTTAAAATTATTTATTGTAAACTTTTTAGTTGATAATAAAATATATTTAACTATACCACTAGTTTTCAGAGTGTGATCGTTGACTGGGAACATAGGCATTACCTGGGAACTTGTGAGAAATGCAAAGTCTCCTGTCCTCACCCAAAACCACAGAATCAGAAATTTTGTGAGTGGGATACAGGAATTCATGTTTGAACAAGTTCTCTGTATGATTCTGATGTACTTGATACTTAGAACAACTGAGCTATGCTATTATATTTAAGGAGAATTCTCATTAATAGCCTTAAAATATTTAGTGCCTGTTAAAATATTATTGAGTCATGCTGTATAGCACAGGTAAAACTATAAATCAGAAAAGACTTCTTTAAAAAATGAAGAAAAAAGGGCGCCTGGGTGGCTCAGTCCTTAAGCGTCTTACTTCGGTTCAGGGCATGATCTTGGTGTTCTAGGATCGAGCCCCCACATCGGGCTCCCTGCTGGGAGCCTGCTTCTTCCTCTCCCACTCCCCCTGCTTGTGTTCCCTCTCTTGCTGGCTGTCTCTCTCTCTGTCAAATAAATAAATAAACTTAAAAAAAAAAACAAAGAAAAATATACCTATCTTATCTTTCAGAAGTCCTTTTTAAAATTTCTATTTCAGGTGCCAAATTCATAAACATTTTCACAAGAATAAGAGTCTCTCCCTGTAGGAAATATGTGAAACATATATAGTTAGTGATAGCAAATTGGCAAATTTGTTGGCAAATTGGCTCTCTGAAGAAAGACACCCACATTTGTAGCATTTTCTGATTTCCATGGTGTATATCTCCCAGCATGGTCTTTTACTAGATTCTAACACAATGTCTCTTGAAAATGGAGTTGGGAAGAGATGTTCAAAGTAAGTGTTCTAGTTTTTTGGAGGGAGAGAGGGCACTCTTGAGAAAGTGTCCAATCCACTTTCTTTATGGAAAATTTCCCTTTTTCTCATATTCTTTTCTGCCTGGTTAAGAAGAAGTCATACATATTCTAAGATTCTTTGACTAAGAGTTCTCATGTAGGAATAATGTTTTAGTTTAAATGGACTGCCAGTCAGTTAATGACAATATCATTTATCATAAGTGATTTCCTGAATTCTCAATCATTTATGCCTATACAAGTATCCTTTACAATGGGAAGCATTTGGAACATATGTAATCCAGGTCAGATTTTAGGTAGCTTTCCCAATGATTCTATTTTACTTAGGGACTCTTTTGGTAACCAGAGTCAATCCTCAATAATTTCATACTAAAACAAAATAAAAAACTTTCGGGTAATTAAGAATCAACATTTCAATTATTCAAAATATTATTGAATATAATTAAATTTTAAAATGGTGCCATTAAGTAAAAACAAACAGTGAAAATGAGGACATTTTTTTTCTGTAGCTGGTAAGAAACAAATCTGGCGTGTTGTTATTGGTGATGAAGACTCCTTAAACAAATCTGGCTGGTTATTATTTCTAGTGTAGGCTGCTGTCCTGGATTGCAAAAATATTTCAATGCCTCTTTGTGTCTTTTGCTCTTTTTCTCTTTTTAAATTCAGTATCCTTGACAGATAAATGCTGGTAAAAGTCTGTTTTGAATCTGCTGCTTCTGCGCTCAGAAAGTATCAGTATCCTTTACTGCCTGCAATATGAGAAACCCAACATGTTAGCTTGGTACTCAAACTCTTCCTACTTTCCATCTTCATTTTCTGATACTACTCTCTGTGTACTCCTACACTTTGCCATTCCTGCAAGTATCCCGCTTTGCCTGATACCTGCAGTGTTTTCTCTCTCTGCCCATGATATTCCTTCTCTTTCTCATAACTGGAAATCCCATGTATACTTTATATCTTACTGAACATCTCATGTTTTCTCCAACATTTTGTCATCCTTCCTGCTCTTGTGGGTGAGCAGTGAGATGGAATATTTGGAGTCACTACCTGGGTTTGAACATTTAGCAGCTCTTTTATCCTGTGTACCTCACTCAATGTGCTTTCAGCATGTCCTCATTCATAAAGTGGGTTTCATAATAACTGTTTTTTTTAATTGTATTGCAGAAACTTAGTGAAGTGCCTGGTGAGAAATATTAACTATGACTTTCTTTTTTTCTTTTGAACTCAAAAAACCTACATCTAACCACTTGTTTGGCCCTTATGTACTTTCTTGTATTATAGCTTGTGCATACATGTTATTGTATTTGGAATATATTTTAAGAACCTTGGCCGTGGGGGCCAGACTTCGGTCTATTTCCATTTCAATAGACCTAACACACACCTAGCAAATAATAGATGCTGAAAAAATAACTGATGAATAATAATAGAATGGAAGAGGGCAAGAAACACTCATGTGGGTATTGGGAAAACAGGGTCCTGGTCTCGGCTTTGCTTACATCTTATATTAGCTAATAACTTGTTTGATGGGGCGCCTGGGTGGCGCAGTCGTTAAGCATCTGCCTTCGGCTCAGGGCGTGATCCTGGCATTCTGGGATCGAGCCCCACATCAGGCTTTTCCACTGGGAGCCTGCTTCTTCCTCTCCCACTCCCCCTGCTTGTGTTCCCTCTCTCGCTGGCTGTCTCTGTCTAATAAATAAATACATAAATCTTTAAAAACAAACAAACAAACAAACAAACAAACAAACAAAAACTTGTTTGAGCTTCAGCATCCTCATTTCAAACAGAGGCAGAACTACCAGGTGATCTCTAGCTCTTTCAGAACCCAGGTGTAATTATCTGTGATATGGTTTAAGCCATAAATACAGACCATATGTTATATATTCATGTGTCTATTGAAAATACTGTTTTATTCTATTTTTATAAGATCATCATACTCAATTCATAACACATAACTTTCCTTGGTCTGTGGGAGAATCCTCTTTTTAAAAATTGTATTACATGATTTTTCCTTCACCTTGAAAATTCCATGTGGATTAAAGATTTAACTGCAAAAATGAAATCGTAAAACCAACAAAAGAAAACATGGGGAATGCATTTGTGACCTTGGATGGAGAACATTTTTGACTCACAGAGGAAAAGCTGTAAAGGGAAGAGTGATGCATTTAACCATCTTACTATATATCGCATTTTCCACTGGGCTGTGTATAAGTATGTGCTCTCCAATACATTACCTAGTGATTTCATTTCTTCATTGTATCTATGAATTAGATCATAAGGTGGCAAATTAATTAGATTATCAAATGTAACAATTTCTTCTGACCTATGTTTAAAGAATTATTCTATCACTGCATGTTAACATTAGGAAGAAAACTGGAGAATGTACACAAATACTGTTTAAACAACATTCAAATATGGAAAATGGAATATCTGCTCATTTGGAAATGTTTAGAAAACTTAATTTCCAGTTTCCATCTTAATGTGTATGGCAGCAAATATTAATTCACCTGATACTACTACAAAGCATCATTACGAATAAAACAGGAAAACATGCATTATTTCTATAGAATTGCCTTCCGCATGGAGATACAAGGCATGGTATTTTCACTGTTGATAGCTGTCAGAAGATGCCACCTGGCCTCATCTGGTGTACAGTATTTTTAATTTGTTCAGTCACAGAGAAGATGCTTTTTTTTTTCTTTATGAAAGCACCTGAGAACCTGCACCAGTCCAAAATTCTGAGGGAATTAAGGTTTTTAAAAGATTCTTTAGAAAAATTCCTTAAATGTTTTAAAATTCTCTAATTGTTATTTTCTTTTTCTAAGAAGGCCATCTCAGGGCTAACATCCCTTTCTCCATTCAGTTTATGTTAGGCATTGTTTTATATAGAGTCCAAATTTAATGTAGAGAATTTCTCTTATCTCTTAATATGGTACTTATGTTTTCCATATATGTTTGCATTTTATTTTAAATTAATCATACATTCTTTAGGTCATGAGACAAACACACTGGAACTATAGTCAGAAATCACATATTCAAGTCCCCGTTCTCATTGTCTGTATGAATTTGGGCAAGCAATATACTCCCTCAGGTCTTTTTCCAGGGAGCTTCCTCACTGTATGATTTGGTGTTTTGAATGAAATGTTGTGAAACACCATATTTAGCCTTAGAGAACGGTAGAGATATTAGTTGTGTTTATTGTTCTTTTCTATAACCCTCAATACAGTGTAGAAAAAAGCAAAAGAGCTCAGATATTTATTAAACACTGGCTTTTTGAAGCTGGATGAAAGTAGAAAAGAATTGACTGTATTCCAAAGGATTCATTGAGTTCATAAAGTATTCAAAGACATTATTTAAACTAATTAATTTCCCCTATTAAGTGGTCATAGAACATGGACAACAAGAACAGAATGTGGTTAGGTTTCAGGGTATTAAATTGTTTTCAGAGAATTCCAACATCTGTTCTTAAACTCTCTAGGTTGTTGTGAATACTTCATTGAAATGTCAGGTAGCTATTACTTTTTCCCTTCATCCAGGAATGTGATTTTAATGCGATATATTTGTGGTCTAAATTGAGCCATAACATACTATTGACACTGTCCTAAATTTCACACAAAGACAAATTATTTAGCTATTTTCTTCTGGGAAAGGGAGTTAATTAAAAGAAAATAATTTTCCCAGCATATTTACCCAAAGGCACAAATCATATCCATTTAAATACTTATTTATCTTCCTGAATTAAGGAATTCAGCCAAAATAATTTCCATCCAGAGCTCAAAAGGACTTTTGCTAACTGAATTTAGAATTCTATAATAAGAAAGTAGAGAAGTGACAACTAAACAAAAAAGAAACTAAGATGTATTATTTTTCTATTATAATGAATAAAAATCATGTTAACAATTGAAAATACATTACTCCGACATTGGAAACCAACTCATCTTTGAACTTGGGTAGGGCATACAGAAATAATATGTTTAGCAATTTTGGCCTTAGGTACATTTCCCATGATGCATTTACAATCTACACATCCCATTTGTTAGCTAATGTTGCAATTGCTTTGAAACTTCATATGGATTAAAACATATCCAAGGGAGAAATGTAAACAGAAATTGTCATATTACTTCTATATAGAATCAAATTTATTAACAGAAACACAGGAATATAGAATATATTTCCTTAATATAGAGATAAAATATTTTCTTGTAATCTAAACACATTTTCAAATTATATAAAACAATAAATACTTATTAATGTCAGGGACTAATCTGCTTGACAGATTAGTCAGTCAAAACATGATTTGATTCTATGCTGGTTTGTGCTCGATGTGATTTCAGAACCTGAAACTAAATAATTAGAATGTGCCTTATCTCGCTAGGCCAGTGGGAGAGGTTCATTATAAATCCAGCAACAAACTTATGGGCCTGTCGTCGTGCATCAAAAAGAAGAACTGAGATTGTGTTTAGACCTTCATGAAGTTTAGTCATTTGTTTTTAGAGTTTTAGCACCATGAACAGTACATTTTCCTGGGAGTGTTGGGCGGAGGGGCTCAAAAATTCAATTAGAGCTGTAGTTATTTGTAAAGGAATTCTTTTTCTATATTGTTAAGCTAATTTACTGGAGGGTGAGTGAAAATGTAGGCAAATCCATCAAATTAGTAATTAGACCATATTCAAACTTGCTTTGGGATCTTGACACTGGTACAGACTTGGTTTGTAGGCAACTTTTTTACTTAGTAGCCAAAGGATTCATCCTATACATTATTCAACTCTTTTCCACCCTTCTACGTTCCAACACCTTCTGCTAATTTTTTGTTTGTTAGAATGTTCTTATAATATTGAGGAAAATTTTAAGATAAAAAGAATCTTCTTTACTGGCAGCCATGGTTGGGGAGGAGGACTTTGCTTGTGGATGTATCAGTTATTGATATAAATGAGTGTCCAGCTAGGTATTTGTTTTCATCTCTTCCAATTTATCGTATGTCCAGAGATTGCGCTTCTATTGAAACCATGTTTCTAAGGTCAGTAAAGGTTGTTGTCAATTCTTATTCATATGGTCATTCTTTCATTAATTCAACAAATCTTTATAAGGCCTGAAGTCTATATTAAGCACTCTTCCATGTACTGGGGTTAAAAGAGGTAAATAAAACTGATGCAATCTCTGTACTTACGGGCAAGTCTACTGGGTGACCAGATATTAAACTAGAGCACAACAATTATACATTTACAGTTGTGATAAGTATGAAGAAGAAAAAACACAAGATATTAGAATACATAATATTATGCTGGGGATGAATCCTTTATCAGGAAGACTTACACAAAGATATCCCTTGATTTCTTGCCTGCACGTTAACAATAACTTCTGAAATGGCCTTCATACACTATTTCCTCTTCAGACTGTGCTCGGCAGTGTAGCCAGAGTGACCTTGTTGTGTAAATATGTTGTGTAAATATGACCATGCTTATCTCCTGATTGATTATCTTCAGTGGCTTTGTGGCTTATTACTCTTAATATAAACACCCCAATCCTTGTGAGGAATGGTTAGGAATGTCACTACCTGCACCTCTTTATCCTTGAGATCTCCTTTTTTTTTTTTTTATATTGGCTTCCTTTTTCAGGGATACTCTCTACATGTGGAGGCAAAAGTAGTCCCCATGAAGCTCTCTATTTATGCTATCCTAATGGTTTTCAGTCTCTGTTCCCAAAATTGCATGGGGTGGGGGAGAGGAAGCTTCCAAAAGAAAGAGATGAACAATGGGTAAAATAACACATATCCTCTCTAGCCATATAATTAAAATAAAATTATTCTGCGTATAGTGTAATTTTCTGTCAACTAATGCTCCCTATATTTAAAACTGTATTTAAGCAAGTATATAAAGTAATTTGCTATAGTAAATTCCCCCATTAGTAAGATAATTTTAAAAGCCTCTTGGAGATATTTGGAAGAAATTGGAAGTTTTTGAGGTAAATCATTCTATACTCTCTATTTTCTCACTCTAGAAAATGAGCTAATTTAAATGTTGATATTTTGAGCTCATTTAGTAGTAGTTAATATTCTTTAACCTATTATATTTAACATACTTCATTAGCTTGAATTTCTTTCTACAACTTTCTTATTCCTGTTTTTGTTGCTCTTTAATTTTGATGGGATCTATAGAAAACTTCAAGCTTTCCAAGATATCACAAAAGGCACTGCTTTATATTTATTTATATTTATATATATTTATTTATTTTAGAGAGAGACTGTGTGTGCATAAGTGTGGGGAGTTGCAGAGGGAGCAAATCCTGAAGCAGACTTTCCACTGAGCATAGAGGTCCGTGCTGGGCTCGAGGCATGGGGCTGGAGGAGTGAGGCTTGATCCCTCAACCCATGGGATCATGACCTGAGCCCAAAGCAAGAGTCGGACACTAAACCAACTGAGCCACTCAGGCACCCCACAAAAAGCACTGCTTTTTAATGGGTGTGAGTTTTTGTTTATTGACAGTGGGATGTTGTAGCATAAACAGTGTATTAGGGAAACCGTATCACAGAGCTGCTTTTCTTCTTGTATAGCTTTTATATAATTCTTTCATTAGTGTCTCAGAGGGAGAACAAGGCCAAAAGCATATCTCTAATTTTAAGATCACAGCACATGTAACAGATTGAGTTGGGAAAGTAAGTGTAAATCACTTGAAGGCTGTAGGTTTAGATATCCACTTGGAAAAATAAACTCTGTGTGTGTGTGTGTGTGTGTGTGTGTGTGTGTGTGTGTGTGTGTTGGGCCATTGGTACATAACTAGACAAAGTGTGAAGTTGTTTTCAAGCTGGAAGGATTATGAATCAAATGCTAATGTTATAGCATGAATAGATACCCTGGGGTAGGCATTTTGGGAATACTGAGTAGGTATTATGGTCCCTATTGGAGTAGGTGGGTATGTTCCCCAAGAAATTGCCATTGAGAAGTTTAGAATTCATTCAGTTATTCACCATTAATTACATATGGTTTATATTAAATAGGCAATAATGTTAATTTTTACTTTGTTCTATTTTTTATTTAGATGTATAAGTTTGTGATTAATAGCGAAACTATATAATTCTTCATGTCTTCATTATCTTTTACATTTAAATTAATTGCTTTAGATGAGATTTGGAAATACCGAAATTGGCTATCTAATAATTGAAGTTCTATAATAGTAAAACTATGGAAATCCTGTGTAATCATGACTCCATTCTTTGTGACAAAACCTCCTCTTTATATTGACATTAACAAAATACCCTGATTTAGAATCAGTATGAGGTGATACATAAGCTTTTCCCATGTCTTTCAACATCTTTAATGGTTTAAGTTGATCTCTTATTGAAAGTTAAAATTTCCAAAAAAAGACACTTTAATATAGAAAATTCCCAGGATTCTATCAATCAAGTTTCATCTTGTGACACTTTCTGAGGTTATTTTGGAGCAATGTCACTATGACCTACATTATTGAGTGTTAAGCTGCTAATATCCTAAATATTTTGATAGGTACCATTTAACTTTCATAATAAATCTCTGAGAGAAGCACAATATTATCTTTTGGTGAGATACGTGAATCTAGGTTCCAAAATATAGAACAGTTTGTTAAAATGGAGCTGGGACTCAAAATTTGTTTCGGTTGACCAGAATTGACAGTCTAAATACTAAATTACAACTCAGGGGACAACTTATTTTAAGAGGCCCAAAGTTGCTTTTATATACTATTTAATAATCTCAGATTTTTTATGGAAGTTTTGTTTTGTTGTTGAGTCTCTTTTGCTAAGTTGCCAAGTATATAAAATTCCCTACAATGCACCATATAGTAACATTGCTTGGCTGTTTAAATATAGGCAAAATTCTCAAAGCCTGTCCTATAATCCTCCGGAATGTCAATGTGAATTTGGGATTAACTGAAAGGAATGACTGAAATATGTTGTTGGGCTGAAGAAATGAACCAGGTGTCTGAAAATGGAAAAATGCCAAAGTCTTTGCCAGTTTTCAAATTCACTGACTTGTTTGGAATTTGTAATGAGATCTGACTAAGGTTTTCTGTGGAGTTAAGATGATTGTTTTTACCTATATCAGGGTTTCTGAACCTCAGTACTACTGACATTTTGGGCAGATAATTATTAGTCGTGAGAGGCTGACCTCTGCATTGTAGAACATTTGACAGCATCCCTGGCTTCTACCCACTAGAGGCCAATACCACCCAGTCGTGACAAATAACCATGTCTCCCAGCATCGCCGCATATCCCCTGGGAGGAGGCAAAATTGCCTCTAATTGAGAGTCACTGATCTATATGTATACACTTCCTAGAGATGCAAAATTTCCTTATTTTATGGGATGCAAACAAATGGCTAGCCTTTGTGAGCAATGACTATCCTGATTTCATTGTTGTTAAAGGGAACTCCTAAGTGACCTTATTCTATATTTTTAACTGCTGTTAGATACATTGATTGCATTACTCTCTCAAGCCAATTATTATCATTTAAAATGCTCATATGGCTTTTGCTGTGTGTGATCAGAGGTCCCATGTAAAGTGAAATGGCAAATCTTTTTATTTAAATAATAAAGGAAATATTTCAGAGGAAGTAGCAGCTACAAGCCCTTTTTTCTTATTAAATTTACCTTGCTTTACAATCTCATAGACTCTTGTGTTAAAGCAGGGTTGCTTAGAAACCTCATATTTCAAGGTAATTTTATTTCCTTGTCATAACTTCGGACCTTGGTCTAAGCTATTCTGGACCACTCCTGCAGATTTCCTAACTTTAGATCTCAAAGATCAGGATTTCAGGTATGAGTCCTTTTCCTCCAAAAGGTTCTAGTCTCATGAGGCATATTAGTCCATTAGTTCTGAGAAACCAACTTGGAACACCACAGAATGAAGCAGATTTGCTAAGGCCCTTGAGAACATAACAACTGGCACCCACTTCTTTATATTGGTATAACTAAGGGAGGCAGTCAAGTGATGCTTTGCAATACCAAAATTATCTTCAAGGTGACTTTCGATCATTTCCATATTATAAAAAAGGTGTCAAATTCTCTCTCCCAAAGACAAGCGTTCTTTTAAGCTAAATGATAAGGAGTTTGCGATATTAGTTCTTATCTCACAGAGTGATGCAATTTCCTTGCAAAAGTAATCTGCTTTTTCAAACAATTGCAAATTTCAGTGACTACAGATGAAGATGGCAAGGAAGAAAACCCCAAAGGCATAGTTGTCTTTGTTTGAGGATGTTATTACGAAACTCATTCTGGTTCATGGCCAGGTACTTCCTGGCTGCCTTTGTGGAAGGCCAGTCCACTCATTTGTGTTTGGTGATACAAAGAGCTATTTTTGTTGTTGAGTGCAATTGCCTCCATTTATAAGTACTTAAAATAAGCACACACTCTTTCTGAAAAGCTATTCCACTTTCATTTTATTAAATGATTTATTGGATGGCTCCCCAAATGATTACCTACAAATGTCAGGTAAAGGTTAATTTAATACCATGGGGCAGAGTGGTATAAGACTTGTGTGGCATGAAGTTGATAATACCATTTGCTTTAGTAAAGGAAAGGGAATAATTTAGTGTAACGCGATGGGAATCTGATATTATTTTTCAGTTTACCTGTTGATAAAGAAATACATTTTTGAGTGTCTTTTCTATCTCAGAAAAAGTGAGAATGTTTTTGAAAGAATTACCTCACTTAACCATTTGAAAATAGTGTTGGAATAATTTAGAAATATTTTTATTTCTGCTGAAACACTATCTGCAAGTGAGATGATGCTATCAAAGAAAGAAGAAGCATGATATGGGGGCAAGGCAAAGTCAATTTTTGCAGACATATTACATAGTATTTTTGAGCATGTAGAAGCTCTGAGTCAGGAAACCTGAGCTTGGTTCCTGGCTCCATCATCTATTTACTCAATATATGACATTGGGAAAATTACTCAACTTCTTAAGTTTTAGTTTTCTCATCTATAACATGAATATTTCAGAGCACATTTTTTTTTGCACACATGTTCATTCTATTCCCTTATTCAACAAATATTGATGGAGTACCAAATGTGTAGTAGGAATTTTTTTCCAGCTTTATTGAGATATAATTGACATACAACATTGTCTAAGTTTAAGGTGTACAACATGATAATTTGATACACTTACATGTTGTAAAATGATTACTGCAATAGGGTTAGTTGACACTTCACATAATTACCGTTCCATTTTTGTAGTGAAAACATTTACGATCTACTCCCTTAGCAAGTTTCAAGTATATAGCATAGTATTAATAACTATAATCACCATGCTGTACACTAGATCCCCAGAACTTATTCATCTTTTTTAAAAAAGATTTTATTTATATATTTGAGGGAGATTGAGAGCACAAGTGGGAGGAGGGGCAGAGAAAGAGGGAGAAGCAGACTCACCACTGAGCACGGGGCCCCACAAGTGGGCTGATCCCAGGACCCTGAGATCATGACCTGAGCCGAAGTCAGATGCTTAGCTGATTAGCTAACCAGGTGTCCTGAATTTATTCATCTTAGAACTGAATGTTTGTACCATTTTATCAACATGTACTATTTCCCCCAATCCCCAGTCCCTGGCAACCAAAATTCTACTCTATTCCTGTGAGTTTGGCTTTTTTAACATTCCTCATCCAAGTGCTATACAGTATTTGTCTTTTTCTGTCTGACTCATTTCACCTTGCATAACTATGCCCTCGAGCTCTGCCCAAGTTGGAGCAAACAGAAGGATTTCCTTCTTTCTCATTACAAACAGTATTTCATTGTATACACACCATATATACTTTATCCGTTCATCTATTCTTACGTGGACACTTAGGTTGATTCCATATCTTGACTATTGTTGATAGTATTGCAATGAACACGGGAGTACAAATATCTCTTTGAGGGAGTGATTTCGTCTTCTTCAGATATATACACAGAAGTGGGAGTTTTGGGTCATATGATAGTTCTAGTTTTAATTTTTTGAGAAAACTCCATACTGTTTTCATTAGTGGCTGTACCAATTTACATTCCCTCAAGGTGGCCCCTTCTCTACATCCTCACCAACATTTGTCATTACTTGTCATTTTGATACTAGCCATTCTTTTATTATTATTATTATTATTATTTTATTATGATATGTTAGTAACCATACAGTACATCATTAGTTTTTGGTGTAGTGTTCCATGATTCATTGTTTGTGTATAATACCCAGTGCTCCATGCAATACATGCCCTCCTTAATACCCTTCACCGGGCTAGCCTATCCCCCCACCCCATCCCCTCTAAAACCCTCAGTTCATTTCCCTGAGTCCATAGTATCTCATGGTTCGTTTTCCCCTCTGTACCCCCCCTTCATTTTTCCCTTCCTTCTCCTATCTCCCTGCTATTCCTTATGTTCCATAAATGAGTGAAACCATATGATAATTGTCTTTCTCTGTTTGACTTATTTCACTTAGCATAATCTCCTCCAGTCCCGTCCATGTTGATGCAAATGTTGGGTAATCATTCTTTCTGATGGCTGAGTAATATTCCATTGTATATATGGACCACATCTTCTTTATCCATTCGTCCATTGAAGGGCATCTCTGCTACTTCCATAGTTTGGCTATTGTGGACAATGCTGTTTTGAACACTGGGGTACATATGGTCCTTCTTTTCACTACGTCTGTATCTTTGGGGTAAATACCCAGTAGTGCAGTTGCTGGGTCATTGGGTAGCTCTGTTTTTAACTTTTTGAGGAACCTCCACATTGTTTTCCAAAGTGGCTTTACCAACTTACATTCCCACCAACAGTGTAAGAGGGTTCCCCTTTCTCTACATCCTCTCCAACATTTGTTGTTTCTCGCCTTTTCAATTTTTGGCATTCTAACTGGTGTAAGGTGGTATCTCAAGGTGGTTTTGATTTGAATTTCCCTCATGGCTAATGATGTTGAACATTTATTCACGTGTCTGTTAGCCATTCATATGTCTTCATTGGGAAAGTGTCTATTCATATCTTCTGCCTCGTTTTTATTTGATTATTTTTTTCTTGGGTATTGAGTTTGAGAAGTTCTTTATAGATCTTGGATACCAGTCTTTTATCTGTAGTGTCATTTGCAAATAGCTTCTCCCATTCTGTATGTTGCCGCTTAGTTTTGTTGACTGTTTCCTTTGCTGTGCAGAAGGTTTTTACCTTGATGAAGTGCCAAAAGTTCACTTTTGCTTTTGTTTCCCTTGCCTTTGGAGACATGTAATGAAAGAAGTTGCTGTGGCTGATGTCAAAGAGGTTACAGCCTATGTTCTCCTCTATGATTTTGATGGATTCCTGTCTCACATTGAGGTCGTTCATCCATTTGGAGTTTATCTTTGTGTATGGTATGAGAGAGTGGTCAAGTTTCATTCTTCTGTATATAGTTGTCCAATTTTCCCAGCACCATTTATTGAAGAGACTGTCTTTTTTCCACTTGATGTTCTTTCCTGCTTCATCAAAAATTAGTTGACCATAGAGTGGAGGGTCCATATCTGGAGTCTCTATTCTCTTCCATTGGTCTATGTGTCTGTTTTTGTGCCAGTACCATGCTGTCTTGGTGATCACAGCTTTGTAATATAGCTTGAAATCAGGCAATGTGATGCCCCCGGCTTTGTTTTTCTTTTTCAACATTTCCTTGGCAATTTGAGGTCTTTTCTTATTCCATACAAATTTTAGGATTGTTTGTTCCAGCACTTTGAAAAATGTCATTGGTATTTTGATCGGGATGGTGTTGAAAGTGCAGATTGCTCTGGGTAGCATAGACATTTGAGCTATGATTATTTTTCTGATCCATGAGCATGGAATGTTTTTCATCTTTTTGCGTCTTCTTCAATGTCTTTCATCGGTGTTCTGTGGTTTCTAGAGTATAGATCCTTTACCTCTCTGGTTAAGTTTATTCAGAGATATCTTATGGTTTTTGGTGCTATTGTAAATGGAATCAATTCCCTAATTTCTCTTTCTTCAGTCTCATTGTTCCTGTATAGAAACGCAACTGATTTCTGAGCATTGATTTTGTATCCTGCCACATTACTGGATTGCTCTATAACTTCTAGTAGTTTGGGGGTGGAGTCTTTTGGGTTTTTCTATATAGAGTATTGTGTCATCTGCGAAGAGAGACAGTTTGACTTCTTTGCTGATTTGGATACATTTTATCCCTTTTTGTTGTCTGATTGCCTTTGCAAGGACTTCTAGTATTATGTTGAATAATAATGGCAAGAGTGGGCATCCTTGTCGTGTTCCTGATCTTAAGGGAAAGGCTTCCAGCTTTTCCCCATTGAGAATGATATTCGCTGTAGGCTTTTCATAGATGGTTTTTATGAAATTGAGGAATGTACCCTTGATCCCTACACTCTGAAGGGTTTTAATCAGGAAAGGATGCTGTAGTTTGTCCAATGCTTTTTCTGGATCAATTGAGAGGATCATATGGTTCGTGTCTCTTCTCTTATTAATGTGTTCTATCACACTGATTTGCGAGTATTGAACCACCCTTGCAACCCAGGGATGAATCCCACTTGGTCGTGATGGATAATCCTTTTAATATACTGTTGAATCCTATTAGCTGGGATCTTGTTGAGAATTTTGGCATCCATATTCATCAGGGATATCGGTCTGTAATTCTCCTTTTTGATGGGGTCTTTGCCTGGTTTGGGGATCAAGGTAATATTGGCCTCATAGAATGAGTTTGGTATTCTATTTTTTTGAAACAGCTTCAGGACAATAGGTATTATTTCTTCTTTGAATGTTTGGTAGAATTCCCCAGGGAATCCATCAGGCCCTGGACTCCTGTTTTTTGGGAGGTTTTTGATCACTGCTTCAATTTCTTCACTATTAATCGTTCTATTTAGATTATCAATTTCTTCCTGTTTTAGTCTTGATAGTTTATAGGTTTCCAGGAAGGCATCCATTTATTCCAGGTTGCTTAGTTTATTGGCATATAGTTGTTGATAATAGTTTGTAATGATTGTTTCTATTTCCTTGATGTTAGTCATGTTCTCTTTCCTTTCATTCATAATTTTATTAATTTGGGTCCTTTCTCTATTCTTTTGAATAAGTCTGGCCAGTGGCTTATTGATCTTATTAATTCTTTCAAAGAACCAGCTTAAAATTTTGTTGATCTGCTCTACTGTATTTCTGGTTTCTAATTCATTGATCTGTGCTCTAATCTTAATCAGTTGTCTTTTTGTGTGTGGCTTAGGCCAGTTCTTTTGTTCCATCTCCAGCTGTTTAAGGTGTGAGTATAAGGACTGCATTTTAGATTTTTCTATGCTTTTGAGTGAGGCTTGGATGGCTATGTATTTCCCCCTTAGGAGCACCTTTGCAGTGTCCCATAGGTTTTGGGCTGATGTGTTTTCATTCTCATTGGTCTCCAAAAATTGTTTAAACTGATTTTTAATTTCCTGGTTTACCCAATCATTTTTGAGCAGGATGGTTCTTAGTTTCCAAGTGTTTGAGTTTCTTCCAAATTTTTTCTTGTGATTGAGTTCCAGTTTCAAAGTACTGTGGTCTGAGAATAAGCAGGGAATAATCTCAGTCTTTTGGTATCGGTTGAAACCTATTTTGTGACCCAGTATATGGTCTATTCTGGAGAAAGTTCCATATACATTCAAAAAGAATGAGTATCCTGTTGTTTTAGGGTGGAGTGTTCTTTTTTTTTTTTTTAATGATTTTTTATTATGTTAGTCACCATACAGTACATCCCCGGTTTCCGATGTAAGGCTCGATGATTCATTAGTTGTGTATAACACCCAGTGCACCATGCAATACGTGCCCTCCTTACTACCCATCACCGGTCTATCCCATTCCCCCACCCCCCTCCCCTCTGAAGTCCTCAGTTTGTTTCTCATAGTCCATAGTCTCTCATGTTTCATTCCCCCTTCTGATTACCCCCCCTTTCTTTATCCCTTTCTTCCCCTACCGATCATCCTAGTTCTTATGTTCCATAGATGAGAGAAATCATATGATAGTTGTCTTTCTCTGCTTGACTTATTTCACTTAGCATTATCTCCTCCAGTGCTGTCCATGTTGTAGCAAATGTTGAGAACTCGTTCTTTCTGATAGCTGAGTAATATTCCATCGTATATATGGACCACAACTTCTTAATCCAGTCATCTGTTGAAGGGCATCTCGGCTCCTTCCATGATTTAGCTATTGTGGACATTGCTGCTATGAACATTGGGGTGCATATGGCCCTTCTCTTCACTACGTCTGTATCTTTGGGGTAAATACCCAGTAGTGCAATGGCTGGATCATAGGGTAGCTCAATTTTTAACTTTTTAAGGGACCTCCACACTGTTTTCCAGAGTGGCTGTACCAACTTGCATTCCCACCAACAATGTAGGAGGGATCCCCTTTCTTAGGGTGGAGTGTTCTGTATATATCTATGAGGTCCATCTGGTCCAGTATGTCATTCAAAGCTCTTGTTTCTTTGTTGATTTTCTGTTTAGATAATCTGTCTGTTGCTGAGTGGAGTGTTGAGGTCCCCTGCTATTAACGTATTATTATCTATATGTCTTTTTATTCTGGTTAATAGTTGGCTTATGTAGTTGGCTGCTCCCCTGTTGGGGGCATAGATATTTATAATTGTTACATCCTCTTGTTGCACACACCCTTTAAGAATAATATAATGTCCTTCTGTATCTCTAACTACAGTCTTTAGCTTAAAATCTAATTTGTCTGATATGAGAAGTGCTACTCCAGCTTTCTTTTGAAGTCTGTTGGCATGAAAAGTGGTTTTCCATTCCTTCACTTTCAGTCTGGATGTATCTTTAGCTTCAAAGTGAGTCTCTTGTAGACAACATATGGATGGGTAATGTCTTTTTATTCAATCTGCAACCCTGTGTCACTTTATGGGTGATTTTGGCCATTCACATTGAGAGTGATTTTATTGAGAGATATGATTTTAATGTCATCATGTTGCCTGTGAAGTCCTTTTTCTATAGATTGTCTCTGTAAATTTCTACTCTGTATTACTCAGGGTCTTTTTACTTTTATAGAACCCCTCTTAATAGTTCTTGTAGGGCTGGCCTGGTGGTCACATATTCTTTCAGTTTCTGCCAGTCTTGGAAGGTCCTTGTTTCTCCATCCATTCTGAATGACAGTCTTGCTGGATAAAGAATCCTTGGCTGCATGTTCTTCTCACTTAGTGCTCTGAATATGTCTTGCCAGCCCTTTCTGGCTTGCCAGGTCTCTGTAGACAGGTCTGACATTATTCTGATGTTCCTCCCTCTTTACGTAAGGAATCTCTTCCCCATTGCCACTTTCAAGATTGTTTCCTTGGATCTAAGATTTGTGAATTGTACTATTATATGTTGTGGTGTTGGTCTGTTCTCATTTTTCTTGGGAGGGGTCCTCTCTGCCTCTTAGAGTGCTTGTTTCCTTCACCAGATTAGGGAAGTTCTCAGCTACAATTTATTCAAATACCTCTTCTAGACCTCTCTCTTTCTCTGCCCCCTTGGGGATCCTGATAATTCTGACATTGGAATGTTTCACTGAGTCAGTAATCTCCCTTAGCTTTTTTCATGAAAATGGAGTTTTTTCCTCCCATGTTACCTCTCTTTCCTTCTTTTCTATCATCTCATCCTCTAACTCACTAATTCGTTCTTCTGCCTCATTTACCCTGGCAGTCAGAGCATCCAGTTTAGATTGCATTTCATTCATAGAACTCTTAATTTCTGCCAGATTTGTTCTCATTTCAGCCCTTAGAGATTCTATATTTTTGTTAATTTTTTTCTCAAGCCTATGCATCATCTTGATAATTGTTACTCTGAAATGCATTTCTGATAACTTGGTTATATCCATATCCATTAGTTCTGTGGCAGAGGCCACAGTCTCTGTTTCTTTATTGGGGTCCTCCTCCTTGTTATTCTGATGAGGTGTGGTTGTGGGGATGCACAGAGTCCAAATTATTGACCAGGACCCAAGCAAGATGCCCTGTTTTATAGGGACCTTAGGATGTGGGCTTCTTGTTCTTTCAGCCTGCCTTCTGGGGGAGGTGCCTGCTGCACTAATACTCAGGCAACCCTGTTTGGGCAGGGTTGCCCTGCCCCCTGTGCGAGGTGGGGGGGGGAGGCAGGGGGATGGGCATAGTGAGATCCATTTTTTCGGGGCTTCTGTTCTCTGGCGGCTTTCCCTGGCGGCTTTCTGTGTCTCTTCTGAGAGTCAGAGCAGCAGTGTCTCAGAACAGAGAGATCACAGTCTGCTCTTCACTGAGCTCTCCAGGCCCCGCTGACTCCATTTCTGTTGGTGCTGCTAAAAACCCGCAGCGTCCCAGGTTGTGCGCCCCACAGCCGCTCTCCCAGTCCTCACTCCCAGGGCCTGCATGTCTCTGCCCTTTGTGTTTCTAAAACCGCCAGCTGCCCGCAGTTCGCAAGCATGCTCCTGAGCTCCAGGTTTCAGTCTAGTTTCCCCCTGGCTACCGGTCTGCTAGTGCGGCTGCTCCCCAGCACGGGAGGCTTCTGCCTTCCCTGTGCACAAGCTCGGCGCCTCCCACCCCCTTCCGTTTATCTTCCGATATCTGCACGCAGACTTTCAGCTCCCTGCTTCATACCTCAGGAGCAAGCACCAGAGATGTTCTGTTTGTAGAGATCCAGATGTATCTTCTTATGTCTCAGGCTGATTTCGTGGGTGTTCAGGATGGTCTGGTAAATATCCAGCTTGATTTAGGGGACCGGTTGAAATTGGGTCCCCTACTCCTCCGCCATCTTTCCGCTGTCTGATAATAGCCATTCTTAAAGGTGTAAACTTGGTTAAATTTATTCCTTAGTATTTACTGAATTTGTTTATTCTAGCAGGTTTTTGGTGGTCTTTAAGATTTTATATATTATATATGATGTTATCAGCTAACAAAAATATTTTATTTCTTCCTTTCTGATTTTGATGCTATTTCTTTCTTCCTTTCCTTTCCTTCTTTTCTTTTCTTTCTTTTTTCTCTTCTCTTCTCATCTTCTTTTTTTCTTTTTTCCCCCTGATTATTCTGGAGAGGACTTTCAGTGCAATGTTGAATATGAGAATGGGCATCCTTATCTTGTTCCTAATTTTAGAGGAAAAACTTTGAACCTTTTACTTTTGAGTATGATGTTAGCTATGGGCTTATCATATATGGCCTTTATTGTGTTGAGGTATATGTTCCTTTTATACTCACTTTGAGAGTTTTTATCATGACGGAATATGGAATTTTGTCAAATGATTTTTTTTTGCATCTATTGAGATGATCATATGATTTTTATTTTTTCTATTAATATGGTTTATCACATTTATTGACTTGCATATATTAGGCCTTCCTTGTATCCTTGGAGTCAATGCTACTTGACCAAGGCGTATGATTTTTTCTAACATATTGTTGAATTTGATTTGCTGATAATTTTTTTTTAAAGATTTTATTGATTTATTCGACAGAGATAGAGACAGCCAGCGAGAGAGGGAACACAAGCAGGGGGAGTGGGAGAGGAAGAAGCAGGCTCATAGCAGAGGAGCCTGATGTGGGGCTTGATCCCATAACACCGGGATCACGCCCTGAGCCGAAGGCAGATGTTTAACCACTGTGCCACCCAGGTGCCCCTGATTTGCTGATAATTTTTGCATCTATATTCATCAGGCATATTGGCCAGTAGTTTCCTTGTAACCTGTTTATCTGGCTTTGGTAACTGGGTAACACTAGCCTCATAAAATAAGATTGAGTGTATTCCCTCTTTTTCAGTTTTTTTAAAGAGTTTGAGAAGAGTTGGTGTTACTTCTTTAAATATTTGGTAGAATTCATTGGGCAAACCATCTGGTCCTGGGCTTTTCTTTCTTGGGAAGTTTTTGATTCCTGATTCAATTTTCTTACTTGTTATTTGCTGTTCATATTTTCTCTTTTTTCATGATTTAGTCATAGTAGGTTGTATGTTTATAGAAATTTATCCACTTCTTCTAGGTTGTCAAATTTGTTGGCATATACTTGTTCAAATTAGTCTCTTATGGTCCTTTGTATTTCTTTGGTATTAGTTGCAATGTCTCCTCTTTAGTTTCTGATTATACTTAAGTCTTCTCACTTTTTTTTTTCCCTCTTGGTTAGTCTAGCTAAAGGTTTGTCAGCTTTATCTTTATGAAAAATCAGTTCTTAGTTTCATTGATGTTTCTATTGTCTTTATAGTCTCCATTTCATTTATTTCTGCTCTAATCTTTGTTATTTCCTTCCCTTATACTAACTTTGGACTTCTTTTGTTCTTTTTTGTTTGTTTTCTTGTTTTTGTTCTATTTACTTGACAAGGTATAAGGTTAGGTTGTTTAAGATTTTATTTTTTTGTTTCTTGAAGTGGGCATTTATTGCCATAAAACCTTCCTGTTAGCACTGCTTTTGCAGCATCTCCTATATTTTGGTATGCTGTTTCCATTTTTTTTAAGTTATTTTTTTGATTTCCTTTGATTTCTTCTTTGGCTCAAGGAGTGTGTTGTTTAATTTCCACACATTTGTGAATTTTCCAACTTTCCTCCTGTTACTGATTTCTAGTTTTATACTGTTATGGTTGAAAAAGATATTTGGTATGATTTCAGTCTTCTTAAATTTGCTAAGACTTGTTTTGTGACCTATCATCTGATCTATCCTGTAGAATTTTCCATGTGCACTTGAGAATATGTGTATTCTGCTGCTGTGGGATGCAATATTCTGTATATATCTGTTAGGTCCATTCAGTTTAAAGTATAGTGCAAGTCTAAAGTTTCCTTAATGATTTTCTGTCTAGGTGACCTTTCTGTTGTTGAAAATGGGGTACAGGGGCACTCTACTATTACTGCGTTGTCTTTCTTTCCTTCAGATCTGCTAGTATACATGCACGCAACATCAGAACACCTAAATATGTTACCCAAATACTAATAGATTGTTATATCCTCCTGATGAGTTGACTTTTTTATCATTATAAAATTACCTTCATTGTTTCTTGTTGTACTTTTTGGTTTACAGTCTGCTTTCTCTGATATAAGTAGCCATATATATATATATATATAGTCATGCAGCTCAGGACTCAGCTCTCTGGATGGGGTGAGAGAGAAATGAACTCTCTGACAACATACCATAAAGCTGGGGAATCTGGGCTCTTACATACTCTCAGTTTCCAAATCATAGGTCTAGAAGGTCTTGTTTGACAAGGAGTTATGTACCTCTTTGGGTGGTGGCATGACATGGGTAAAGTCAAACTTTTTTTTCCTAACCCTCCTAATATATCCAAACTATTATCTATCTATCTATCTATCTATCTATCTATCTATCTATCTTTTATTTATTTATTTATTTATTTATTTATTTATTTATTTATTTATTATTTTCTCCAACAGCAAAACTCTCTCCCCCTTCAGTGATTGTGTAAGAGAGTGTTCTCCACAGGCTCCTGGACCATGGCTGAGAGGAGGTGATGCTAGTTCACAGGCCGCTGCAGAGTCCACAGTCAAGACCAAGGTCTGTATGTCTATTACTCCTCTTGGGTCCCTTGGCAAATGGTGATGGATTCTACAGCTCCCACCAAGACACTGCTATGGATAGATACCAAGTTGTTGTTGAAGAGGGATATATTAAGGGGTATCTCATTGAGCTATGTTGCTAATGTCACTCAAGAATGGCTTTAAGTTCTAGGAATAGAAGAGTGAGCTCAAACACACATTCTTCCTTCAGAGAGCCTGAGTTGAGGAATTTGTGAGCTTAATTGGGAAAACATCTATGAATTAAATAATCACAAAAATATGTATGAAATTTTAACTGTGATAAGGTCTATGAAATAAAGCAATACAGTGTGGTAACTTTGAGTTAATTCGTCAGTCTGAAAGATCAAGAAAATTTCCTTGAAGATAACTTTAGAGCTAGATCTCAGAAATGAGAAGAAGTTGGCTGAGGGAAGATGGGGAGAGAGGAGAGGTTTCACAAATGGAGAGTAAGGCATGCAAAAGTGCTGCATCGGCAGGGAACAGAGAGCTTCTGAAGAATAGAGTTCAGGTCAGTGTGACTGGAGACCAGAGCATGGTAGAGAAGAGTGATGTGTGATGAGGCTGGAGACACTAGTAGAAGTGTGACTATATAGGGTATTTTATTTTATATTTTACTTTTTTAAAGGATTTTATTTATTTATATGAGAGAGAGCAGAGCAAGCAAGCACACAAGCAGGGAGGAGGGGCAGATGGAGACGAAGAAGCAGACCCCACTGAGCAGGAACCCGACTGGACTAGACTCAGGGCTTGATCTCAGCGTCCTGGGGTCATGACCTGAGCTGAAGACAGCCACTTAACCAACTAAACAACCTAGGCACCCCTATATAGGGCCTTTTAGACTATGTTACAGATTCTGATTTTTTTTTTTGACATTTTTTGAAAGCACGGAGAGATTTTAAGAAGGATAGAGTATTTTTGGTGATAAATATGCTTGCATTTTGACTGGTTACAATGTGAAGAACATAAGAAGGGTAGGAGTGGATACTGGAAGACCCTAAGGGAGGAGACTACTGATGTGGGTCAGGTGAGGGTGGTACCTTGGGTTAGGGAGACAGCTCTGGGGAGGCAAGAAGTTCATGGCTTTGAGAAACTGAAATCAATATATGTTAATCATGATTATTGTTGTTATTAATAAGGTTCTTCTGCCATATGATCGGCCATTGACATTTTTCCTTTTTGAGTTTGAGGCAATGATTTTATTTTTAATTTTTAAATTTTTTTTAAAGAAAAACTTGATGACAGTGGGAAATGCTGTAAGTATATTCTTTGATAACCATCACTTTTTTTAAATAAGTATTTTTATTTTTATTTTTTTCAATAGCCATCACCTTTGAGGGAAAGTTTTCACCCAGTCTAAAGAGCCCATCTGGTAGACTCTGAGAGGTACAGTAGCAGATCTCAAATTGCCTCTAGCACCTCAGTCTTTTTGTGGATTCTGGTTTTCCAACAGGAACAGTGGGCCTCTGATAGAGAAGATCCAGGATTAGCCTACTAGCCTACATAACCATCTATTCCCCTATTCTTGACCTGTTTTGACATATGGGTTCCCTATCATTGTTGGTGAAGAGGTGTAGATCTTAAATTTCTCATATTCTCCTGTGTTATCTGAAGAGTTCAAAATTTTATATTCTCTCAAATTGTGAACCTAAAACTCCTCTAAAAAATTAAGTCTACTAAAAAATTTATATTCTATAGAATGCAATCTGGTGTATGGCAATAACTAATCCTCTGTTCTTGAATACCTGAGTTTTTTGAATTCTTATTTTTTATTTCTGACCGTTGGTATGTGAACCAGAATTCATCTTTTTTTCCTGCTTGTACTCAAGTTTTTGCACTAAAAAAGATGAGGGTAAAAGTATTTAGACATTTGCAAGGATATTTTGAGATTAAAATATTACATTCATTTTCATAAACATTTGAGTGCCAATTATGTATTTATTCAACAAGTATTTATTTAGCATATACTGGAAGTGTTTTGTGAAGAAAACACAAAAACACAAAAATAGAGCTGCTTCTTTGGTACTTGCATTCTGATTGGGATGTGTAGGGGTGGGGTTTAGACTGCAATACCTCTCAGAAATCCAGGCAAGCAGACCCCTGTCCTTGACCTCACATGTAAGAGGAACACACTTTGGTCCTATCTGGTACATCACATCCCACTGGCCAGGGTGTCTGGTCTAGGGAAGCTGCACACTTGCCCATATTTCAAGATTATAATCCGGATAATTGGCACCTTGAATTCCCTAGCCAGACCACCTTGTACCTACTTCTGGAGAGTGCATGAGCCTGCTCCTGGAACCATTCTTTTAAAGGCAGGGTATTATGACACTGTTGTGCTCTCTTCTATGTATGAGGAGTGGTCAGGGCATGGGGAGAAGGAACTATAGATGGGACATGGATGAATGAGCTGGTGTGTCTCATACATGAACACGAGGCTCTTTTGTCAGTGAGACAATGTCAGAGAGTGGGAAGAACAAGAGGTCCGGCCATGGGCCAAGGTTTACTCCCCTGTCCCATACTGTCATATTCTGGTACAGAATATCAAGGAATCCAAGAATTCTAAATTTGAACTTGACCTTTCATTACTAAACTATTTTTATCAATGTAAGAACATATTTTATTAAGCAGCTTTATAACTTCTAAATATTTAAACATACATTAATGGGCACTGCAAATCATAGGGGTGGGCTTGCTGAATAGATGGCTAATCAATAGGTAAGCAAATAATTTAAGAGAATAATTTTAGACAGTGATAAATATGTGACTGAAATAGGTTGGAGAGATGAGATAGTGACTTCCCGGAGTAGCAGGTCCCTTCAGGTTGGTTGTTGACAGTAGTTCTCTTTGAGCAAGTGACAGAGAACTGAGGGAATAAGAAGGCACTCATTAGAAAAATCTTGGAGCAGGTCATTCTGTCAGATGAAAAAGCAGATGCAAAGGTTTAAAGGAAGAGATATACTTGGCAAAACCAAGAAATAGAAAGAAGCCTGGTGTGGAGGCGTATTGTGAACCTGAGTACTTAGTATGACTTGGCATTAGAGAAGTCTGTGGGGGCCAGATCCTATAGGGCTTTAAAGATCACAGTTTGGATTATAGGTCAATTCCAAGTGCAGTGAAAGCATTGGAACATTTTACATAGGGGAGCAGCATCATTTGATTTTACTTTTATAATGATAACTCTAGCCATTGAGTGGTAAATGAATTGTAGAGGCGAGAATGGAAGCAGGAAAACCATAATAAAACGCTATTGCAGTGGTCCAAGTTACTGTTGATGGTGGCTTAGCTTATGTTTCAGACACCATGCTAAGTGTTCAGTATGAAAATACTCTGTATTTAGAACTATTATTTTGGGTTCTATGGAAACGTCTGGCAACTGATCAATTCTTGAATTTCTTTTGTGACAGTTCCTTTTATGACATTGCTCAGCAAACTATTCCTTTAGAAGTCTTCCTCTTTCAGGCAGAACTCCTATGATACTGAGAGCATCAGGAGGAGCAAATTATTTTAAGCACCATTTGAAGATGAAACATAGGGAACTACAGTGGGGGCTCGGACTAGATTCTGTCATGGCCCACGTGTTAACAGCTGACAGTGGGAAATGATTAGTAAGGAACAGGAAAGAATATGAGGAACTAGTACAGTCAAACTCGCTCCCATTTCATGTCAGATGGTATTCAATCTGAAATACTTGGCTTGTTAATTAAACTGTGGTGTAGCAGGTGAGGCCTTTGCATAATGAATGTTTTCTCCTCATGCTATTGACCTGTTAAGATATATAGCAGAGTTTACAAAGTCTAGAAAGTTCAGTGTATCCAACAAGTATTTTCTGAAGGTTTGCTGTGTATAGACACTAGACCAGCGAATACAAAGGAGGTTCTGGGTCTTGACATCCAGAAGGCCACACTTTGATTAAAGTATTCGATTTTAAATCTTTCTAAACTGCTCTTCCCATTTTTTGAAAACTCACAGCTTTTTAAAAAAATTTTCCCACTTTGGGCACCTGGGTGGTTCAGTCGTTAAGCATCTGCCTTCGGCTCAGGGTATGATCCCAGGGTCCTGGGATCTGGGCTCCCTGCTCTGCTGGGAGCCTGCTTCTTCCTCTCCCACTCCCCCCTGTTTGTGTTCCCTCTCTCACTGGCTGTCTCTCTGTCAAATAAATAAATAAAAAATCTTAAAATAAGTAAATAAATAAATAAGAATAAAATAAAAATAAAAATTTTCCCACTCTATCTTAATATATCTTCTGATTGCATACTTTCAGAAAAGGGAGTCTTTGTGAATTTTGCTGGTCTTTTCTTCAATACAGACTCATTCCCATGGATGTCTTTCAGAGTTAGTGAAATATTAGCACAGGATTCCTTGTCTTGAGAGTAAATTGCTCCTTCGATTATTTTAATGTTCTGATCCCCTTGTAGTGCAATCAACATGACTCCTGTTTTTCTTTTGTCCAAAGTAGCAGTTACCATTAAAGTAGATTTGATTCTGTGACTGGATGGCAAAGCTCTTTCTCACAGCAGAGGAATGATGTCTGTCACAGTAGTGCCATTTTAAAATAACAAAGCACATTTTTTTTTTGGCACAGTATCCATTCCATTGTACTATGGTATCTCTGTTAGTAACCATGATTCTGATTGCTTTGAAGTCATTTTTTTTAAATCATTTTTTACTTGATTTTTTAGACTTCCACAAAAATTTGCATTTGCACGTTGCTTTTACAAAAGCAACTTCCTGAAGCCTGCAATGTCACTAATAATGATAATTAAGACTTATTCAATATGTATGACTATGCCAGTGAAGACAATATTTTGTGTAATGTTCACAACAACCTACAATATAACATAGGTTTTGTAAAATCTGCTTTTTATAAAACACATTGCTTGTTTACTCCCATGTTAAAAAAGTCCCCATAAAAATATAAGCTCTAGGAAGTTAGGGATGATATCTTTCTGTTTCTCTCTTATATTCCAGTAGTTTGTGTGATGCCCGATCCATAACTAATCATATAACTGCCTTTCTAAATGCATGACACTCAGAGGTTAAGTGGTTTGCCCAAGATCACACAACTCACGTAGTCCTCTCTTACTCCAAAGACTGTGTTCTTAGCAAGCATGCTACAGTTTTCAAGGAGGGGTTCGTTGCCCTGCTGGGTTGGTTATTAGGAATTCCTCATGTCATTTAGATTTATCTAATGATACAGTTAAAGATCTGCTACACTTTGTATTAGCTCATTCGGGAAAATTTTATTCTCAGTTAAATAGCATCAGGCTCTTATTAAACACAAACAGCTTTTCCTTCTTACTATAGTAACATTTTCCCCATCATGTTCTAATTTAGTCCTAGAGGAAGTTACTGAACAATGAATGTAAAATTCTTTCTCAGATTACCTATATAACGTTAATAAGTTTTTCTCGTGCTATCTAATTCAAGTCCGCCTATCCCACCCCCAGTGAGTTTAGAAATAGCAAATTGTCCTTTCCAGGGAAATTATTAATCCTGACATTATTGTTCTCATCGCAAACTTGAGGTTGATTTTACATTTCCTGTTCAAGCGAGTTCTGGCTTCTCTTCTGGGCATTTAAGGTGCTTCCTTTCTTTACACACTTTTCCAAACCTTGAAATCCAATTATATCTTCTGGTCTCACTCCCAGAAAATGCTGCTGCTATCCTACAGTGCAGCAGAGCCTGGAGGGCTGACTTGATCTTTAACGAACTTTGGGATCTTCCACCTGCCTGGGCGTGCGCGGACATACCACTGTCATGGTTTTCTTCCCACAGCTCTGTTTGTAGGGGACTTGCTCTCTCTTTTTGACAGAACAGAAACAACCTCTCCTTTTTCAGCTTGGGTCTCCTTCATGGCTGTCCCCCAGGGATGAGAGCCATGGTGTATAATACACCTCCTCATAATGTGGGCCTTTTTTTTTTTTTTTTAAGATTTTATTTATTTATTTGACAGAGACAGGCAGCGAGAGAGGGAACACAGGCAAGGGGAGTGGGAGAGGAAGAAGCAGGCTCATAGCGGAGGAGCCTGATGTGGGACTCGATCCTGGAACGCCAGGATCACGCCCTGAGCCGAAGGCAGACGCTTAATGACTGCGCCACCCAGGCGCCCCTAATGTGGGCCTTTTGTGACAGAGATTAGGTCTCAGGCCCTTTGAGGGCCAACGCAATGCCCACTTGGTAGTGAGAATGGAAGTGTACGTGGCTAAGTGTTCTCTTCCTCCTCTCACTTCTGTCCTCACTTTGCTCTTTCCCTGAGATTACACTTGATCCTAATGGGTCAGGATCCTGAACACCAGTTGAGAAGGGTTTAGATTTTTTAGTTTGGAGCACTTACATAAAAAACACAATTTCTCTTGCTGATATCAGATACCCCTTTACTTTGCCTTAAAGACCTTCCTCTGTGAAAGGGTTAGGGGGAAGAAAAAAAAAATGAATTCTTCAAATATAAACCCTAGGGTTATTCTTATGTATGAGAGGGCTTTGATACAAATCATTACCCGAAGAAAATGGTACATACAAGTCTTAATTTTTGATTAAAGTTTTTGTTGTTCCTTCTTGAATAAGCACCACAGAACCCCCGTCTTTGTCTGATAGTTTACTCTTTTTTACAATCCCTTGGTTGTCCTCTTTACCTTACTGGGGGTCCCAGTTCCATGCTGGAGAGGTATTACCAGGTCTTATCGCCATGTGTTGGGGAATGGCACTTCAGGTTTTTGGTATTCCTTTGAGTAAAATATAAAGACACACAAACCTTTCTTTGGATAATACAGTTTTTCACAAAATAACTTTGATGAAAGGTCTAGAAAGTAAGGTTTATGAAAATAACTATGCATGTGGGCAGGCCTTGGTTGACTCCTTATGGAATTCCCAGTACTTAATAAGTACTCAGGAAATATTTATTAAATATGTGAATAAATAGATGTGCCATTATTCTAAGAAAGTCTCTGCCCCTCTACTCTGATTACCAAAACTCACTGGGGGGTAATGAGCATGTAGGGAATGCAAAACAAGGAAGTCTGGGAAAAGGTAAGAAACTCTCATTCTGCAGCAAATATAAACGAGAGGAACTGAATTTTTAGTTTCTTCAGTGTTGCCAAACTCTTCCTCTGTTAGGGACCTCTCTTATTATTCCTTCAAATAGAGCATTATAAGTTTAACCTGTCACAATGTCATTCTGAAATGCTTTGGTTTTTGAGTATAAGCAACTCAAGCCTTGTCTCCTGTCTTTTTTGTTTAGGATAACTGTGATAGCATACTATAAACTGCACCGCAGAGACTGACCTATAGGCAGATTCTACCTCCTGATCGCCATCCTTGGTTACTTTTTCATTCAGAGAACTTTCGGTAAGCTTTTCCCTCTTTTGTGATGAGATCCATGAAACTTTTTTCTTTGGACTTCTTGAAATCATATTTGAAAGCTTTGCAAATGTAAAATATTTCCATCATCTTTGGCATTATATAATTTGAGTTTCTTGTGTACAATTTAATTTCCCTGCTTGGCTCTGCTCTAAAGCCGTAGCTCAGACTGCTTTAATGACAAAGTGTATTGTGTGTGTGTTGTCTCATGATGGGAAGGGGAGCTTTCAAACTGTTTTCAGCATACATAGAGGGAAGCAGGAGCTTGGCCTGCACCAGTAGAAGTTAAAATCAACCAATGCATCTTATTTTCCATCTAAATCTTTGAAGAGCCTTTGCCAATTTTCTCGAAACATTTACCTACTATTTACTTTTTGTTGAAACTATCAAACAGTTGGGTTGCAGCTAAAATATTCCTTCCAAGAAGCAATGTTTGATCCCATTTCATTCTTGTCTCCTCCTAATCTTATTGTCTGCTTCATCTTGTAACTTTTGCTGTATTCTGGGCTTAAATGAGATAATTTCTATGTCTTATCTTCCCTAGTATGTTTAAGATACTTAAGACCAGGGTATAATTCTTTTGCAGTTTCTCAATTTCTCCAATACATAGATATATATTAAGGTCCCACTAAATATTTTTCCTGGGCCTAATTTGGGTGACTCGGCACACCGGTGGATGCAGGGCTAGAAGCTGGTAAATATGCCATTGGGAGGGAAATTTTAGGTGAGGCTATAAATTTGCCAGGGGCTCTGACTCAAAGAATGACCTCATATAAACTCAGGACCTTTCTTTGTCCCAAAGCTAGTGGGGGGTTTATGATATCACCTAGCCTGCTCTTTCTCTGAAAGCACAAAGCTTGTGGTTTGGATATATATGTGTGTGTTCTGTTGAAGAATCAAAACAGGCAGAGGTAGGACTCACAGGTGGCTCTAACCAGTAACCATTAGGGGCTCTTTCCAAACAGGCTGTGAATGGTTCTAGAACTCTGCTCTGGTCCTGCAGTTCAAATTAAAGGCACAATCTTATAGCCCAGAAGGACTTCCATCATTTGGTCCTTATTTTCCAATTCACCTGTACCTTGGACCAGTCTTCCTCCTATGTGCTATGCCCCCCAAGTACTAGCTTTCTTTCTGCTCTTGAGCACTTCAAGTTATTTTCCACTCTGGGTCTTCCCATGGGCTAGATATCTTTTGCAGTACTGTTCCCCATTCTGGTTGTGTTTTATCTGCCTCACTCCACATGTCTTCAGATGTCAGTTCAAATGTGATTCCTTGGGGAGGATGTCCTTGCTATCCATCTAAATGAGATACATTTGGTTCCACCTATCATTCCCATTTATAGTTTTTTCCTTTCCTTTACACTCTCACAATTTGTAGACCCATGCCCAGATGAAAGCCTCAGTAAGGGCAAGACTGAGGTTTATTGCTCTATTGACAATGCCCTGCATGATGTGTGGTACACAGAAAATCTCAATCAATCAATCAATAAAATATATATTATATTACTGTTCATATATATATTTACTGTTCATATATATATTTATTTACTGTTCATATATATATATGAACTAAGGAAAAGGTTGGGGCCTGGAAGAAGGAGTTTTTGGTTCTTGGTATAAAATTCAAATGATGCATCTAAAAATTTATGCAGAGTTTTCTCTATAAGCATCAGTGTGTGTGTGTGTGTGTGTGTTTCAAGGAATGGGTGGTAATTTAAAAATGATGAAAGTGTCTCCAGGTTTTCTGTATCCTGCTTATTCACTTTTTCTGGTATGCCATCCCTGACACTGTCCCCTCTCTTTCTACTACCTCATCATATCCCTCATCTTTTAATTAGGTAAATTCAGTTTATCTTCCAGATCACAGTTCAAACTTGTCCTCAGGGAGAGATTCCCCGATCTCTAAATTGGCTAAATCCCTTGCTATATGCTCTTAGAGCACTCTGCCTTTCTCCTTTCATAAAATCCTTCACATTTCTTTCACTTAATATTCAACAAACATCAATGTGCCGTAAAGGATTGAGTCATCAGGCTTAGGATCTTCAGAACTTGCACATTCCAAAGACAGGACTGGCCCTTAACTGACTCCTGAGAGATAACAACTAAGCCCTAGAAATATCCTGCCTCTTAAGAGTGTCTTTGTACAAATCTGGAGCATTGGGCCACAGCATAGTTTTTGCTAAGAACGTGATTTATGGTGTGTCCTTGAGCAATGGTGTGTCAGCTTGACCTTCAAAAAGGGGCTGGGGACTGAGCAACCAGCATCATTCCCATGGGTTTTCATGCCTATGTGATCGGCCCCCAATAAAAACCCTGGACAACAGGCCCAGGTGAGCTTCCCTGTTTGGCAGTATTTAATGCCTGTTGTCACACATCATTGCTAGAAGAATTGAGTGCTGTCTGTATAGCTTAGGCCTTAAACCATATGTGCTTTCTTCTATTTGTCCTTTATAAGACTATGAACTAGGTAATGTTGGTATAAAATTTTGAAAATTTTGAACATGATAGGGTGATTACATATTAACATATTAACAAAGTGAATTAGGAGATGAGAGATAAGATTATCGATTGTAAAATACCATGTGTGAATGCATGTAAATTTAGGTATCTGTGTGCCTGTGAGTTCCCTTTGATAATTTGAGAAATGTTTTTTTCTTTAGTTCTAGTAAAATAAGAAAAGGCATATCTTCACAATTACATGGGATTAAGAGTCTTGACAAATCAAAGTCTTGGTAAAGTGTAGACTTTGACCAACAAAACATTTTAACAACTCCTTCCAAAACCCTAAGTCTTCCCACACCAAGCTCACTTTTGCTTAAAAACCTTAACGTGGTCTACAGAACCTCTGTAGTGAAGGCTTTCTCTCAGTTTCTTCATTCTCACTGACCTTCCTTTAGTCATGTCTCCTTTCATGCTCATGCCAACCACAGAGCCTTGTCCATATTTCCCCACATGCTTAGGATGCTCCCACCCATTCCTGTTTCTCCTAGATAACTTAACTTCATTCTTCAGTTCTGCTTGAATGACATTTCCTCTAGAAATATTTTCCAGATTCTACATTAAAGTTGGTCTCCCTATCTTAAGCCCCGATAGCAGTCAATATCTTTCCTTTGTAAGATTTATCACATGGCATTCATTTATTTGTGTGATATTTTAACTAAGTACTGGTTTCTTTACAATACAACTTTTGAAGAAAAGGATCTCTGTCTTTTTTCCCTTTCTCTATACTGCATACTTATTGTCTAAAACCGGGTATATTATGTAGTAGTACTTAATACGTATTTGTTAAATAAATTAATAAATTTAGCATATTAACATTATGGTTCAAAGATAATAGACTGAGAATTTGAGTCAGAAAGTTGTGGCTTCAACTATAGTCTCCTTTTTTGAAACTTCATTTACAAAATGGGGATATCAATATATTACAATATTGAAATACTTAAGATAAAAAATGAAAAACATTCAGCCTAGTTCCTAGCATATTGTAGAAGGGCAAAATATAACTTATTTTATTTTCACTGTTATGAAAAAATGAAAAATGGCTTTAGTAAACAGGCATAGAATAGATAATAAATACACTAATGTTAATGAGGCTGCTGCTATTACTCTTGACCTCAAAAGGTAGGTGTAAAAAATGAATGTATTTTTCAGACATGCTGCAGAATTTTTTTCTATTTTATTTCCAATAAATGAGTGTTATTATTCTTTTCATTTTGAGAAGAGAAGAGACAAATATAATTTGAAAATACCATATGGCTGGTGATTACTACAGCCTGGAGTAGAGTCAGGTCTCTTGGGATGGCCAGGCCACTGTACATTCTGTTTTGTATTTTTTTTCATGTGAATGACACTTATATAGTTTAAATCCATAAAGGGTATAAGAAAGGCAGCTAAGTTGACCTTTGAAAACAAATTATAATGTTATAAAAGCTGCATAAATTGCCCATGTTTCAAATGATACTATTTTCTCACAAGTATTAAACAGAATGATATTCCCCAGTGGAGTTATAGGTTTACTGAGAATAGGTATATAAAATATTATGCTAACACTAATGGGTATGAGCAACTGAGTAAAAAAAGCCCTAAAATGTTTAGCAAAAAGTTCAGGACATTTAATTATGTTTTACAGCCAGAAAATTGATGGATATGTGAATTTTTATGCTAAGAATATTAGGAAAAGAAAAATAGTCTGGTGATTAAAGAAAAGGATTGTTTCTATTGATGGGCCAAGCTACATTGCAGTAGAAATGCCATTGAGGTTTTCATTTGTTAGAACTTTGCAGAAAGATCAGTTTCTTAGATGTTTCTTATGCACGAAAGAATCTTGATGCAATAATTTGTCATAGCTGGAAATTTTTGGCCTCAAAGTTAATGGCCTCCAAAACTAAGTTAAAGTCAATGTCATAGTCAATATTTTCATTACAAGTAAAGAGAATGTAAATTAAAATTGAGGCATCAGGGTCTAAGTCGAGCCACTAGGGTCATGGGTCGTTTTTTAGAAGATTACATTCATCAGCCAGTTCAGGAAAAGAAAAGAAAAAAAAGTCCATCAACAATTTGTACAAATGGTCTGGTAGCTTTTTGAAATTGACTGATCACTTCTAGTAGATACTTAGAAGGCCATGCCAGTAACCTTCCATTGGGTTAACATGGTTAGGGATGGTGAGGAGTCATTTTGAGATTTTTATGAAATGAACTAATTTAGCCTGGGTTTCCACACAGCAGTCAAGAGGTATTAAGTTCTCTGAATTTTCTCTTTGTATCTCTGCTATTGAGGAACAAATTCCTATAGGCATTCCAGCCCGGGGCACCGGGGAGCCCTGGACAGAGGAAGCAAGAGAGTCCCCGTCCAGTCTGGAGGTGAGGGTTTGTGACCACATCTATGACTGGACTAAGAGATGAGGCAGAGAGGATTTGAAGTGATGCACATGTCCAGTTCTGATCCTACAGTAATTTTATTGAAAACAAATAAGTTGTTTTCCTTCTTCTGTTGCTTAATGATGATTTGCCATGGAATAGAGTGTCTGCCAACATTTGACACCAGAGTAGAAATGTAAGCTTCGTATTATAAATTGAGATATTGCTTTGTTTCTAGAATTTATTGGCTGTGCTTTTGAGATCTATGAAAAAGATTATGTGTTGCTTGAAAGAAGATAAAAATTAAATAGTTGAAAACATTCTTTCATGTATTTAAATCAGTAAATATAGTGAATGCTATAGGGTACAGAATTTTTTGTGGGTATTAGGGAGAACTTTAAAAAAGAAAAAAAAAATAAAACCAAAAATAAATAGTTTAAGTCCTGATTCTTATGCATCAGAATTCTTCTGATGACAGGGCCCAGAAGCTCAGCAAAGACTAGCTTAAATAGTTAAAGGGAATATGTTGTATCATACATCTGAGAGGTCCAGGATGTGGGATCAATTTAGTCACATTTTGGTCCAGAGACATAACTAATATCATTAACATTTTTCTTTTCCTTCCTCCGTCTCTCCGTTTTGATGCCTTCTGTGTGTTGGCCACATTCTCTGATTTTCACATGGTCTTTCTTTATGCATTCAGGGTAAATGGTAGTTAGCAGTTCTAGCTTCACTTTGGCCTTCATGCTTTTGTTACATGTAAGATTTACTTTATTCTTGAAAAAACAGAATGTTTACTATAAAAGCTGGACATGTAAGTCCAGCTATAACTTAGTATCTATCGATATAAATAAATTCTCCCACCCAGTGTTCACACGTTGACCGTAAGAACTCTTCTTTCATGCTGCTCTGGACTTACACCTATTACTTGAGGTGTAATGATTGACAGACCTAGGTAACATGAACACTCTTGAGTTCACAGTTTCATGAAAATCACATGGGCTGAGGGAGGGTTGTTGAGATAAAACAATATATGTTCACTACAAAGGTTGTGCTTTAGGAAGTTTCGGTATACTAGAAGAGAAAATGTGTATGCCCAGTGAGTATGCTTTTGTTCGATTAATGCAAAATAAAAAAACTAAGTTCACCTGTAAGGACATGAAGTTATATGCTGAACTAACCAAGTCTGTGAGGGGGAATATTAAGAATACTTCCTAGACTATCACAGAATATCATCAATGTATTAAATATTAATGTACAAAGAGAAACTCCTCAACTACTTCCATTTTACAGAGAAGAAAAACTGAGATTCAGAGAAAAGAAGTAATTGTCTCAACATTATATGTAAGATGTCTTTGAGATATATGTTGAGAAGGGATGGGAAAGCCATGAAGGTAGGAGTCAGTAAACAAATTTGTTGAGGGCAGTGAGATTAACTGTGCATTTTATGAGGCTCATAAAATGGGAAGGGACTAATTAATGAAGTATATATTTGATGCTTAAGAGTTGCAAAACCTCATTATTAAGTTTTTAAAAATATATTTGTTTCAAATAATGTTTTTTCTCGTCATAGGAACAATACAAGCCTTTTATGGGAAGTTAGAAAATTCTGAATACTTAAGCAAAAATGAGAGAAAACTTCCACTACTGATCCCCAATTGTTATTTGCATCTTGGTATATATCATTAGACCCAGTTGCAATTAAGGAATTATATATATATATGTATACATATATATATGTATATATACAGACACACATATATGTATATATAGTATATTAAGTATACTATATATAATACTATATATAATGTGATGAGCACTGGGTGTTTTTTGCAACTAATTAATCATCGAATACTACATCAAAAACTAACAATGGCTAATTGAATTTGAATAAAAAATATATAGAGAGAGATTCAGACATATACACTGTATATGAATAAATTTTCCCATTTAATAGTTAGGTTTTTCTCCAGTTATTTTGTTACTATAAAAAGTGTTTGAAGCACACTTTTGTTAAATAACTCTTTGTGCAAATTCTTAATTATTGCTTAAGAAAAATTTATGGAAGTAGAATTTCTAAGGTAAAGAAGGTCTAATTATTTGACTACTGTTTTTATTTTTAAGTAAAATTGGAGGTAAAGTATCTTCATAGCCCCTCCTTTTTTTTTTAGAAAAGCAAAGAAAAGAAAAGCCAGTTCATTCTATTCCTTATTATTTCAAAAGCAAGACATTTCTTTAGCAATAATGTCCTGTAGCATTTATGTCTTGCTCAGGGGTAATCAACTGAAATGTATGTCTCTGAAATTAATTAATTAATATCCCATTGAGAGCACATTTCATAGCAGGTCTGGAAGATTTCAGTGAAGCCAATGACCTTTTACATTTGTCAAAATTTATGTACGATTTTGAAAAGTAAAAACATTCAGTAGTACATTCAACCGATAAAATAGTAAAACTAGTGTTAATAGATTTGGGTAAGATACTGAAATCTTCTATAAGCGTGGATTCTTCAGATTGTTTTTCAGTTATCAGAATACTTTTTATAGTTACTTCAGTTAATATTTTGAGTAATTGTATTTAAAACAATTACTGAACATTGGAATGATTTGAAAATTCAGAGCCTGGCACATTGCTTTACATATAATACATTGTTAATACTTATTTGAATCAAGAATGAATGAGTGAAAAATGTCTATTCATGTCTTCTGCCCATTTTTAATTGGGTTATTCATTCTTTTGGTGTTGAGTTTGATAAGTTGTTTATAGATTTTGGATACTAACCCTTTATCAGATATGTCATTTGCAAATATTTTCTCCCATTCTGTAGATTGGCTTTTAGTTTTGTTGATTGTTTCCTTTGTTGTGCAGAATCTTTTTATCTTGATGAAGTCACAGTAGTTCATTTTTGCTTTCGTTTCCCTTGCCTCTGGAGAGGTATGTAGTAAGAAGTTACCAAAGATGTCAAAGAGGTTACTGCCTGTGTTCTCCTCTAGGATTTTGGTGGATTCCTGTCTCACATTTAGGTCTTTCATCCATTTTGAATTTATTATTGTGTATGGTGTAAGAAAAGGGTTGAGTTTCATTCTTCTGCATGTTGCTGTCCGGTTTTCCTAACACCATTTGTCAAAGAGACTTTTTTCCATTGGGTATTCTTTCCTGCTTTGTGAAAAGTTAATTGACCAGATAGTTGTGGGTTCATTTCTGGGTTTTCTATTCTGTTCCAGTGATCTATGTGTCTGTTTTTGTACCAGTACCATACTATCTTGATTACTACAGCTTTGTTGTATAATTTGAAGTCTGGAATTATGATGTCTCCAGGTTTGCTTTTTTGCCCCCCCCCAAGATTGCTTTGGCTATTTGCGATCTTTTATGGTTCCATACAAATTTTAGGATTGTTTGTTCTAGCTCCGTGAAAAATGCTTGTGGTATTTTGATAGGGATTGGATTAAATGTGTAGATTGCTTTGGGTAGTATAGACATTTTGACAATATTTGTTCTTCCAATCCATGAGCATGGAACATTTTTCTATTTCTTTGTGTCCTGTTCAATTTCTTTCATCAGTGTTTTATATTTTTTAGGGCACAGGTCTTTTATCTCTTTTGTTGGGTTTATTCCTAAAAAAAGTCATTGTAATATCTAAGAGTATACTGGGATTTGAGAAGCATAATTATATTTGAATGAACGTGAGAAATGACAAATGTTTGAGTAAACGTTTGCACATATGTGTGAATGGCTTTGAAATGTTTGCTTATCTAGCAATGCCATTATTACATGAGGTTGGTAAAATGTATACAAACAATTTTATTAAATAAAATATTTTTTCTTAAAAGAAAGAATGAATGAGTGAATGAATGAATAAATGAAGTCTTTCCCAACTTTACAAACTATATATTAACAAATTATATATATTTTATATTAAACAATTCTTATTCAAAAATAATAGATTTAAAACTGCAAATATCAATTATCCCAGCAGTGGATAACAAAAGAGGCATTTGACCTGTGGTATATCTGAATTTGCTACTTCTTAGCAGCAAATGTATATGAATATGTACACATATATATATATATATATATATATACACACACACTTTTTGGTACATAAAATAACCATATTAAAGGTTTAGGATTAGGTCTACTAAAAAAAAGTCATTGCTGGGGCGCCTGGGTGGCGCAGTCGTTAAGCGTCTGCCTTCGGCTCAGGGCATGATCCCAGCGTTCCGGGATCGAGCCCCACATCGGGCTCCTCTGCTGGGAGCCTGCTTCTTCCTTTCCCACTCCCCCTGCTTGTGTTCCTGCTCTCGCTGGCTATCTCTCTGTCAAATAAATAAATAAATAAAATCTTTAAAAAAAAAGTCATTGCTAATTGATTTTCTATTTTCTTTTTGAGTGCCTGTTTCAGATAGTCAACTAGATGCAATGTAAACAGACTCCTTTGCTTAGGAATCCAAGAATTTTAAAAATCATTTTCATAGGAGCATGAAGCTATAATACACATAAATTCCAATAGAAGAGCCTGTATAGGCCACATGGAAAGTGACCTGGCCTGTGAGAATACTCTAATATAATTCTCGCTGTTTGGAAAACAGGCACAATTGCTCCAAAGAGAATGAACGATCCCTTGGGACACATGAATTTATCTCTTTCACTGGAGTCTATTTTTAAGCCCAATACCTTGTATTTAGAAATGTATTTAAAGATTAACTTTATTCAATTGGCATATGCCTTCTGGGAGTCTGAGATGAGAAACGGCTACAAAAGCCAGTGAGCTTTACCTAGGGAGCTCTCTTGTCAGGACGATGGACAACACATATCCCCAACCAGGCAGCTCATACTTGTTTTCTCTTCTTGGCAAAAGAGGGCACATAAGGTTGTGTGGTTGAAGTAGTATCGATGCTCTAAGAAAAGAGAAATGCGTCATCGTTTGTATTTTGTCCATGTTGATTTGCACAGTATCAGCCTATGCTTTGGGCAGAACACATTTGAATGCTATCAGACATTTCAGTACATTTATATTACACAATGAAAGGCATCATTCCATTCAACAAATGTTTGGTAAGCATCCGCTGAATGGAAAGCATAGAAATAAGCAGAGATGAATGAGCTGGATGTGGCCTCTTCCATCATGGTTTGGTTACTGAGTGCTATATTGTTCTTCACTTGGCTGTACCTTATCCCTCTCTCTCAAGATAAAATGTTTCTTAGAGGCAGAGAGTCTGCTCTATAATATTTAATCCCTTATAATATTTGCATTGTTGGACATGCTCTGTAAATGTTTCGAAATAGGCTATGACTGTATAGAAGTAATATTGTGTACTCAAAAACCCAAGCTTTGAAACTAGACTTGGTTTTGAATTAGCTTCTATATTTGGTAACTATGTGAGTTTGGAAATAAACCGTATTCTCTCTGAACCTTAATTTCTTCATCTGTAAAATGAAGATAATGATGCTTATCTTGCAGTGTTGTAAGACAGCGTACTTATGTCTCCTCAGTATTTGACAATTCATTAAACTAACTTTATTAATTTGAATGAATAATGTTATCTGTATATTTTTACTTTCAGAGGAGACTTTTTCCTAGGACTTTTGAAACTAAGTGTTTTTCAGAGATAATACTTCTTTTCAGATTTTATAAAAATTAAAAACGTAAATTATATGTTTTGTAATAATAATGAGGAGAGAAATAATCTATGCCTTTGACGTCCAGCCTAAGGTAACTGATGTTGACATTTTGGGAAGCACTTTTTCATGTCTATTCTAAAAAATATATATAATATAAAAAATATAATATAGAGTGATTTAGTTCACATTTAATTTTTTAAATATTTATTTATTTATTTATTTTCACAGGTAGAATTTAGTGATTCATCAGTTGCATATAACACCCAGTGCTCATTATATCAACTGCCCTCCTTAATGCCCATCACCCAATTATCCCTCCCCCCCCACCGCCCCTCCAGCAATCCTCAGTTTGTTTCCTAGAGTTCAGCATTTCTTATGGTTTATATTTTAAAACAGGATCATTCTTTAATTTACTTTTTTTTACTACATCTAACAATATAACTTGAATTTTTTACTTACTTTTTTTTACTACACCTAACAATATAACTTGAAATTTTTTCATATTTATATACATAGAATATTTTTTCATAGCTGTATTAGGTTCTCGAATGTATTCATATATTCCTCTATAGGAGAATAAAGAATTTTCCTTTGCTATTTCAAGTGCTACGGCTATAAATCATAATCAGATCCTATTAAATACTTCTCCATTTTGTCAAAACAAAATCAAGTCACTAAAGCTGGGGAAGGGAGCTGTGTGGGAAAGTGTCTTTAATGTGCTAATGCTGATGGCCATGATATTAACAACACCCTCATTTTCAGCAATAACCATTAAAGATAATGATGTTGCTGAATTACAATGAGTTTTTGGTAGACAAATGCATACACAAGTAGATAGCTTAATCAGTACCTCGAGTTTATTAATCAAATTCACATACACTGCTTTAAAAAATTAATGACAAGATTTAAGCTTCTAATTCTTAAGGATATCATTAAACACGGTTGTTTGGAATGAATGTTGATGAATGCTCTTTGTTAATTGAGTTTATTTAAAGGTACATATGCACCAAGTACATTATAATTATCATCATATTAAATGAATAAATGTGATCAATGTCAAAGGTATATAATTCAGTTGATTCATATTTTTATGTATTATGGCAGCTCTAATATTTTTATGTATCTTTTTTTGCCCTTTAGTTTCATAATGTATCACTGAAATTTTTTAAGATTTAGCAATAAGATTTTGTTTGTTAGCTATGACAGACCTCGGTTTGACATGAGAGGAGGCCAGATTCACATGGCACCCTTAATTGGTGACACACACTGCCCATCCTGGTCTCTACAAGTTACTCATCCTTTGTTAGTTTACAAACTAGAGAGGGACTTTAGGAGTTCTAAAACAGCTTTATTGAGGCGTAACTGACATACGATAATCTGCACATATTTAAACAATGCAGTTTGAGAAGTGTTTCATACATATATATGGAAACATCACTGCAACAGCGATAATGAACATATACATTTTCTCCAAAAGATTTGTTGTGTGTCTTTGTACTCCCTCCATCCCACATTCTTTTGTTCTCTTGTCTCAGGTAACCATTGGTCTACTTTCTTCCACTATAGATTCATTTGCATTTTCTAAAATTTTATGTAAGTGGAATAATGCAGTATGTGATTATTTTGTCTGGGTTCTTATAATCTGCATAATTATTTTGAGTTCCATTCGTGCTTTTGCATGTGTCAAGAATTCTCTTATGTTGCTTAGTAGTATTCTGTTGATGCTTACATCACAGCTGGTTATCCTTTCATCTGGTGATGGACAATGGGTTGTTTCTAGCTTTGAGCTTAATACAAATAATGCTGCTATGATCATTTGTATACTTATCCTGGAATGAAAATGTTTTCAATTCTCTTGGATTCAGTTGAGATATCTGGATTATGTGGTAGATATATTTCACTTTTCCAGAAACTATCAAACTAATTTGACTAGGTTGACCTATTTTTTACCTTCCCACTAGTGGTGTAGGAGAATTCCAACAGCTCCATACACTTCTCAACATTTGGTATTGTCAGTCTTTTAAATTTCAGCTGATTTAATAGGTGTGTAGTGGTATTTACTATTGATCAATAATTGGGACTTGATGGATTCACCACTGAATTTAGGTTTGAGTTAAAGATCAGAATATTCTAATTGCATTTAAAGTAGTGCAGGGCATAGAAAAGACAGATTGTTTTCCATTTTGCAAAACCAAAATTTCTTTAATAACTATGAATTTAAGATATGTAAAAAATATATATAAATATGTAGTATAAAAATGAGACTATAGATGACTTCAACTTCTAAATATTGAACAAAATTCTTGATAAAATATTGACAAATGGCTCAGAAATGTGTCAAAGAATAATATGCCATTAAAAAGTAGAATTTAAGAAATGCAAACTTATTTTAATATTAGAAATAATTATTATATTAACACACTAAAATAAACAATTCATGACAATAGTGAAGATGTATGTGACAAAATTCAACAGCCATAGTTTTTGACATACAACTCTGCTATATAAGTATAATTTGCTCCAAGATACTAATAAAATATGATATAGACTCTTTTCCAAAAACTAACCCCACAGAAATATAGACCTTGGGCAATTAGATCATGGTAATCACAGAGCACATTTTATAGTGGGTTTGAGGTATTAGTGAAATGAATAATTTTTTACATTTCTCAAATTATTTAAATTCTGAAAATGTAAATTTTGTAAAGAGTTTTAATATAAAATTAAATCAATACTCCTGTTAAAAATAAGACTACTTGAATTTAATTAGGAGCTAGACAGGCATGTCTATTGTCAACAGTATTATTCATTGCCTTAGAAGTTCTTGAGCATTCAATGTCTTGCATAAACAGTAGGAAAACAAGAATAAAATGCTCTATTCTTGCTGATTGATTATATTTCCATAAAATGCAAGCAACCAAGAAAAAGTTACATAGACTTTTAGAATCCATCAAAAAGTTGCATAATATGAATGGAGAGAATAAACATAAACATAAATCAACCCACTTTTTTCTACTCTAGCAATACTTAGACAATTATAGGTGAATCTGTAGTGGGAATAATTAGCTATAGCAAAAGTACACTGAAAAGTACTAAGTAATAAATTCAGGCAAAAGTGATGTAAGATTTATGTGAGATCTTTTTGAAAGTCATAAAATCTGAGTAAATAGATAAGAAAATCACATTCTTGGGGCACCTGGGTGGCTCAGTCGTTAAGCATCTGTATTTGGCTCAGGTCATGATCCCAGGGTCCTGGGATCCAGCCCTCATTGGGCTCCCTGCTCAGCGGAAAGCCTGCTTCTCCCTCTCCCACTCCCCCTGCTTATGTTCCCTTTCTTGCTGTGTCTCTCTCTGTCAAATAAATGAAATCTTAAAAAAAAAAAAGAATCACATTCTTAACAGTGGTTTCTTATAAAATTTATTGTCCCCAAATTTACATAAATTTAATGTAATTCCAATTAGATTACCACATGGACTTTTACTTAAAATGATTTTTTAAATTTATATGGAACCATAAATACTGGCAAATACCCAAACAGTGAGAGGATAATAAAAAGCCACTGCAACCAATTCAATATGGTAGTAGTATGTTGAGTAGGCAAATAAATCAGTGAACAAGAATATATCCCAGAATATTTGAGAAAGGAGACATATGAAATACCTATGATATATTGCCTTATGATATAAGTGGTAGTTTAATTCAGTGAGGGGATAGGATAGTGGTGACACCTTCAAAACAGCTCTAGAAAAAAATGATAGTGGACCTGCCATCTCCTATTTTTTTTTTTTTAAGACTTTTTATTTATTTGACAGAGATAGAGACAGCCAGCGAGAGAGGGAACACAAACAGGGGGAGTGGGAGAGGAAGAAGCAGTCTTCCAGCAGAGGAGCCTGATGTGGGGCTCGATCCCAGAACTCAGGGATCATTCCCTGAGCCGAAGGCAGACGCTTAACGACTGAGCCACCCAGGCACCCCCCTGCCATCTCCTATTACATTTACAAGTTTATTCTATATGGTTTGGAACTTTAAATAACAGTACAATAAAAATCTTAAAGGAAAATATAGGATACTATATCTACAATTTTAGGGTAGAAAGACCTTCTTAATCAAGGGTAAATACATAAAACTAAAAAATAATAAGAAAAAAGATAAAAAATATTGCTTAAAATAGAAATTACTTTTAGTATTTTAGTATTGTAAAAATATATAAGGACATAATGATAGAATAATAAAATTCAAAATAAAAAATTTAAAAAATTATACAAAATTTAAAAACACAAAAACATACAAAAACAAATAGCTTTTTAAAAACTTGGTAATTTTATTCTTAGTACTATTTATTTAAATTTAAAAACTTTTTTGATCCAACTCTCTTATTTTTGGTAGTCAATCTCACAGATATAAATATATCTTTATGTAAAGGCTTATGTGCAAGGATATCACAGCATTATTCAAAGTGGCAAAAGGTGAAAAAAAAGGTCCATTAATAGAAAAATTTTGAGTTATTAATGCAATATAATGCACTATTAAAAAGAAGAAACTAAAGCTCTACCATCTGAATAGAAAGTATCCCTCAAATTATTGTTTAATGAGAAAAAAGGTACAGAAATGTATATTTTATGACCTTATTTCAGTAACACAATGACAATACCCTCCTCCCCCATTTTGCACACATGCATTTGTATTCATATTTGAGAAAGCTGAATCTTTCTTCTTAGAAACCCATTTTCAGAGTCTGCCATACACCCCACATTGTCCTAAGGGCTGGGCAGAGGCACACTGAACAGAAAAGTCTCTGCTTTCTTGGAGTTAATATTCAAGAGAGGGAATGACAACAAAAAGTAATAAATATAGAGGATTCAAAGAGTAAGGCAGAAATTAGATGATAAAGGTCCTTATAGGTAAAGAGTTTGGAGTTTATTCTCAATGTAATGTGAAGTCACTATAGGGTTTTGTTCAGCAGAGTGGCATGAATTGCTTTATTCTTTTAAAAGATTGCTCTGGCTGCTATGTGGAAAATGCGATGGGCAAGGGGCAAGAGTAAGAACAGTCATCTCTTTCAGAAACTACTGCAGTTTGCTGGGCAAGAGATGGTGATAGTTTGAACTAGGGTGGGTAATAGTGGAGAGGGAGAGATGTGGGCACTTTGGGGTAGTATTTTACAGGTAGAATAAACAGGGCTCGCTGGAAGATTGCATAGCGATGATGATGGTAAGCAAGGGATATGGAACAACTTGTAGATTTTTAAATTTTTTGTAGATGGTGACCCTTTTTACATCAATGGCAAAACTGGTAGAGTAGTGGATTTTTTAAGTTGGAAGAGTTGACTTTTGGCAGTAATAGACTTTTGCAAGTATCAAGTTTAAAATGTTCGTCAGCTATCTATCCAAGTGAAAAGATGAGATCAGCAGTTGAGTAAATGGATACATGGCACGGTGGAGAGGACCAAGGTGGAGAAATAAATTTGAGAGGCAGTAGTACATACAATTGGTATTTGGACATGTTGGACTAGGTGAGAGAATACAGAGGGTGGTTGTAAATAAAAGGAAAGACCCTAGCCTGAGCTCTCACTATTGATACCACGTCTAAGTTTGTTAAAATTTTAAACTTTAATAGTGTTGAATGTGGATGATTCACTCTACAAAAGGGGAATTAAAGTTCATTAAGTTAGCATATTAATTATTGATAAATTCCATATAGATGATTACTTAGTCTTCTGAATAATTAAGGACATGCTTCAATGCTAAATGCTAAAACTAATCCTGTGGTCTTATGACATCATTTTTAGTGTTTCTCTGTAATCAATGCATTAATTTTCTTCTAATGAGGAAAGACCTGCATAAATGTAATATATGATACTTCCTAGTATGGAGAAGTTTCTAAGGTTGCATTTTTCAGGTCTTATGAAAATTTAGAGAAATTTTGAGATTTGAAAAAAATTTTTAAATTTTGGTGAGAAGATTCTCAAAGGTAGAAGATGTATTGTTTTCAATGGGGGAATTGCTCAGAATGAGAAATAAAACATGCTTCTCCCCTGCCCCTCTGAGTAGGTGGACTGATTTTCTTTAACAGGCATGAAAAACAAATGGACTTTTTTCTCCTCTGGGTTGACAGCTTTCTTACCTAATGGTTGTGTCAGAGTTAAATTTTTTGTGTAAGTCACATAGAATTTCTTCCTAAGGAATCCAGTGAGAGCTTTTATTTAGAGACTTAGGAATTTCTAAGCATATCTACTGTAATTGGAAAATCCTTGTCTCTGGCTCTTGTGGGAAAAGCGAACATAGGAGACAGGTTTCTACCATCAGGTAGAAATTTAAGTGAGATTTAAAATATTCATTTGAGCAAGCTGCATGCGGAGAATTTTTTGAGTACCTGAATTTTCAACTTTTCCCAAAAGTTGTTTTTCTTTTAAATGTATTTATTAATAAGGACAAACTTGAGTGGTAAGATGGGTACGTGGTTATTCTTTCCTAATTCAGAAATTCAGAAGCAGTGGTAATTTGAATTTACCTCAGTTTAGAAAACTCATTCTTCATGGATATAATGCTTAATCTCAAAGAACACTCTTTTTTTTCAGTAATCTTAAAGCCCTAAATCAGCACATCTATATGCACTGAAAATTAATAAAATAAATTTCAAATTATTCTTATGTCTTCATCAAGGAGTAGGTAAGACCTCTGTTAGGCACTTCTTTTCTATCCAGTTTGTAATAATAAAATTGTAATTATTTTTAAAAGTTCTACATATGGACATTTTAAGACCAGAACTTTTAAAAACTCTACTTGAGAAACAATAAAATCTCATCATGCAATTAATAAAGGTATATATATATTTTTGATGGAACAAGTAACAGCAGCTTTCTTCAAGAAAATATTTCTAGAGGTCATAGCATTTGGAAGAGTTACCTTTTCTTTTTTATTTCTTGAATAAATGTTTAGCTGTAAGTGCCTGCTGTAACTTCTGGGCAACAAGATTCTTTCTTAAGTATTTTAGGATTTTACTTTAATTTTAATTCTGACATTTTTAGGAGCACTCATTCCTTTTGCAATGATAGTGAGTATAGGATATCATGTATAACTTACCTGTGTTTAAGACCAGATAGGAATCTTAAATCTGGCTCCATTTTGACAGGCCTAGTAAACTAGTATACTTCATACTAGTTCTCTCCCTCATATTTAACTAAGTTGTAAAGAATAGAATAAATTGAATTCCTGATTTGTTACAAAATACTTAACTAGGATGCAACTGATAATACAGAGTTAAATTTGCTTAATTTCAATTCAACTTATACTTTGTAAATTTTACCTATAAATTTTCCAAGATTTTGAAATAGAACTTAATGATGTTTTTGATAATATCTTAAAATTTGAGAGAAAAAGTACTAACTCTATGTCCTCCCCTACCAAAATAAATAAATAAATAAATAAATAAATAAATAAATAAATACATAAATACATAAATACATAAATAAAAGGGAAGTTGATACTTTTGGCTAGAAATTTTTTATTTCTAAAGTTCCTTAAGAAGTATAGAGAGAAAAATAGCCATGAATCTTGGGTGCTCAATCAAGAGTTGGGGTAATTTTGAAATGTAAGTTTTCAGAATCAATACTTCCAAACACACTTCTGTGATATAAACTATAAACAATCTCCCTCAACCATGCGGACATTACTAATCAATAATGCACTGGGTACCACCTCTACAACTCCCACAATCCGTTTGAACATAGTCCTCTAGAAGGGTACTTCAGTACTAGACCTGACACACAAGATGAAATCTGTTTGCCTATTCCTAAGGCATAGGCGTAGGGAGAAGTTTTTGAAGTGCATGAAAGTATAAAATAAACATAATTGTTAAAAACAAAAATTATATCACCTGGTCTTGAAGGAAAGAAAAAAGAAAATTATATCAGTGAAAAGGCTTATAAAAGAAGATTTAAAGATAAATTATAGGCTTGATACAATATGACTAATAACTTCCTTAGGTATCATGAAAAGCTATGAAATACTTTGTCTACGCCTATTCTAGATTTTAGGGGTAGAAGAGATTTTAGATTATTGTCTTGTCTAATTCTCATCAATTCAAAAGAGGAAACAACTGGCAAAGAGATGTTTAATGACTTGTACAGATCATAGTAGCAACTTTGGTTCCAGCGCCCAAGTATACAGAGTTGATTGCAGTATTTCCAGCTTAGCCCATTTTCCGGCAGCCTGGTTGACATGTTCCTCTTTACTTTTCACCCTCCCAACCTCCTTGATCATTAGATAAACCTAGACCAGACTTATGACCTAAACATGGTCACAGATGCATTTTGTTTGTATTAACATGGTATTTTAGAAACATGTTTAACAATGTTAAACACATCAGCAGATTGGACATCCCTGGACCCATGTTCTCAAAGCAACCATGAGATAGGAATGAGGAAGAGCTGACACCTTTGATGAGATATGGGGGTTTCCATTTTGCCAGAGTCTAAACCCTCCCCTCTTGTCTCTGACACAAATATGGAGCACCATCTGCCATTCATCGTCATATTTATACATTACATAAATATTTATCCTCACTGTATCTCTATCAAAAGATGGATGACAAAAATGCACTCTGGCTCTGTGCTCAGCCGGAGTCTGCTTGAGATTCTCTATCTTCCTGTCCCTCTGCCCCTCCCCTGCTCACGTTCTCTTTCTCTAAAAAAATTAATCTTAAAAAAAAAAATGTAGACCAGGATGGCCATGTGATGTTTCTCTATCTAGGCTCACTTTACTTCCTGACTTTACCTGTCTAGACCCTGAAAACATTTGCATTTGCAATGCCCGGACAGACTGTATTATACCCATCTGCAATATATATTAGAAATTAGATTAAATAGCACAGGATTCAGAATCTTTCCTTAAAAATTTCCTGATATTGAAGTAAATAAGAAATAACAAAATTAGTCATTTCTGTTACTATTTTTGCTCTCAGGTGTGTAATTATTTTCTGTATGGCATTTTCTCTGCATGTTTATTTTCTGTATAACAAGAAATGACTAAAGGTAACTCTCCCTTTGAATTCTACGAATTATTAAAAGTTCAACTATTATATATTTGGAAATCTTCATAACACAGCTAAATATCAAAAGATTTAAAAACACGTGGTGAAGTAGTTTCTCAGCAGCAGATGAATTCTTTAGCCTCAAAATTAGAACAGCAGCTAAGCTTGTGTATAGGCAGGCGATGCAGTTTTCTCAGCAGTAGAGGAGATCTGTGGCTAAACCATTTTGCCCTTCATCAAAGTGACTGTAGGGTGGACATCAGACATTTTTTTCTCTCCTCAACTGGTTCCATTCACTGTGTACATTTTCACGTGAATTCTAGACAGCTTTGGCAAGTGGTGGATTTATGATATCCTGGCTATGGTTTAATAAAATCAGGAAAAACAACTCTGTTCTTCCCATCACCTGACTTTTATGTAACTTTGGTATTGATTTAAATGGCATCTTATCTATTCCCAAGGAAATAATCTTACTGATTTTTTTAAATAAAGATCCAATGATTATACTTTTACTTCTAAATATGAAGAACGCTGACTACAAAAATGGTCACCATTTCTCTTCATGCCTTTTAAGTAAATGAGAGTGCGGCTTATTTCCTTAGGCAATCATCCAACCTTAACTGCGGCACATTTGAGTTTTTGCATAAGTTTTTCTCTGCCAAAGATTTCTGATATGAACCTCATTTAAAAAAATAACAGTGATATAATTCCATCAGGAAAAAGAATCCCAGAACCATTTTTAAAGTTAGGCAGTGATAAAATATTATACGGTTATTTAAATGATGTTTTTGAAGTATTTTAAGTAGAGATTTTTATTAAGCTTGAATATAAAACACAACCTACCAAATTAAAAGATTAATATTGTCTTAATGTTAGAATAATTGTTCCCCAAGGAAGCACAGATTTACAAAAAAACTGATCACATACAATGGCAAACAGATAGCCACAATAATTTTTTAAAAAAATCTACACAGTGTGTTTCTGTATGTGTATTTTATGTGTCTGTGTTCTAGTACTACTTTTTAATTATTTTGCTATAAAAATAAAATGCAGTTCTTTATGACAATAAAACTAAAAAAGTGAAAAAAATAAAGTTAGGCAGTGAAGTCTGAGAAGTATTTCTACCAATAGAAACATGAATATATCCTCCCTATCCCCCATTTAGAGCAAAGATGAAAAGATAGCACACATTTTCCCATTTTCCTCTTGCTGCTTCTTTTTTCTACTCAAAAAGTAGGTGGGGGGGGGGAAGAGGAACAATCAGACATTTGTCAGTATCTCTCTGGATTCTTTTGTCAATTGTCCTTGGCAAGTTACAGGCCATTCTTCTTAAGAAGCACCATCCCAAAGTTCTGTTTCCCTTTATGGGGTGAATTCCGAAGTAGAACTCTCTCAAGACTCTTGGGTATGGGATCGTGTATCAATTATTGCCACTGTTACACTTTCTATGTCTTTTTTGTGCTCCTTTATTCTTTTCTCTTTTCTTTTTGTCCCTTACTCCATAGTCTTTTACTGTTTGCAACTTAGCTATCTTCTCTAGTCTTTATAGAATTATCACATAATTATGGGTTTGAATCTCAGCCCCTCTGGTTATGGCTATGTAACCCATGGTAAATTGCTTATTTTTTGTGAGTTCCTGACTTGTTGTTTAGAAATAGGATGGATAATAGTTTTTTTTCCATGCTATTCACTTTAGCATAATGCCTGATATATAATAATAACTCAATTCTAATACATAATTATAAAATCGTCTTTTATGGATTTCCTGGAGTGAAAAGGTTGGGGGATTGCTAAGGACTAAGGAAATACTTTGACGTCTATGAGAGAATTGTACCCGAAAGGAAAGTACTTTTCCTTAGTTTCATTCCAGAAAAGGATTTTTATCAGTTGATAGATGCTTCTCTAACTCTCTGCCGAGCCCAAATCCACCTTTAATCAGAAATCTGGTCAGTATGGTGTTTTCAGAACTAGAAGAAAATCAAGTGAGATGATCTAAAGATGTGAAATAAATACCCTAGGGACCTCCTTCTCTGAACGCCTTCATTTCTGCTTATCTTGTACCTTAACGATTCCTCCTCCTCGTCCTCCTCCTCCTTCTCCTCCTCCTCCTCCTCCTCCTCTTCCTCCTTCTCCTTCTTCTTCTTTTTAAAGACATGGAGTTTACAAGAAACACTGAAAGAAATTAAAAATGAGAATAGGTGAGAAATTAGATATTAAGAACTAAATTGTCATGGTGTTCAAGTACGAACTCTGCCTAACCTTTTATTTATTTTGTTTGTATAGTCTTAATATTTTTGAGCCAATACTTAAAAATTAGTGTATTTTACATAAATATTTGGATGTTTAGCTCATCATAAAAATCAATCTGATTTACCTTCCAAGATTGATGTGTTGATTTCTAAATTCTAACATAAAGGCTGGCACATAGGTGCTCAATAGACATTTGCTAAGCACATTAAAGAATGATTATGAAAAACAGAATACAGAGAGTTTGTGTTTGAGTAAAAAATGCCAGTGGACCTTTAGGATGCCAAAAGAGGACATAGGAGAGACAGTGAATGGGATGATCTTTTCCTTTCCTTCCTGAAATAGTTTTGAAAAATGATTCACACATACTTATCCTTTAGAAATGCCTATTGGACATCCTGGAAGATCCCCCCCCCCCACCAGAATGTTATGTGGGAATGTTGCTTTGACTTTGACTTTCCTGGCTCTTCTCAAGTTGCATTCTTGTGATTCCATTTGGCATCCACATAGTCAAATCCAATGACTTCTTCTCAAATTTAATGTCCTTTCAGTTTTTATACTTTTGATTGCTTAGCCTTTTGTCTTTATTCTTTGGCTTTTTTCCCCACTGATACTTGGCTAACATTTATTGAGAATTTACTTTGTCTCAGATACTGTCTAGTCTTGGATAATTTATTTGCTCTTTGTGAAAACCTCATGAAAGAAGTATCTATTATTCCCATTTTAAAGATGGGGAAATGTGTCCATGGTTACTCAGCCAGCACATAGGGGAAGGAGAATCTGACACCAGGCACTGAGCTCAGAGCTCACTTCTTAGCGCTGTAACAGTGGTGACAACATAATGACCAAGGTCATCTTTGACCACTGTTCTGTGTACTTTTCTCGGCTTGGCTGACTGGTTCTGTTTTTACCATCTGCCTTTCTCCTTAAAAATTATGGTAACAGCTACAAAACAAAATAGCGATTGCCCTCATTCCATTTTCTCTTTCCAAGTTAGTGCTCTTTTATCACATCCCATGAATTTTGAACTGAAGTGTTATTCTTACTGATATTCTTTTCAGCAGTTGAGATTTTTATTTACTGTTCGCTTCAAAAGAAGTTTAGGAAAGTGTTTTAAATATCTGAGGGGCTGGAGATAGTTTTTACTTTTGATTTCTATTGCTTTTTAAATTAGATTGTAGTCGTTGAATGTGGTGTATACTTTTTATATTTTAAAGAATTTATTGAGTTTTTCCTTGTGGCCAAATATATGATAAAATTTGGTTAATGTTTCATGGGTACTTGAAAATGCACATTTTTTCCCCTCAGATTACTGGGTTCAGGGTCAATTTTTATTAATTTTCCTTCCACTCTCTTATGTCATTTTTGATTATTTTAACACATAAAGAATGAGAGCTGTGTTAAAACTTCTCGCTACTCATACCTATTTGTTCTTCATACCCAGATGTTTTCACCCTATGTATTTTGTTACCATGATTTCAGCTCATAGAAAAATCATAGTTTTACCTTCACTCTATGTTGTACCCTTCACCATTAAAAAGCTATGTTCTACTTCACATTTAATATTGATTTTAACTATTATTTTGACTTTAAAAACAATATAGTTAACTCCCACATATTTAAGTATGTGTATCATGTATTATTTAGTCCCAACAGGAAATCTCAAATGTTGCATACGTAGTTGGTACTGTAATATTTGTTGTGTAAATAAATGAATACAAATGAATTTCCTGGGTTATGCACATGGCATCTCCAGCCTACTGTTTTTACCCAAGGACAGGCACAAGAGCAAAATTATGGAAATGTCTCTGTCAAGTTAATTTTTTGAAAACATCTCTAAGCTAACCCATAATTTGTCACTAGGAGATTATCTAAACTTTTCAAAAAGTTAGTACTTTAGGTCAATATTTGTTCTATATTCACAGATGATTTTTCTTTGAAGTTTAATTTATCTTCCTAAATTCAACAAGCTTAAGGTGTTAAAATATTCACAGTCTTGGTTTATAATCAGTGTTCAAAAATGTTCCATATAACAATATCGTCCCAAGTGGGAGGTAAGGTCAATATTTGTATTGAAATTTACTCCTTTACATTCACAGTATGTTTTACTATTTTTTATTTCTTCAGTCAGTGTTGTTTTCATGTGTAACATTATTTGTCTAAGAACTTGTTTAGTGGCATTCAAACAATCAAATACATCTCATTCCATAAGTCTGGGAATATTCCTTATTGCTTAGCTTGATCAAAGTATAATTATTCTCTCTGGATATTGCTGTCAAGTTATGAAGCATGTCTTTGAAAACTCCTTTTACCTCATTGTCAAAGAAAAATTAGAAATCTCTTAGGATATTCTTCCTTTCAGATTTTGATGTCATGTGTGCTTTTTCCTGATGCATTTTATTTGAAATAAAATATTGACATTGTTGGATATAAATAGCTTTGATTTAAATATAATTAGAAATACTACAATTTTCTGATAAATTTGAAAAGATGTTAAATCAAAAATCCCTCTACAGCTACTTATGATAGAACATTTAACTCCCACCTATAATTACTTTTAAACCTATAGTTATTCTTAGTTTAAAATTACTTTTACTTTAAGTTCATTCCATTTAATCCAGGGATTGACATATCTACTTTACCACCAAGAAGACCAGAATTATTGTATCAAACTGAGGTTATGGGTATAACCTCGTAGTGAGAAATGTAGTGGATATGAAACTTGAGAGGGCCTTTGAGGTCCTCCTACTTTAGCTCAAATAGCTGTCGTAGATAATCTTTGCTTTTGTTTCAGGGACTTTCTAAATCACCCAAGGCTCAAACAATTGAATGAATTCCATTTCATTTCTAGTCATTTTCCCTGAAACTGGTATGTGTTTAAATTGTTTTGTTTTGTTTTGTTTTGTTTTAAATAGCTGGAATATGGGGGGTATTTTAATAGTTTTTTCAAATAATTCTGGGTTTCCTTTAACACTCAATCAACATTTAACAATTGATTTTTTAAATTTGTTTCTTTGTTTTTTTAGAGAGAGAGAAAGCAAGCAAGAACACATGAGCAGGGGGAGGAACAGAGGGAGAGGGAAATAAAGAATCTTAGGCAGGCTCCATGCCCAGCACCAAACCTGATGAGGGGCTTGATCTCATGATGCTGAGATCATGACCTGAGCTGAAATCAAGAGTCTGACAACAATAAGTTTAGTTAATACCCATCTTTCTATAGTTACATTTTTTTTCTTGTGTTGAGAATTTTTAAGATCTACTCTATTAGCAACTTTGAAATATACAACGCGGTATTGTTAACTATAGTCACCATGGTGTACATTACACTCCCCATCTTCCACCTCTGGAAACAATTATTGTGTTCTCTGTCTCTATGAGTTCAGTTTTTTTAGATTCCATATATAAGTGAGATCATATGGTATTTGCGATTGTCTCTCTTATTTCACTTCAAAAAAAATTTTTTTAAAAGTGTCATTACACAGTCTTACTTATGGAATTCTGGCACAACTTGGGTCTGGTTTGGTTTGATTAAACAGGGTGCTTCTGGTCAGTGTGACCAAAATAGCCCCATTTTTTTGGTACATGTACCAAACCATTAATGGTTAGGAACCACAAAACTCTCCTCCCTGCTGCCCCTCTTAATGGCACAGAATCTAAATTTTATTATATTTGTGAAAGTACATTATATCTTTAAAATTTCTACAGACATAGTTAAAACTTTTCTTTGTGAAGGTGCTCAGGGTAGACTCAAGGTTGTGATCTAGTGCTAAAAATTCATATTTTTTTCATAAGGACCCAATTCATTTGAGAAAAGAGGATAGTCATATTTAGGCCAAATAAATGGTTCAAATGCAATTTTAATGAAAAGGAGCTGTGGCCCAATTTCTTTTCTGACTCAGAGAATTTCATTTTGGGATGAGTTTGAAGATTTACAAAAGCTTTCTTTCTGTCTGTCTCCCTCCCTATACATACATTAGTATATATATGCATATCTATTTATATATATTTACATAAGTATGTCTATATGTATTTATCTCTCTGTATAAATCTATATATCTATAGATTTATTTAACATCAATCATATATAATAGATAAGTAAAAATTCTGATAACCTTCATGGAATGACAGTTTGGTTAAGTAATCCAGCAAGTGGAGTCTGAGTTTGAAGTATTGTAGAGTTGAAAATGCGTTTTGCTCCTGTTGATTTTTATTATTGTATTCTTCTCTCTCTTGTATTTACTCTTTTCTTTACCTGAGAAAGGAGACTTTTAATATATGCTTCCTTTGGTCTCATTTTGACGTATGAAGGATAGAATTATTATTATAACAAATGTCCAGTAAATGTGGCTGGTATCGTTACTCATATTCTCTTGATATTCTGGAAATGTACTTAGAACATTGAACATAAATTTAAATTCCTCCTCTTCCTCTCAACTTTCAGCTTCTCTGTGCCAGTTTCATCTCAAAATACTTTGCTTCTGTCACTTTGAGTGACAATTGAACCAAAAATGTTTGCTCTTTGTCAAATGGAGGTAAATTGTCATATTTTTCACTTTCCACTTTTAATTTCACCCCTAATTCATAGCTGAGATTGGAGTAATGTCTCCAGGGTAATGTTTTCAGTTTACTCAGCAAAGATGAATATCAGACATTCACATTTATTCTGGTTAGCCCTTCCCTTGGATTTGGAGTGATTCTGTTTGCCTACAGAACTGCCAGACTTGGCATTGCTTGATCATTTACTGTGGCTCATTAGTAATTAACTGCTAGAGTTCTGTTCCATCCATAGTTAGGAAATGAATGAAATAAAACTGGCCTGAAAGAACTGATTGTCAGGAGTTCTTCTATTCCCAACATTTGTCCAAAAGCTATTCAGCCCATACACATAGCAGGTAAGGATTTCAGGGTCTGTTTTCAATGCCTTGAAGTGACACTGACATACCAAGAACCCCGCAGGGCAGACACTCACTGTTTCAGTTTCCCCTCCAGATCATAGAATGTTAGACTTAGACATGGAATGTTTATAAAAATTTTAGACTCAGACATGTAATGTCTATAAAATTGCAGAAAGATAATGCAAAAAGTATTTCAACCAGTGGTTCAGAAATATGCTGAAATTTTAGATAATCTCTTACAATTTATAATACATGATATAAAAATGAGTTCCAGTTTTTAACAATTTGTTATGGCTAAAATCTGAATGCTAGATAATATATTAAACTTACAGCCGTGCGTGCCCAGTTAATGTGCCTTTGTTACAGAACAAACAGAAATCTACAGCACTGTTCTCACTAAATTTTAGCCAGTAAAGACCTTGAAAGATTGACAGGAAATGTGTGGCTCACCATGTTTGTTTGTTGCAATATAAGCCAGAACTGTCTGTTGAATGATATGCTCAGTTGACATAAGCAAGAGCCATCTTTAGGTCTGCATTACACAAAACCTAGAAAAAGCTAAAGTATAATTCTCAAAATAAGTATAAAAAAACTTACCTTTGAAGCTCTATAAGGAAAATTGGTTTTACAAGGTCCATTTCTAATAGGGTCCTTGGCACTCAGAGTATGATATTGAGATCTTAGAATCAACATGACACCTTTCTGGATATTTCCAGTTTAAATAGGCCACCAGCTTGTTCCAGACACTGGACATAGAAAGGCCCTTTATTTATTTGGGAAAGATGTTCAAACCCAGTTTGTCCTTTCTCTATGATGAAGTGCTCTTTTAAATTCAATTACCAAGACCTAAACGCACTTAAATGACTGACAAGAGAATTATTAACCACATTTTAATAGCTAAAGGCATCATAGATTTCAGATAGGAACATTTTTAATTCTGTGAACCAATGCTAGATGCTCACATCATCTCACATCATCTTTTTCTTTTGGGTTAAGGTAACAATTTTATTTTGTGTAGGAGGTAATTTACTGTGGTTCAGTTATAATGGATCAAGAAACATCTGCAATATGGTGCATCTAGATTAGTAAACCTGTAATTTAGGACTGAAAATATCGATAGGATTTTTCTGCTCTTGCACTTCCTGCTTTCCTTTCTCAATAGTTTCTTACTCATTATATTTAATTTAGGCAAGGTTACAGCCACTGAAGGATGGAGTAAACTGCTATTGTCAGAGACAGCATTACAGGGTGAACTCATTTCTTCTCCACTGCAATTATTTACATTTAAACAATATTTTGTCCTCCGGAAAGATTTCAAATTCATGCAAAGATAATTAGGAGTTATATGCATTCTGTTTCCTCCTTAAAATTTATCATTCGGAAATTTAGACTAAACCATTTTTAATTGCTTTGGGCTAGCACACAGCTTTTAAATGTAGTCAAACCACACAGAGACAGTATTTTAAAGATCTTTTAGCTTGAACTAGCCAAGCATAAATGAATGACATTGCTGTGTATGATTAGGAGGGTGTCTGATTAAAAGATGAAGAACAGAGAGGAAGAGAGGGGAATAAACATACTAAAGAGGGAAGAATTAAATGGTTGAGTAAAGTCATATATAGAAAAACAAATGATTTGGTTGGGAATCAGGAGACTTAAAATTATAGTCTTGTCCTAGTGAATTTTCCTCTCTTGGTCTCAGTTTCCAGAGTAGGCAATTGTGTTGGTTATTTCTAGCTTCATTTCTGTGATAGCTAGAGGTAATCAAGTGGTGGGAGGGGTGGGTGCTTTGAGTTATTTTTGTTTTTAGAGAAAAAATCCTGTTGAACAGAAACATTTTTTAGAGAAAGAGGTATAGATCATTGACCGTTCCACCTTTGTATATAATCTTAAAGGAGTTTGCAGGATAAGAGTTTTCATGTGTGCTAAATTCTAAGATCATGATTCTCAGAAAGTGGGATCCATGGACCCCTAGGGAATCCTGAGATTCAGGGATCCACAAGGTCAAACCTATTTTTATAATAATACTAAGACATTAGTCATTATTTTAGCATTTGGGATTTGCCATAACAGTACAAAGACAATAGCAGATAAAATTGCTGGTGCCTTGGTACAAATCAACGCAGTGGCAGCAAACTGTACAGGTAGATGTTGTATTCTTAGCTACTGTGCACTCATGGTTCATATGGAATATTCACCGAGATAGACCATATTCTGAGCCATAAAACACACATTAGCAAATTTAAAAGAACAGGAATCATACAGTTTCTACTCTCAGACCATAATGGAACTAAACTTGAAACCAAGAACAGGAAGATAACCAGAAAACATCTTAAATGCATAGAGATTAAACAGCACACTTCTAAATAGCACAGGGTCTCAAGATATCTCAAGAAATTTAAAAATATTTTGAACTAAATGAAAATGAAGACACAACCTATCAAATCTTGTGGGATACACTGAAAGCAGTGCTGAAAGGGAAATTTATAGCTTTGAATACATATTAGAAAATGAGTGGGGTGCCTGGGTAGCGCAGTCGTTAAGCGGCTGCCTTTGGCTCACGGCGTGGCCCTGGTGTTCCAGGATCCAATCCCACATCGGGCTCCTCCACTGGAAGCCCGCTTCTTCCTCTCCCACTCCCCTACTGTGTTCCTTCTCTCGCTGGCTGTCTCTCTGTCACATAAATAAATAAAATCTTTAAAAAAAAAAAAAGAAAATGAGAAAAATATAGAATCAGTAATCTAAGTTTCCACCTTAGGTAGAAAAAGAAGAGCAAATTAAAGCCAGAGTAAGCAGAAGAAAAGAAATAATAAATATTTGAGCAAAAATAAATGAAATCAATAGGAAAAATTGATGAAATCAAAAGCTGTTTCTTTGAAAAGACCAATAAAATTGATAAGCCTCTAGCCAGGCTAAGAAAAAAAAAAAAGGACACAAATTACTAAAACAGAAATGAAAGAGAATATATCACTACGGATCTTATGGATAATAAAAGAATACTATGAACAACTCTGCTCACAAATTTGATAACCTAGTTGAAATGGACAATTCTTAGACACAGTTTGCCAGGGTGCCTAGGTGTTCAGTGGGTTAAGCGTCTGCCTTCAGATCAGGTCATGATCTCGCGGCCCCAGGCCCTGTGTTGGGCCCCTTGCTCAGCAGGCGTCTGCTTCTCCCTCTCTCTCTGCCCCTCCCCCCACTCGTGCTCACTCTCTCTCTCTCTCTCTCTCTCTCTCTCTTAAATAAATAGAATCTTTAAAAAAGAGAAAGACACAATTTGCAAAACCCACAAGAAAAAAATAGACCAACTAAATAAGACTATAAGTATTAAATTGAATCAGTAATTAATAACTTTCCAAAACAGAAAGGACTAGACCCAGATGGGTTCACTGGTGAATTCTACCAAACATTGAAAGAAAGAGTTATACCAGTTTTCTACAATCTCTTTCAGAAGATAGAAGCAGAGGGAATACTTCCTAACTCATTTATGAGACCAGTATTATGCTAATACCAAAACCAGAGAGATGGTACAAGGAAATTACAGACCAATATCTCTCATCAACATAAATGCAAATCTATGAAAACAGTGAAATGATCAGTGGTTTTCAAGAGTTGAGTGTGGAGAAGGGGTGAATAAGTAGAACACAGAATTTTTAGGGCAATGAAAATACTCTGTATGATACTATGATAATGGATACATGTCATGATACATTTGTCCAAACTCACAGAATGTATAACACCAAGAGTGAACCGTAAGGTAACCTGTGGACTTTTGGGGATTGTGATGTGTCAATGTAGGCTCATCAGTTGCAATTTGCCACCATGGAGGCGTTGTGCTGGTGGGAGTGTGTGGAGTATATGGGAGATCTTACCACCTTCCTCCTCATTTTGCTGTGAACCTAAAACTGCTGTAAAAAAATAAAAATTTTTAAAAAGGTTGATTTCAAATCCATAACGATCAGTACAAACATTAATTTTAATAAATCTTAACTTTTGAGTATACATCTTTTTAACATTCTTTCTGTCAAAATAAGAAGTAGACAAAGAGCAATGCTGCTATCTACTGAGGTCTGGCAGTCGCTTGAGTTAAAAGCTGAACTAGTTGCTTTTCAAATGAATTGCCATTTTCCCAACTCCTTTGTATCTGTGAAGCTGAATTTCCTGCATATTCTTTAACCAAAACAATGCATTCACAAGAGATTGAGTTCATAAGAAAATAGAATTTTACTATTTTCTATCAAGCCAGACATTAGAGAGTGTGGCATAAATGTGAAGCAATATTGTTCTTGTAAATTATTTTAAAATTATTTTCCATAAAAATATGCTGAATCTATGTGAACATTTACTACTGTTATTTTAAATGAAATAATACGTGATTTAAAAAATGTCTTAGTTTTCATTTTCAAATCTGTTTCATCAGTAAGAGAGAAAACCCATGTAAACAAAAGCTTTTAAGGGTCTTCAATAATTTTTAAGGGCTTAAAGGGATGGTGAGACCAAAAAAGTTGAGAACATCTCTTCTATGTGGCCTCTTGAAAATTAATAGCAGCACATCTAATTTGCATTTATTTTCCTGGAGATGCCTTTCTTGCAATGAAAATTTACCAGTATGTTTTCTCTCAGGACAGAATTTGAGAAACAGCTACCTTAAAAAAAAACAAAACAAAACAAAAAACAACCCAAAACTAAGCCTTAACATCTGTCAGAGTCCTGGAGCCCCATATGGGCCAATGTTGTAGGTTTGAGAAGTTCAATGGTAGCATGATGCCACTCATCTTGGAACAGATTTTTGAGACACTAGCACCTCTCATTCTTTTTTGTTGTTTTGTTTTATTTTTGTTTTTTCAGTTTACTTTGAAATCATAAAAGGACCCTGGAACTTTTCAATAGAGTTAGGTACAGTGAAAATGGTTATTGCAAGGTGGCATATGAGAGGTAGGGATTATTTCCTTTGGTCCTTTAGTAATTCAAAGGAAGTTCAAGGAGGCCCTATGCAGAAAGTCTATGAGCCATTGTGTGAGTTTACTAAGGCATCAATTTATCTTAGCTCCTGAAATAACATTGAAACAAAATAAAAGCTAAAATCAACCAGTGGAAATAGGTGTAACGAATTGTGTAAATGAAGCATAACATATGCATTATTATAGCTAACTACATGTGAAATGCACTTAGGCCAGACCTTATTGCTAATTTACCAAATTAGACTGTGGAGCTGAGTGAAAGGCAGTAGATTAGCAGACTGCTCTGAGCTGGGGAGGATATGGGGAGTGAATGGTGATTTGTTGGTGCGAGTGCCATTCCTTACCTCCTGGGAGTAAATTCTGGTTGGGAGCACATCAGAAATGATAAACTTGTCCTGTTCTCAGCCAAAGCCTCATTTGTTAGTTTTTCCCTTCCTCTTTTGTTTTTGCAGAGTACTTTATGATATGCTAAATTAAATTGCACTGGCTGTTCCCTCGATGGAGCTAGAACAATCCCTCACAAATGTTCCCAGGGAAACTGTGGAAGTAGATAAAAAGCCAATGTGCAATGCGCATGGAGTGCTTCTGAATGGCAAGCTCTGAACTAGGGTCTATTGGGGACACGGCAAGAAGGCAGGAGAAACTAGTTTTTCCCCAGCAGGGACTGGGGGCAAATTAGGGCATCAGGGACACACAAAGCCTTAGGAAGTGTAGAATTTATGAATTCTTCAAAAGGAAAGTACATGATATCAGACGGGAAGGGAAGTCACAGAGTAGTAATTGGTAGGGTGGGTATAACACAAAGACTAGGATGGCATGCTTTTAAAAAGTCTTTTAAAAATTTTGAAATTAAATGTACAAAAAAAAGCCATGACAATAATTTGATAGTGTCTGTGATCACTGACCATATTTTAAAAATGTTAATATTTGGCTTTATTTTCTTCAAAATTTTGTCCCTCTCTGAGCATGTATTTCGTTCTTCTATAAACATAGGATGATATATTATGTGATAACATCATATAATCTCTCAGCTCCAAATGTTCTTTTTCAACTTTCCCATCTTTGTAAATGCAACACCTTTATCTACTATATTCTAGTTACATAAGCAGAACATGGAGTCATTTTTAACATCTCTTTTTTCCTCTGTCCTCATATAGAATCCACCCCAAGTCCTAGTGATATATTTTTTCTTCTTTCTTTCTTTCTTTCTTTCTTTCTTTCTTTCTTTCCTTTTCTTTTCTTTTCTTTTCTTTCTTTCTCTCCTTTCTCTCCTTTCTTTCTTTCCTTTCTTTCTCTTTTGCCAAAACATCTCCCAGATCCAGTGAGTTATTTTCAGCTATACTGTAACTATGGCCATCAGTAGTCAACTTACCATTGTGTTTTATCTGGACTGCTACAATAATCTTCCAACTGGTCTGATGCCTATCCACACTTCTTCCTCCAAACTATTGTGCATACTGTAGCCAGAATGATCTTTGTGAACCACATATTTGATCCTTAAACCATCAATGACTTTCCATTACATTTCAAATAAAGAGAAAGCTCTTTGTTGTAGATTTTAAGATGCTGTAGCATCTTACTTTTTTAGCATCATCTTGCATCACCGTGTCCCTCAAGGCTACTATATATAGTTGTGTATGTTGTGCACTGTATAACTCCAGGAAGCACTTGACACATTTTAGTCCACTTCATGAAGCTTCTGCAGGATCAAAATTAACACATTCATATGGGAAACACTGCTTCCCACCCCACTCCCCCTCTTTTTGCTCTTCAGTTCCTGGCCTTATTTTATGCTCTCAAGTGTATCTTTACTTTTTTACCGTAAGGTCTTTTATTCTTGCTTCTTTTTCTTCCTGGAATAGTCTTTCATCCTTTCTTTATCAAGTTAAACACAAAGCATCTTTCAAATCTCTGCTTAGTCCTTAAACCTTAGTTGAGTTAAGTATCCTTATTACACTTCGGCATATGTCCCTGTAGGTCTCCTTTATACCATGTAATTATTTGATGAATATTTGTCACTCTCACTACAATGTGAAAGGTGGGCAGTAAGTGCAATTGCCTCATCATTATATTACAAGTAGGTGGCACAGACAGAGAGAGCCTACTGGATATTATCGGTTGATGAATTTACAATGTTTGGACCTCTTTTTTCACATATGAATGTATCATGTATACTCTTCTCCAGTATGCCTTTGCTAGCTGCATATCTGTTCACAATCCTCATATTCCATACCTAACTATTCTCATCTGTTGGGCGTATTCATTGTTTCCAGCTTTCCAGTATTGTTCATATTGCCTCATTTAATCTTATTAATCATTGGCTGGATCAGGAGAGAATTATACCCTGGATTTTTGCAAAGATAAGACGAAGTTTTTTAGATGGGAAGAAAAGCATGTTAAAGGGCATAGTTAGGAGTTAGGAAGAGGTCATTAGGAAATCAAAAACAGCTTTGACATGTAATCAAAAGTAAATTTCTTAGGAGGAAATAAGGAGAAACATTACTATTATTGGAAAGCCTTGAAGTTTGGAGTGAAGTATTTGGCTTCTGCCATGTTGCTAAATTTAAATAAATTGCTTGTTTTGGGATGAATATAATGAGTACAGATGCTCATGATTTAATGAACAATATTTTACATTTTTTTCCATTTTTCACCTAATTCCATAATACCATTTTTCTTTTCACCTCTAATTTCCTATTATGTCCAATTTAGGGCTGTAAGAACATACTGAGAACATCAAAGAAGCAGCTGTAACATATAGCCACTACAGAAGTGAAGTTTGGGATTCTCTCACCAAACATCAAATACCAACACTATTATTAGTGAGTGAAACAATCTTAATGTGGTAAAGATCAGAATTGTACCAATTGGTCAAAGAGAATTAAAAATATCGAGATTTAATGACCATATATGAACATTAGACTGATAAAAATAGAGGAGGCAGGACTCCCTGGTGACTGACGGGAAAATGTCAGAAGGAGATTCATGGCTCTATGCCGTGAAAGTTAATAGTGAAAGCTACAGAGGACTGGCCCAGGAGTCCTTGAACTTATCTGTTATCATGGCGAAAAGTGCATTGGATAACAGTGGTAATTAAAAAAACATTCTCTTGCAGGGTTGTCTAAATGAATTTGGTATATGTTAAAAAAAAAAAAACAACTCTCAGTGCTTTAATCAGTCAGGAAATTTATTATCTGACATAACTGGAAATCCTGAGGTAGGGTGGGCTACAGAGGATGGTCAGTGTTTCAGTGATATCATCTAGAATCCCTTTTCTTTTCATCTCTCTGTTCTACCATTCCTGCTGCAAAATGGTGGCAGTGATTCCAGGTTGCACATCCAGACAAGGTAAGAAGAGAGAATATATCTTCTTACAGCAGTCAATAAGTACAGAGGAGGTATTTCCTGTAGTCCCACCCAACAACTACCTACTTATATCTGAAGAGAATTAAAAGTCTATTCTTGAGCCAAGTATAGGAAAAGGGATAAGCTTACCATTATTAACTTAGAAGAATCATTAGGTGTGGTGTCAACTAGCGGTAGTCAACTACAATAAGCAATATAGCAAATAACAGTTATTGAAATGATGCAAATATGTAAAGTTATTAGAATCTGACTAATGACAATGAGTTATGGTGGTGTCGATAAGAATTCATGTATGTAGATTTTTTTGTTGAAAGAGATAGGACTTCAATTTTTATGACTTTTTCATAATATAGGTACTTTATTTCCTAACTTTTATCTTCATAGTTTGTTTCTTCAAATCTAATCTATTTTCAAATCACAGAGAAAAAGAGTTTCTCATTTATTTACTTATTTATTCTAGGATCTGGAGATAGAATAATGTCCAAGGCGGGGAAAATTCTGTCTTCACAGAGTTTATACATTGTGGCAGGAGGTGGAAAATAAATATATATCCACAATATAATTTTAAATATTGACAATTATCTTTAAAAAAAGAAAAATCACCACATTACAAAGGCACTCAAGTAACTTCTGTTAGATATTTCAGTAATAGTATATAGCAGTTGTAATTGAAATAAGTTAAGATCTTGTTCAACATTCAGCTGTGTTCAGACTTTGGCTGTGATTAAGCCTTGACTGTGAAGAATTTATGGCATACCGGCATGCTATGGCACATGGATTGAGAAACACTATCTGTGTGACCTTGGGCCAATTGTTTAACCTCTGTCGATGGTCCAGTTTCTTGATCCAGTAAGGTAGGATAATAATACTACCTACTTTAAGACATTTCTATGAGGATTAAATACCTGTAAAGAGTTTAGAACAGTGCCTAGCACACGTAAGTGGAGTGTATAGTAAAATTAATAAAACAGGATTTAATAAAATAAATGCATCTTATTTACTAGGAAGAGAAATGAGCCTCTGCTTTAGTTCTTTTACTTTATATATGAGGATTAGAAATGGACTTGAGAGTGTATTTCGTTCAAGGTTCTCCTATCAAATGGGAAGAAATGAAGCTGAGAGACAGGGTAGTGTTCGAGCCAGAAGTAGACTAAGGTCTTTCTCATGCCTGTGCACTGCTCTTTCTAGTATTTTATTCTGTTATGATCTTCTGTCACACATGTTTTAAGTACATGCATCCTTAGGAAAGCAGAGCCTGCCTCTATCCAGGGGTAATTTCCTAAGGAGCTGTAAACCTCTGTTTCGTGGTGTCGTAGTTACTACTTCACTCTTGCCCTGGGGTCTGGATATGGAGTTCACTTGGTAAAAAGTGGGTGTTTTCAGAGCCAAAATGCTGTGATTACCTCAGTGTTTCATGTACTGGTGTTTTTGGTTAAAGTCCTAATTAGCCTTCTGTAGCTAATGAGCTTGTGGGTTATAAATCTACTTATTACTATGAATGATAGGGCCAGTGCTTAAAATTTGCCAGTTTTGCACCAAGACATAATTATTTATGAAAAGGCCTTGCCCCAGAAATGGAAATTATAATAATTAGATTTAATCTTTCTGTGGCTTATGTAGTTTTTTCCCCAAAGAAACAGATGTCTAGAGGGTGCTAATTACTAGTAGTGGAAAGTTTCCTAGTCAGACAAGTCAGAAAGTCAGGAGGCAAAACCTTGGAACTTTTAGCCAGCACTTAGCCATGTGCCTTTGAAAAGAAGCAATCCCCAAAGGCTTTCTGTTAATTGTCGATTTGTACTAATAACGTCACTAGCTGAGGACCCATACAGCTCTGTCTCTTTACAAGGCAGTGGATGTTTTTTTTAAGGTGTTTTGCAAAAAAATAATTAAATAGGTATAACAAAATTGTTTCCAAAAGTTTATTAACTTGTAAAATGACCATGATTAATGTTTTATCAGGAAAAAAATGTGGAAATTACCCCTTTTGTTCAGGACGCTGAGCTTCACAGTCAAGCATGGGCTTACCCAAGAGTCTAGAGCTAGTGGCAGGTCACAAACTGAAACACAAGTACTCAATTCCCCAGTCTAGATAAAATTATGTCCATTCAATGTTCTTGAATTAAGTAGTATAACTATATTCATTAAAATTAATGAAAAATTTAATTAAAGAATCCTATTACTAAGATGAGGAGATATTGCTGGTAGTCTTTGTGGCTGAAGATGCTGTTTCTAGATTTTAACATAACAATAAAATTAAATTAGAACAGGGGCAATCTTTAGAGACTATCAGTCTAAATTAATTTGGTCTAGATGCTAGACCCACGTCCTCGTTTTAGATGAGGACACAAAGGTAGTGCGACAGGTTATGTGAGATGCAACACTAGATAGCTTGTTAGTGGCAAAGCTGGAACTAGGGCAGAGGTCACCTGGCTTCTAGTTCAGTACGTTTCCAACTACACCTCAAAGCCGTCAGGTTGTCCTTAGCTAGTAAAATCTTCATCCCGCCTCCTCATCTCCTGCAAACCCTCACCTCACCTCTTCCATCTCTCCCTATGACATGGGTTTCTCCCTATCCAGCCTAAATGAGGAAGGAGGCCCTTGCAATTTTATAGAAGCATTTTCAAGTATTCACATTACCCATAAAAAAGAGGTATGTAGTGCATAGGTGTATACACTTCATAATTGCACTCCATTCTTTCATCCTTGGTATTGTAGCTTAACAGACTTGAGTATGGACTGGGAGGTTCAAATCCTGCTGCCCTCGTTTGTAATCTGTGTCCCCTTGAGCAAGAAACTCTCTGCTTCAGTGTTCTCATCTGAAAAAAGAAAACAAAACAAAACACAAAACTGGAATTATTAATGGTAAATATGTCATCGATTTTTCTGAACATCAGATAAACTGATACTCATAAAGCACTTAGGACAGTGCCTGGTACACACTACGCACTTAGTAAATGGTGGCTGTTATTTGTTATAGTTTTAGGCAGAAACAAGTCAATCTATAAAATACAATGGATTATAAGTGTTGAAAGCTTCCAAGTGCTATACATAAATAAACCCTTATATTAATGAATGTCATCACAACAACCCCAAATTGGATATTAGCCCAATTTTATGGACAATAGCACCAAGACCCAGAATGATTATATAACTTGCTAGAAGCCACACAGCTATTTACTGACCGCGTCTTCCATAACTCACATTGTTGGTACAGCCGAATCTCATGTTTTTGCCTATCGATCCAGATTCCAGAGGCCAGTGATTGCCTTCTAAATTTTCTAATTGCAAACCTCTGAATCATTTTTTTTCTTTAAAAAATTGAAAATCATGATTGATAGTAGTGCTGAGTAGTTTTTTATAAGGGCCTTCAAAAATGTTAAGGCTATGCTGCTGCATAATGCAGGTTATAAGTATAATGTTCTGGTGGATTCTAAAATTCAGAAGGGAGCACTTTATTTAGCACTGGAACACACCTGGCCTAAGGGGTGGCGGGAAATGGTATGGATTAAAGGTTAACCACCTCTACTTCCTGACTCAGGGATCCCTTTAAGGCCTGAACTGACAAGGCTGCTCTCTAATAAAGATCACCCACAGAATGATACCATCTGGCATTTGTCAGACAAGAGGGGACAGGAGCAACAGCTGCAGCCATCTGCCTGTGTTGCCAGTGACTTGAAAATGAACGGGCAGGGAGGCTCTGTGCTTCCAACTGTGTAAATTTGCTGTCATTCCCTAGCTCTGTGTTTTTAAAGATTTTCTGTAAGATATTCCTTCAAAGATTCCTGGGATCCTCATCAATACTTTTGTGGTGGAAGTTACACTGATACCTTTAACTTCAGATGTTTTGAAATTGAACGCATGGTTTCTTCATCCTACTCACTCCACACACCAAACCCAGGTCTTCTTCCGCTGTTTCTATTTCAACAAACGACATTCTAACCTATCAAGTTGGGCAAAAGAGAAACGTGTGTTATCCTTGCTCTCTCTCTCTTTTTCCACCCCTTATGACTCCTCAGACTATCAGATCTTTTGTTTTGTGCAAAATACTGTATGATTTTTCATTCATAGAACTTACTGAACTTTGTGATCACAGATTTATCTTTTTCATATATGTGTTTATACATACCACTTCATTGGCCTATAAGCTTCATGAGAGCTGGGATCATTTCTGTGTTTCCTTATCAGTGCTGACATACCTGTTTTTGCTATAACTTTCATGTTTATCACATAGTAAGGACTCAAAAATTGTTGAATGAACCTTCATGCTCCTTGCTACATTATTTAAAATGGCGTATCTTTAGAGAAGGAATTGCTAATAATGACAACTATCAAACAAGAATGGACTGATACTGGAAATGGTAAGATCTCCATCATTGGTTTTCACCAGCATCTGGATGGACTTCTGTCATCTGGAATTTAGGGAAGTTTGGAATCGTTTGGAAATCTACCCCCAATACCATAGCTCATTACTCTTTTGTGGTCACTAAGGTGTTATAGATTGGTAAAATGAGGGTTTTGCACTGGAGTGGCAGGAGACTTGAATTACAGTTCAGATCTCAGTGACCTTGAATTACTCACTTTCATTATTAGCAATCCTGTTTCCTCATCTTTAAATGGGGTTCATTAGTAAGAATGGATTAGGTTATCCAGAAGTAACAAGTAACCCTATTCACTTAACAGTTTAATCCAACAGAATTAACTCATAACTTATTTTGCCTGTCCCATGTGGATGGACAGAGGGCTTTTATCCCACATAGTCACTTAGGGACCAGCTGACGGAGGCTTTCCTCTCTTAGAGTTGAACCATTGTGAACACAAGTCTTCCCCATGCCATGTTGTTTCATCATCAGAAGAGAGATTGGAGAACTGTGTATAAGCATTTTATTGCCTCATTCTAGAAGTAACATCACTTCTCACATTTCATTGGCAAGAAACAGACAAACTAAGAGGGCTGAGAAATATAGAGGAGCAAATGGAATATTTGGTGAATAGGACAGTAATTTACACATAAGGGGATGTCGATTATTTGTTTTCTTGACCAGTGTAAACATTTCTTAATATGAAATATATAAATATATAAAACAAGTAAGAGTGAGACTGTACTAATGGAAGCACAGCTGAAGAGGCCAGGTCCTCTGCCTGTTTGTTCTATGCTTCACAGCAACCATGCCGTGTAATTATACCCAAGGCACCTCCATGAACCGTTTAGGGCTTGCTGTGCACAGTGTGAAAACTTCCTGGCTGGGTGATCTCCAAGGTTGATAGAAACAACTTTTAAAATTCTATTTGTAAATGATGAGTTCTTTTTAAAATTTATTATGCAACTGTGTATTCAAGTTAAAAGTCTATTGTCAATTCTTAGGGATTTTTAGCAACTTATTATTTTAATTGAAACATGTTACTAAAAAAGAAAAAAGAATCCATCCATAATCCCTAACAAAATTATTTTTTTTAGTTGCTTTTAGGTCTAGTCCATATGTATATTTTACATAGTTGCATTTGTATGCAATTTTGTATTTTTTAAAAAAGATTTATTTATTTATTTTCAAGAGAGTGCAGGAGCAGGAGGGGCAGAGGGAGAGGAAGAGAGAGAATCTCAAGCAGACTCCCTGCTGAGCATGGAGCCCTACATGGGGCTCCCTCTCATGACCCTGAGATCACGACCTGAGCAGAAACTGAGAGCCCCAAGCTTAACTGACTGCGCTACCCAGGTGCCCCTTGTATTTTTATCATATATTTTTTTTCAATTCTACTGGTCTTTGTAATGATCATTTTTAAAACGGAACATTTTTAACTAGTGCAACCCTAAATGCAATAATGTAAGTCTTTAAGTCAGTGTCTGGAAATATATTAGTTTTCAAAAAATGGCAATAATAATAATTTCAGGTTGAATTTTTAACAGGAATTTTGAAATTCGAAAAGAAATTGATAAAGTAGGAGAGATTCACTGAGGATAAATTGGTAAGCTGAGCAGTAAACTCTGAATGAAGCAAACATATTATCTGAGTTAAAACCAGTTATGTTAATAACATTGTTGAGACTGTGCTATGCTTTGTGCACTAAGCACTTCCCATGAGTTGTCTCAATCCTTACAACAATCTGTGAAAAATAGGTAAAATTGTTTTATAAATCATTTTACAGAGGAGAAAACTGAAGCTTAGTTTGCTTAGCAATTTGTCCACAGAGAACTAGACTATACCTTCTTCAGGACTCAATTCCAGTTGTCTCCAAAGCCTAGACGCTTGCCTTGCATTACATGAAGACGTGTTCAGAGGCAGCCTTCTATGGTGAGGGGAGCAGGCAGTGCAAGTCTCTTGTGAACCTTCCCCAGTCCTACTGTTTGTTTTCCTTTTTACATTATCAGCATTTAAAAGTTACATTGATATTTAGTTTGAAACCATAGACTGCAAATGAAATGTTAAAAAAAGACTTTTAATGCCAATATATTTTAATATGGTTCCATGGTTCATTTTACTACAGAATTAATGAGAATATACAAATGACAGATTGCTCTGTGGGTATTATTAATTTTGTCTCTTGACCCAGTAAAAAAAATCTAATAGATTATATAAATCAAACCCAGCAAGAAAACAACCTATTTAAACTGCCTTCAAGCCACTATATACAATAGTAATGACTCTAATAGTGTTGTGAAAGAGAGAAAGTCCTAAACAAATATTGATTATTAGTTATTCAAATTTTAACCAAGTCCATGCTAAAGGACCTTGACCTCTAGGTAGTACTAACAAATGCATGTAGAAGCAAAGACTTTAAAGCCAAATATTCATTTTCTTTTTAATGTATATTTATCTTCATGCCAGTTAACTTAAGAATGAACATTCTATTTTAAAAGGTATAGTGCAATATTGGTCTTGTTAATAACACTTCTCTTATAAAGCAGGGAGCATAGCTTTCGTCCTTGAGTCAAAATGGGGACCACAGATAGGTTTCACCTGGCCCGAGTAGAGTTAATAATTATTTGTAAACATTTTAAATTTGGGATTGTGGTAGGCAGAATAATGGCTCCCCAAAGATGTCTGTGCCTAATACTTAGGATTCAAGAATATATTTCAGTACACAGCACAAGGGGCTTTGCAGGTATAATTAAGGTTATGGACCAAACCTTTAAAGAAAGAGATTATCCTGGGTTATCTAGGTGGGCCCAATCTAGTTACATGAACTCTTAAAGACAAAGAACTTTCTTCACCTGGAAGGCAGAGAAATGTGGCAGCTGGCAACATCTGAGATAGTCAAAACTTTAGAGAGACTCGGCTCACTGTTGCAGGAAGGAACTCACATGGAAGGTGTGGGAAGGAATGTGGGCAGCCTCTAATAGCAAAGGCCATCCACAGCAAGAATATAGGCACTTCAGCTTTGCAACCATAAGGAATTAAATGTGGCCAAACTTTGATGAGCTTGGAAGCCAATATATCCCTAGAACCTCTAGAAAGAAATGTAACTTACTGCTACCTCGATTTCAACCTTGGAAGACTCTAACAGGACCAAGTTGAGTCACACTCTAGCTGAATCTCTGACCTACAGAAAATAGGAGATAATAAAAGAATGTCCTAAGGTTGTGGTATTTTTTTATGGCAGCCAAAGGAAATTAATACTGAGATGTCTTACGTGGACAAATTCATGTTATTGAGCACATTTTTTTTTTTTAAGATTTTATTTATTTATTTGACAGAGACAGCCAGCGAGAGAGGGAACACAAGCAGGGGGAGTGGGAGAGGAAGAAGCAGGCTCCCAGCGGAGGAGCCTGATGTGGGGCTCGATCCCAGAACGCCGGGATCACGCCCTGAGCTGAAGGCAGACGCTTAACCGCTGTGCTACCCAGGCGCCCCAATTGAGCACATTTTTTATTTGGCCACACTGGTTTGGAGTTGAGTAGCCAGCACCCACTGGGATGAAGCCTGTACCGGTATTTATACAGGTTACCACCTGGCCCACTTTACTCATTTGCATAACCTACCTGAACTGTTGGCACTTGTGTTTTTAACCACTGACCTGCAAGGTAAAGAGGACAGACCCAGATACGAACCTCATGGTCAGCTTGGGGGTTTTTCTATTCCTCTTCCAATGACATTGACTTCAACATTCCTAATTTTTGCTTCATATGCCGTTTCACGTTAGATCCCACTCTGTCCTTCACCTCCCTCTCTGTTTCTTTCTTTCTTTTTAATAGAGCATAGTGGACCCAACAAAGTTGGTTGCTGTAGAAACATAACCCTTCCTTTTCATAAATGTTTTTCAGAAATAAATGTCATCATGCAGTTCTTTTATCAAGTTTCTTTTATTGCCTCAGTTGCCATGGAGTTTCCCTCCTCCATTTATTGAACCATGTTGGACAAATGTTTTTGCTGCAGAATCCAAGTGAAGGCAGTGCTCCAATATTTTATATTTAATTATAGCTGCTGCATATAAGGACAGGGCACCAGATTATGTAGGAAGAGTAAATAAATACATCTTGTTCTTGGTGTGGAATTGTTTTGCAGTAGAAAAAAACAAGTCTAAATAATGGAACAAACACCTGCCTGGGCAAGAAAGGAATCCCCCTGCCCTAAATATTTGGATGCTTCTTGTGCCAGTGATTGGAAATACCAATCGAGCTTAACCATCATTTGCATGTTTTCATGTACCTTGTGGATCTCTTTATTTTTTAAAAGATTTTATTTATTTATTTGAGAGAGAGCATGCACATGAGTGGGGGGAGGGGCAGAGGAGCAAGCAGATTCCCTGCTGAGCAGGGAGCCCAGCTCGGGGCTGGATCCCAGGACCCTGAGATCATGAACTGAGCCAAAATCAAGAGTCAGATGTTCAACCAACTGAGCCACCCAGGCGCCCCTGTATCTCTCTATTTTATCACTTTTCATAGCTGAAATTCAACATTTGTTTATTCAGTTAGTCTCTCCCACTACATAGTTAAGCTTTCTGATGGCAAATTCTCTATATCTTGATCCCCATTTTATACTAAGCATATAGTGCAGTGCCTGTATTATTTAAGATTTCAGTAATTCTTTGTTGAATGAAAGTTGTGTTATCATTTGTGTGTATGAAACTGTGTGTATGGGGTGCCTGCATGGCTTAGTTGGTTAAGTGTCTGCCTTCAGCTCAGGTCATAATGTCGGACTCCCAAGATCAAACCCTGCATGGGGCTCCCTGCTCAGGAGGGAGTCTGATTCTCCCTTTGCTTCTCACCCTGCTTGTGCACTCTCTCACTCTCTCTCTCAAATAAATAAATACAGTCTTTTTTTATAAAAAGAAACTGTACAATATCTAATTCTGAATCATAATGTGACAAATCATTCAAGACAAAACATTTAAGTCAAACCTGATTCAGGAAAAACATTTGTTTAAAAAGTTGAAAGAATTCAACTTCCCAGATATATCCACATTAGGGTAATGCCCAGAGAGCTGGGTCTGTTCCCATTTCCTGTTAAATGGCAGCCTCATAATGTCATGTATAAGGAAAGTATATGTCATATTGTCAAATATGTAAATATAATGTCATATTCCAGGAACATAAAGGAATAAAAGTAATTTGTCATGGACTATAAGTTGTCTTGTTGTGGGTGCCAAGCATCGCTCCTCAAATATTTCAGTAGCCATTTTTTTAAAAGTAGGCTCCATACCCAGCATGGAGCCCAATACATGGCTTGAACTCATAACCCTGAGATCAAGACCTGAGCTGAAATCAAGAGTCAGATGCTTAACTGACTGAGCCACCCAGGCACCCCTTTAAGTAGCAATTTTGACTGGCAACTTGGACTCATTAGAAGCTCTTCCTAGCTGTTGATTGCAAAAACTTTGGATCTTCTTCTGGCCTTGGTGTGCCTTTACCATCTTAATTTTCAGGTGTCTTGAATCTTTGTTGATCTTATCTACCAGTCTGTTTCATTAGTTGCAGTTGTTGGTTTTTTTTTTTGATCTTCCACACTGAATGTTGCTCATGATAATATGTGTCATTTCATTTCATCACAGAGTAGCGACATACCTGTAGCTTGTAATAGACACTCTTCCTCTAAGAAGAGTTCTCAAAATTAATCCTGAAAGAAGTCAATTTCTAGGAACTGGAGAACTACTAATGTCTCTGGTCCAGGCTGAAAACGTAACTGGACAAATTTCACACAAGAGCTTTTGTCTTAAAAATTCTTTTTCAAAAATTGATTACATTTATTTTCTATTTGAAAATAATATGTATTTATCATAAAATTTAAATAATGGAGATTAGGGAAAATGAAAATTGCTCCTTTTCCTCTACTGCTTAATTCTACTTTTCAGATAGAACCACTTTGGTATTTAGCAAATCTCAAGACTGTTTCTCATGTAGGCCCTGCATTTGGTCTGACCCAGGCTAGAGTTCAAGCTCTACCATTGCCTTCCTGAGTGAAGTTAGGAAAGTCACCTAATCTTTCTGAGCTTTCGTTTCTTCATTTATAAAATAGAGTTTCTAGTGGTACCTACTTTATAGGCTTAATATAAGGATTCAGTGAGGTAATGCACACTACATGCTTAGCAAAGTGTTTGATATTCAACACATAGCAAATGGTATTATTGGTGTATTGCTCTTCATTTTCTTTATTTACCATATTTTGCTAAATATAGATTGATAACTATCTTTCCAAGTCAATACTAAACATCGTATTTATCTTTTTACGTGACCCCAGAATATTCCAATAGATGAGTATATAATGATTTCCCTACTGATCAAAGTTTCTTTTAATTTTAATCTCTTTTTGTGTTCAAGTTGTTTATTTTCCATAAGTATAAGATTAAGATAATTTAGAAATGCCATTAGACCAACCCTCAGTACTTATCTATTGCCAATAATTGGCTATGATGTTCACTACCTACCTGATAGAATGTCATCGACTGTGATTTCAGTTTAGATGATACTTTATTGAACACTAGTGCCATCTGAGGAATAGGAATGCCTACTGACAAGCGCATTTGGGTACTAACGTTTATGCAGTCTGAAGGGAAGAGAATTATCATTGGCTGAATTAAACATTTAATCTTTTGCATGTTATTTGAAGGTATCATTCGGCATTATTGTTTAAGAAAAGAGTAGGCAATTTACATCATCTGCCTTCTCCAAATATTAGAGTTATCATAAAAAATGTATAGTAAATTCACACCTAGTTTTTAGAGTAATCCCTGATTGAGGTATCCGTCTATGTTAGGTTTATAATTAATAGACATTATTTTCTACATACTTTGAGTCATAAATTTTATTTTTTATAAAAATCATTGGAAAATACGAGCTATGGGTAGCCATTTCTGGTTGGTTAGGTTAGTCCCTAGGTAGTGACATAGTCATCGATTCAAAGACTGAAAAGTTTCTGGAATCTGTGTAGGGTAAAACTTCCCTGACGTACCTCTTTGCCTTTACTTACTTTGTCAATAAGTAAATAAGTTTATAGGGAGGAAACTCTACAAATTTGTTTGTACAAATAAATGTTTAGACAAGCAATGATGACAGAAGAGAGAACGAAATTTTGAGTGAAGGAGATTGTAATTTGTCAAAATAGCAGAATAGCTGCATTTTGTCACCAGTGATAGAATCTTGCCTGCTTACTAGTCTTTTGATTCTCATATTGCTTGCCTATCCTATTCATGAGATTTCTAGGGACCTGCAGAGATTTAAAAAGGAGACTGAAACTTCACTGATGAAGATAAGAGGATGACTAATTTTCATCCTGAGGGTTTATTATAGATCTCAGCCTCTATGTCTGTCTTAATTTTAAAGTCAATTTTTAGATAGAACAGCAGTTTTAATTAGAGAAATAAAAAAGAGTATTTTAAGGCTTCACACAAAATCCCAGTTCTGGATAAAATGCCAATTTAGATGAAAGGAAAATTGTTTTTAATGGTCAGTGAAATCCCACAAGTTAGAATATTGAGGGAAATACTATAAATTTACAATAATTCATTGGCCCGAAGGTCTCTTGCCACTCATACTTGGATTGCTGGTTTGCAGTCAAATGAATTTGGCTTCACTTTCCTTTTGTTCTCTTACTAAGAAGCCATATGCAACACTTTTACAGAAAATAATTCCTGGTATCAAAAATATTACTACAGACTCCTTGATATCAAAAAGATTACTATAGAATATAGGTAACAAATTAAAAGAAATACAGAAGAAGCTCAGTTTTGGCTAACAGAGACTTTAAACTTCCTGATTTTAGAATTTCATTGTCCAGACACTCCATGCCACCTTGTTTTTAGTCTAAGTTTTTTAGTGTAAGTCTATTCTTTTTAATTCTTCTTGGCTTTTAGTCTTGATTCAGGGTATATTTTCCTATAGACTGAATTTTCTAGCGAAAAATCATGGATTTATCATTTCATTTATTCAATACATACTACACACCAGGAACTCTTGAATGTCTACTGCATTCCAGATACAAGACATTGTCCTAGGTGTTTGAGACTAACACAGGTAAAGATCTGTATTTTCATGAAGCTTACATTCTAATAAGGGAAGAGAGATTAACAACAAATACAATAGTTACAATAAAGAAGTAAATAATAAATACAATAAAGAAATTGGAAGGTGGGGGCGCCTGGGTGGCACAGCGGTTAAGCGTCTGCCTTCGGCTCAGGGCATGATCCCGGCGTTATGGGATCGAGCCCCACATCAGGCTCCTCTGCTATGAGCCTGCTTCTTCCTCTCCCACTCCCCCTGCTTGTGTTCCCTCTTTCGCTGGCTGTCTCTATTTCTGTCAAATAAATAAATAAAAAAAAAAGAAATTGGAAGGTGAGAAGTATCACGGAGATCAAAGGAAAAAATAGAGCAAGGAGTGGGAATTGAGCATGTAGGCGGCAGGTTGTAACTTCGAATGTGGTGGTTGGGATGGTCCTCAATGAGAAGATGACATACGGATACGTAACATGTGAAAGAGTGAGGGATTAGTTTTGTGAATAGTTTTTTAAATAGGGTTTTGTTAAAGATAGTAAAAAAAAAACCCTCACAATATAATTAAGTCAAACAGTTATTAGGCAGAAAATTCCTTTAATAATGAGAGACAACCCTTTCGCGAGGCCAATGGCTCCCTCCACTAGGTGTCAGTCTTGAACAAAGCCCTTCAAGCCCCGTGATTCTCTTGCTTTCATTGGCCACTCACTAGTAGCTTGGGGACCTACGCACAGCTAGTCTGTGACAAAGTGCTCTCTTGGACAGAGACCTCATTCCCAAGAGGCCAGGAATGCTAGGTGGGGAGGAATTTTCATTCTAAGGCCTAGGTCGATGGTACAGAGCAGAACAAGAGCAGGGGAATAGCTTGAAAGCGTCTAAACAGAGGTCTGTTTAACATCAAGAATGGTTTACATCTATTCCAAGGGCAGACACATACCCATTTTAGCTCCTTCCACCTAAGTGACCCCCCAGGTATCACAGAGCCTAGCTGACTCACCCGGTCTAGGATAAGAACAATAATCAGTTCCCCAGACATACAAGGTGCCCAGCTCCCCCAGTGATAAGGGAGCTTATTGTGTATGTATGTGTGCATGTCTATGATGAGAACAGCAGTGGATGGCCTGTACCACATCAAAGAGAAGTGTCCAAGGAGAGGTTACTCCTGTAACTTTCTCTTTACTGTGCTTTGTGAAATAGAAACCTAATCTTGCCTCTCTTTAAAGAGCATGTTTTGTTCACACGAGGGAGAAGAAACAGCTGATAAATTTTCAGATGTGCCTACAACATTCAAGAAACAGCAAAGAGACCATGTGCTGGGGAGTGATAGAGGAGGAGGTGAGGTCAGAGGGCAGGGGGGTGGCTGCTGTGGCTACAGAGAGGTTGTAGGGAACCAATCACAAAAGGCATTGAAATTCCCTTTGTCTCTACTGAGTAAGGAGAAGTCATGGCAGGATTTTGAGCAGAGGAGTGCCAGGATCTGACTCATGTTTTAAAGAGATTACTGTGGCTGCTCCATTGAGAATACTTTCTACCTTGTAATATAGTTAGTCTGATGCCACATTCTAGAATCTAAATTTTTTGCAGCTACCTATGCTCAAGGTTTATCTTTGGACCCTTCACAATAAATAGTTAAATGTGTGTTGGCTTCTTTCTATTTTAAAATAGTGGAGTTACTCATAACAATGATAGATATAATGCATTCTTTTTCCCAAATCCAAATATAAATTGACTAATTTAAGAAAACTTTCTCTACTTATTATCACTCATATTTGAGGTGCCTCGGGCAAGTTTTGCAGATTCTACCATTTTTACAGTTCGTAATCAGCTCCTACTTAGACTATGAGAGTTAATTAATTCTTAACAGTTGTCTGCAACTTACTCTGAGTACTAGTTTTAATTGGTAGATTTTTAAAAAATGTTAGATATTTTTAGGAGAATTCATACAGAATTGTATGTGACCCCAGCTGCTCTTAATTCAGGTGAAAGTGTTATATAAATCTGATCACCTGGTTTGAAACCCTGTTGCAAAAGAAATATCGACTAAGCAAAGGTAAATAGGCGTAGTCACAGGTACCTTTCTTTGACCACTGGGTTAATTTTTTTTTCATATAAAAATGGATCCGTTGAGAATATGATTGTCTAAAATTGGGTTATGATAATTTATAAATGTAGATACAACTTTATTCAAAGCATTATTTGATAAGTTTCACTTTTTATTGTCGGTAACTCTATTCTGTTGAGTTACATAAGTCACTTAAATTCAAATTAAAGCAAGTTTAATTTGATTGCACTGTGTCCCTAAAAAAACTGATTTTTATCCTAAAGAAAAGAAAAAGTTAGATAGCGTGGTAGAAGATAAATGCTGTGGGATATTAATGGCATATGGTTCTATTTATGCCTACCAATACCATATATATTTGTATTCAAAGTATCCAATAATATTTTCAGAGTTTTCACAGTATGGTAGGTGAGCTTTATCAGCAACTCTGAACTCCAAAAAACCTAATCTTTTTAAAAAAGGAGACTATCAAGGAATACTGCATATACTAATGTTGAATTCTTCAAAAATTTTAAGTGTAAAATGTGATCTAATACCTAGATGAAATGTGTTTCAGAAAGTGCTGAGTCATGAGAAACAAAAATATAAGTTCAAATCAGCAGCGTTATAAGAAAACACATAACCAAGTTTCTCTTATTTAAGGTGTCCTCTGCTTTGTGGAATGAGTCTGGCAAAGAAGAAACTAGAGAAAATGACTATAATCGCATTCTTGATTTTCATGAGAAAATTTGATGTATTCTGAGGGGAAAATTTTCTGACACAATGTATTTATTTAACAAATATTTACCATGCGCCTATCATATTGTAGACACTTTATTAAGTACTGGCAAAACAGTGGTGAATGAGATATTTGTTCTCTACCTTGAGGGATTCAATATTCTGGAGGGAAAGAAAGATTAAAAACGAACAGGCAGATGAGTTAAATAATTGTACATTGTTGTAAGAGCCATGAAGGAAACAAATAACGGACTCAGGTAATAATTAAGAGGAAGCTATTTTTGGTAGGGTGATGAGGGAAAGCATCACTGTCTTGCTGGCATTGAACTGAACCCTAAGGAAGAAAATGAACTGGCCAAATGAAAGTGAGTGAGCTGAGCTCAGGGATGAGAGGAGGGAAGGGGGAAAGCATTCCAGAAAGAGGGAGTGGAGAGAGCCTGTGCAAAAACCTGGAAGGGGAGATGAGATTGATCTATTTCAGGATCTGGGGCTTCTAGAGGAAAGTGACCAAGGAGTAGAAGTGGCCAGGGTGAAGATGGAGGGAGACTCATGCTAGATCAGAAAGGGTTTTGCAGAGCGGAGTAAACAGGGTTCACTGGGAATCCACTGCAGAGTCTAGTCATAATAATATCAATCTTATTTATATTTTTAAAGTTTATTCCAACTGATGGATAGCAAGTGGATTGTGGTTAGGGTAAAGAAGAAATGGAAACTGTCTATTGGAATAGTCCAGACGAGATATGATAATGGTTTTGATCAGGAGATAGCAGGGATGATGGGAAAAAGTGAAGGCATTCATGACAGGTGGGCTATTACAGATTGGATGTTGGGGGTGGGTAGAAAAAAAGGAGGAATCAGGAATTTTTGGTTTGAGGAGCTTGGTTAATTGTGGCACTAGAAAAACAAATTTGAGGGGACAAATCACGTCACCCTGACTTTGGACATGTTAAGGTTGAAGTGGCCATGAGACATCTAAATGAGAACAGACATACGGATCCACCTTTCAGAAGAAAAATCTGCCTTAGATTTGAAAGTGTCAGATTAAACAAAAAATGGCTGCCTCAGTGAAGGACCATCTTAGCTCCAGCTGCTAAACAAAACACCATAGACTATGTGGCTTAAACAAGAAACATTTATTTCTCAGAGTTTTGGAAGCTGGGAAGACCAAGATCAAGGTACCTGTGATTCGGTTTTCGGTAAGGGCTCTCTTGCAGACAGTTGCTTATTTGCTATATCTTTACATGGTGGGGAGAGAGGTCATCTCTCCAGTGTCTCTTCTTATAAAGACACCAATCCCACCTAAAGAACTCCACACTCATGACCTTATTACCTCCCAAAGGCTCCCACTCCAAATACCATCACATTGGGGATTAGGGCTTCAATACATGAATTTGAGGGCACACAAACATTCAGTCTATAGCAAGGGCTGTGTTGAAATTTACTTACAGAGATTTGCTTCCTGGGAGTGCTTTCCAGCTCCCTCATGTAACCTGGTCCTTCTTGCAGATCTCTCTCTGGGGATTGTAGGACGACCCCCCCCCACACACACACTGCCCCCCAGTTCCCCTCTGAAGCTCTGACTGATTCAGGCCCATACTTCTTCCTTTGACTATAGTATTTAATTCTCTTCTTTCTTTAGCCATCTTTCTTTAGATAGTGGTTGCGCCAAAATGTCATACTATTTCCCTACAATATGATAAAAAAACGTGGAAAGGTTTTTAGAGAATATTTATTGTAATAACCTCCCCATAACCTATACCTGTTTATAGACAAGAAAACAAGCAAAGACAGAGTAGAGCAGTTTCCTCAAGTTCCAGTAAACTATTAAGGGTCAAGGAGAGTCTTAAATTCAAATCAGCTGAAACTAGCTTCTTTGTTTTTTTTTTTTTTTTTTAATATCAGAGTTCTCCTTATTTGGTTTTTATGTCCAAAATAGCTTTTCACAAATTAACTTAAAATAAGGGTTATGTTTTATTGAAACTGAGATAATCTAAAACATTTGATTTTCCAAACTCTGCTGTAAATTAAATTCTTCTTAACCACTCTATGAGTAAGGATGCTTTTAGAACTTAAATAAAATTTAATATTTTAGAGCTAAAGTACTTTAGAGATCAATCCTAATTGAGGCCCAAAGAAATTATGTATGTTCCCAAAGGTCATGCAACTTGCTCGAAGAATAGTCTGGTCTGGAAAGGAGTTTCTCTAAAGTTTACACTAGAGCTTTCCTCACCAACCTTCTAAAGTAATAAGCATTGTGCAGTGCAATGTTAACTTTTCTAATGCTATCTGTGCATAAATTACTGATGATTCATTGTCAGATGTTTAGCCCTATTTTACCAACCCTTTCAGAATATTAATTTTCCATCAGTGTCTTGATAGAAAGATTTTTCAGAATTTATGTGGAATAAAATGCTCTTTTATGCATTGCCTTTATCAAAATAAATTCAGAATTTCTGAAAACTTGTTCTGTGGACAGCTTGGGAAAGAAAATCATTAAACATAAGCTGCTTCCCAAAGTGTGCTTTGTAATGGTAAGAGAACATATAGAGAAGAAAAATACGAAAAGCTTTACTTAGTTATTAAAATCTGATACAGATTATAAGTAGTAGGGTAGATCAGAGAAGTGTTAGATTAATATGAACTCATTCAGGCATCAGAAAGAAATCAGAATTAAAATAGGCTAAAAATGGTATTTTTGGATAAAAGGGAATACATCTTATAAATTTAAGTTTGCAGGTTTAATTTTCATGAATTTTATTAATCTTTAAATAGTTGGTTCAGGGTGTTGTGGGTCCAGCTATCACATCTCAGTGATTCAAATGTAGTTCAAATATTATCAGACTGTACATCCTCCCTTTTTCTACCCATCCCCAACATCCAATCCATAATAGCCCACCTCTCAGCTCACTCATCAGAAATTACTTTGAATGAAGAAAGCTAATTTAAATAGTATCAAATGTAAAATGGAAAATTGGAAGTTTTTAATGTCATGTGTAATTAATCAACTCTCGCTAATCTTTAAATATTATCAATCTCTGTTTAATCTAAATCTAGTCTGATTTTGAAGCTAGATTCCTGAGGGGCTCTCTTCCTCTTTTCAGAAGTCAGTACATATTCCTTTTTCCACTTATAAAAGGACAGAGGGGTAAAATGGGAAACTTGCTAGTTGGAAACACACGGGTTTTAATCCAGGTTAAGTCCTAACTTGGTGTGTGATGGTGAGCAAATCTTAAGAGATCTGCATTTTATATTACTTAGAATTAGGAACTATATCAAATATTCCTTAAAAGTATTTCTATGTCTGAAGATCCATGAATATGACACTATGTCTTCTTCCATCTGTAAAACTCTACAGTTTTAGTTGCTTAATTAAAAAAAAAACAAAAACAAAAATGTATTTGTGAGCTCTTATCCTTTCTCTCTCTTGGGAATTTGACTATAGGAAATGGTTCCCTAGCAACAGTTCAGCATATCTGTGAGTTTCAGACTACTTTAGAAAATGGTGCATATATGTTTCCACAAAACATAGCATCAAAAAACAACATAGTATTTTATGAGTGCTGGTTTCCTGGTTTTAATAATCTGTTACTGTTTGATAAGACATTAACATTGGGGAAAACCGAGTGAAAGTTATATGGGAACTCTCTGTACTGTATTTGCAACTTGTACTGAGTTTAAAATTATTCCCAAAACAAAGCTTTTATTCTTATTTTTTTAAGGAAACTTGAGTACCAGATAGAGGAACTTAACTTTCTCATTACTTTCAATAAACTTTACTAGAACTAATTTTATTCCACTACCTTCTATATCTTTTTGATTATTTTATAACCCATGACTTTTTCAGGATAAGGAAACATCAAAATTGAGTTACTAGTAAGCAAGTGAGATCTGCTTGCCTTCTCCTTCTGCTCCAAGTGCTTGTTGAATGTCTACTGTGTGGCGATAATGAGATGAGGAAATATTTTGGAATCAGATGGTTTAGGATTAACCTCTGGTTTGACTGACTCGGTTTCCCCCTTTAGAAAAACTGAGATAACAATACCATTTCACAAGGATATTGTGTGGATTAAATAAGGCACTACATGTAAAATCCGCTAGAAAAGTGTTTGACATTTAGCAAGTTCATTGTGAAATGAGCCAAGAAATACGATGCATTGAAAGAAACAAAATCATGAGGATGTCACTCCTGGGGATTTTAACCGGGCTATGGAACCAGACTAAAATCATACCATGCAGTTTAGTGTTAATCCCTAAGCTGCTCTCTGATGATGATCATAATAGAGATAAAGATGAAACCAATGTAGTTAGAGTAATCAGGGGAGGTATTGTGGAGGTGATTGGATTCAGCAAGTATGTATTCTTGGCAACAAAGCAGATCTCAGTTACTTAAATCTTGCACTTTTCCTAATATAAGAAATAATATTGTTTGTAAAGTACCATAAGTGTTTTTGTTGTTAAAGTCCCTCTATCTAAAAAGCACTATTATTATATCCACAAACTATAGCTAAATTTCAAGAATTTGAATGAAAATTCCTACTAACGGTTCGAAGGTTAGCTTCAGGAAATTAAAAGGAATGATAATTAAACCTGTAGTAAACCCTGAAGACAGAAATCCATATTGTCAGCAGCGATAGTTTTTCCTACGAGCAGAATGTTTATTTATGAAATCATTTTTGGTGAAGAAAAATTGATTTGTCTTGCTCTGCTTATGTGGTTCTTATGTCATTCTTTCAACTTATAGCTTATAAAAAATTTACTTTCAGTTGGTTCTTTTGCCTTTGATAATTTTTAGGCGGCTATAAATATATGAAGGGGAAATTAATCTTTTCTTTCCATGGATTTGGATAGGTTTTGCTTACAGGAATTCTTTTTAGACTATTATTTTCATTATATGGCTCTTATGAGACATACATTTCACTTGAATCAATAATTACTTTTGCGAGGAAAGATTCAATTTTATGTAGGTAAACAGGTAGTAATTGTAGTGTTAAAACTGCTTGGGATAAATCCAAGTATCCCTGTTTATTTGTTTTTCCTGTATAAACTACTCAAAGCAAAAAAATTAATTAACAAGGCTGTGTTCAGGCTTATAAAGGGAGATGAAGTAATTCATCCTGTGCAACTGTGAATTTAAATAATAACAATGCACATTCACAAATAAGACTATCCAGTTTTATCTGCTCACTGTTAGGATAATAATCTTCAGATCTATGAAAAATGTAATTCAAGCAAGATTTTATTTTCAGAAGACATGAATGGCTATTTTATAATAGTAATAAAATAATTTTTGGTGCTGTGAATTCCCTTTTATGATGCTATGGTGCTTCCTATGATCCTTTCATTCTCATATTACTATACAGAAAATTTCTTGAGCTGCTTCTTAATAGCTATATTTTTATTGAGTCCCTCCCTTTTCCCCCCAGACATTGTGATAAGTACTTTGTATGTTTGCTCAGGGTCAAACAAATGGTAAGTAATGGAACTGAGAAATTTGTATTAATACTTACATTGTAAACCCATGCTGATTATTATTCTAATTCTTCACAAATAGTTAAAGAATTATATTTTCTATAAGAACAAAACTAAATCTTTTTAGAGGCATAATTTATAAGTATTTATATATTTTCTTATTTAAATTCAATTAGCCAACATATAATCATTAATTTCAGATGCAGAGCTCAGCAATTCATCAGTTGCATTTAACACCCAATACTCACCATACCACATTCCCTCCCCAATACCCATCACACAACTACTCCATTCCCCCATCCCCCTCCCCTCCTGCAACCCTCAGTTTGTTTCTTATAGTTAAGAGTTTCTCGTGGTTTGTCTCCCTTTCTAATTTTTTCCCATTCTGTTTTCCCTCCCTTCCCCTATGAGCCTCCACTCTTTCTTATATTCCACATATGAATGAAACCATACAATAATTGTCTTTCTCTGATTGATTTATTTTTCTTTGCATAATACCCTCCAGTTCCATCCACCTTGATGTAAATGGTATGTATTCATCCTTTCTGGTGGCTGAATAATATTCCATTGTGTGTGTATGTGTGTATATACACACACACACACACACATACACACATATATATACCTTATCTTCTTTATCCATTCATTTCTCGATGAACCTCCAGGGTCTTTCTATAGTTTGGCTCTTGTGGACATTACTGCTATAAACATTGGGGGTGCATATGCCTCTTTGGATCATTATATTTGTATCTTTGGGGTAAATACCTAGTAGTGCAATTGCTGGGTCATAGGGTAGCTCTATTTTTAACTTCTTGAGGAACCTCCCTCCATATTGTTTTCCAGAGTGACACTACCAGCTTGCGTATAAAAAGCCCACAGCAAGTATCATTCTCAATGGGGAAAAGCTCCCAGTTTTTTGGTGAAAAACATGACAGGGATGCCCACTTTCACCACTGTTGTTCAACATAGTACTAGAAGTCCTTAGCCTCAGCAATCAGACGACAGAAAAAATAAAATATGTTCAACTTGGCAAAGAAGAAGTCAAACTCTCACTCTTCGCAGATGACATGATACTTTATGTAGAAAACCCAAAAGACTCCACTCCAAAATTGCTAGAACTCATATAGGAATTCAACAAAGTGGCAGGATACAAAATCAATGCATGGAAATCAGTTGCAGAAGATCAACAAGGAAACAATGGCTTTGAATGACACACTGGACCAGATGGACCTAACAGATGTATTCAGAACATTTCATTCTAAAGTAGCAGAATACACATTCTTTTTTACTGCACATGGAACGTTCTCCAAAATAGATACCACAGGTCATAAATCAGGACTCAACAAGTACAAAAAGATTGAGATCATACCATACATAATATCTGACCACAACACTATGATACTTGAAGTAACCACAAGAAAAAATTTGGAAAAACCATATGTACATGGAGGCTAAAGAATATCCTACTAAAGAATGAATAGGTTAAGCAGGAAATTAAAGAAGAAAGAAAAAAATTCATGGAAACAAATGAAAATGAAAACACAATGGTGCAAAACCTTTGGGATGCAGTAAAATGGGTCATAAGAGGGAAGTATATAGGGGCCTACCTCAAGAGGCAAGAAAAATCTCTTACACGAAAGGAGCTAGAAAAAGAACAGCAAGTGAAACCTAAAGCTTGCAGAAGAAGGAAGATAATAAAGATTAGAGCAGAAACAAATGATATAGAAACAAACAAGCAAATAAACAAACAAAAAAACAATAGAAGATCAATAAGACCAGGAGCTGGTCTTTGAAAAAATTAACAAAATAGATAAACCCCTAGCCAGACTTATCAAAAAGAAGAGAGAAAGGACCCAAATAAATAAAATCACTAACGAGAGAGGAGAAATCACAACCAATACCACAGAAATACAAACAATTAGAATGTTATGAAAACTTATATGCCAACGAATTGGGCAATCTGGAGGAAATGGATAAATTCCTAGAAACATACAAACTACCAAAACTGAAACAGGAAGAAATAGAAAACTTGAACAGACCTATAACCAGCAAAGAAATTGAATGAGTAATCAAAAATCTCCCAACAAACAAAAGTCGAGGGCCAGATGGCTTCCCAGCAGATTTGTACCATTTATTTATTTATTTATTTATTTATTTATTTATTTATTTATTTATTATTTTATTTTAGAGAGAGGGAGAGAGAGACAGCACATATGCTCACAAGCAGGAGAGTGGGAGAGCGACAATCAGAGTCCATGCTGAGTGGGGAGCCTGACTTGAGGCTTGATCACATGACCCTGAGATAATAAACTGAGCTGAAATCAAAAGTCAGATGCTTAACTGACTGAGCCACCCAGGTGCCCTGTCTACCAAACATTTATAGAAGAGCTAATGCTGATTCTCAAACTGTTAAAAAAAAAAAAAAAGAAAGAAATGGAAGGAAAACCTCCAAATCCATTCTATGACGTCAGCATTGCACCTGATTCCAAAACCAGACAAAGACCCTGCTAAAAAAGAGAACTACAGGCCAATATCCCTGATGAACATGGGTGCAAAAATTCTCAACACGATACTAGCAAATCGAATCCAACATTATATCAAAAGAATCATTCACAACCATCAAGTGACACTTATTCCTGGTTGTGTGGGTGGCTCAATATTCACAGATCAATCATTGTGATACACCACATTAATAAAAGAAATGATAAGAGCCATATGATCCTCTCAATAGATGCAGGAAAAGCATTTGGCAAAGTACAACATCCGTTCATGATAAAAACGCTCAACAAAGTAGGGATAGAGGGAACATAAGAACATCATAAAGGCCATATACAAAAAACCCACAGCTAATATCATCCTCAATTGGGAAAAAAAGTGGAGAGCTTTTCCTCTAAGGTCAGGAACACGAAAGGGATGTCTACTCTCAGCACTCTTATTGAACACAGTACCGGAAGTCCTTGCCTCAGCAATCAGACAGCAAAAAGAAATAAAAGGCATCCAAATCAACAAAGAGGAAGGCAAATTTTCACTATTTGTAGAAGATGAACTCTAGGTAACAAAGTGAGGGTATATATATGTATACACACACACACACACACACACACACACACACACAGAAGTAAATATATGGTAACCTCCTTTACTATACATACATATTGTTTATAATGTTAGTTCTGTTTATATGGAGAACCCTGATAATGAATACACTTTGTAATCCATTTTCTCTTGGTTTTATGTGTGAAAGTACTGCCTCATTCTAATATTTGGTAAATTTTTCAGTAATAATTTCTACATTTCATATTAGGGCTTTATTTTCTTCTACATTCTTTTGCATTTAAATATTTAAAGAAATTTAAATTTCTATGTGTGTGCATACATGTGGATATGTAAGAAAGGAAGGGTTTCAACTCTATTTTCTTCAAGTAATTGATTATATCAGGATTATTTATTTTTGAAGGCTTTAAAAAATGTAATACATAGAATCACTTGTAACACTTTCAAGCATCCCAAAAAGTACAAAAAAGAAAGTTAAACAAAATCTCACTAGTTGGAAATGACTTTCATATCTGTTCATGAACATTATGCTAGATGTTTCTCCTTGTGTATAGACAGATCTGCAGAAATAGGAAAGAAGGAAGCAAGGTGGAAGCAGAAGAAGAAAAGGAAAAGAAAGAAAAAAGCTACTAGGAAAAAAAGGAGGGAACGTTTTTCCGTTCCATTATGCAGACCATATTTTTTAATTAAAATTTCCTTTTAATTTAACTTTTTAAAAAGAAGAATCTGAAGAAAAACTGGAAGAATTGTTTCTTCATCAATAAGAATAAGTTTATGTATCAGTCAGGGGTCTCCAGAGAAACAGAATCAATGGGTGAGAGAGGGAGAAAGGGACAGAGGGAATGAGGGAAAGAGAAAAAAATTCCTTTCAAGGAATTAGATTTACACAATTGCTGGTAAGTCTGAAGTCTGTAGGGCAGGTTGGCAGGCTGGAAACTCAGGCAGGACTTGATGCTACAGGATAGAGGCAGAATTTCTTCTTTTTGGGATAATCTCAGGCTTTGTTCATAAGATTTCAGTTGATTTGATAAGGTGTCTTTGATGTAATCTCCTTGAAGTCAGCCGATGATAGATATTAACCACATCTACAAAATTCCTTAACAAAACAATGAAATTAATTAAATTTGTTTGATTAAATAATTAGTGCTATAGTCTATGTGTTTCTCAAAGACACTATACTTAAAAAGATAATAAAAATTATAGACTGAAATTCTTATGTACTTATACATTTTTACTTATATATTTTTAAATCTCTTTTGTAAAAGTAGCATATTGGCCTAGTTTCATTTTCCCTATTTCCCCCTATTCTACTTTTTCTCAATTCATCTGAGTTACATTATTACTGTGTTGTTGTTAGGGTTTATATGCATAAATACATTTATGTTAATATATATTTTAACGTAACCATAATCCCATAGTTTTACAAACTTGATTTTATATTCAAATTGATTTATTACTTCTTCTTATTATTCATTATCTTTCTCTTCCTAAGTTATTTATTTAACTTATGTCTTGGTTGGATTTCATACTCAAGTGAGTTTGTTTTATTTTTAAAGATAGCCTCTATTTCTTAGTTTCTTACGTATTTGTACATGTTGTTCTGGGCATAATATTCTTGGATCATACTTCCCGCCAACATCTTATACATTGTGTTAGTTTCCTGTGCCTGTCATAACAAATTACCACAGTTGGTGACTTAAAAAACAGATATTTATTCTCTCACAGAGCTGAAGGCTAGAAACTTGAAATCCATCAAGGCTGAACTCCCTCTAGGGGGTCTAGTGTGGAATCTGTTCCTTGCTCCTTCCGGCTTCTGATGACTGCCTCAGTATTCCTGGGTTTACGGTTATATCACTCTAATTTCTGCTTCCATCTCCACAGCACCTTCTCGTCTGTGTGAAATCTCCACCTGTCTCTATTTAACAGACACTTACAATGGCATTTAGAGCCCACCTGGATAATTCAGGGTAATCTCATCTCAAAATTCTTAATTTAGTCAAAGCTTTTCAACATGGTTTTTCCAAATAACGTAACATTTATACATTTCGTGGATTAGGATTTGATATCTTTGGATGACCATTATTTAACCAACTGCACCCATTAATCCACTTTATTTTGGCATTGAGTATTGCCATAGAGTAATCCGAGGTAAATCAGTTTTTAATTAGTAAATTATTTAGTTTTCTTGCTTAGATGTATATTAGATTCATTCCTTATTTTTGAAGTTCACTGTTGTCTCAATTTATCACTGGAATGCTATATCAATAGATGGGCTGCTCTTTTAATCTAAATCTCAAGTTTCTTTTATTATTTCAAGAGAGTTTTATTATATCCTGAACACTTTTTTTCTGTTGCATTTTTTCACTCTTCTGCAGATATATGGTGTGTATACTCCATGTTCATAAGTTTTAATGCATTTTCATGCCTACGTCTTGTGGTGGTGTTTTTCTGATGATTATTTACTCCTTAAAAAAGGTGACTACTTGCCGAAGAATTAAGTGAGCAGGGGTGAGGGCAAACTGAAGCAGTCCATGCTCTGACATGTATTGGTTGCCTTGTGTGAATTCTCAGCAAACCTGTTAATTTTATTATATTTCCCCTAAAATTCTGCTATTTAAGCAAAATCTTTGAAAGCCTCTCAGTCTGTTTGGAGTCCCAGACAACATTTTATTTTTCTTTAACTCAACTTCATCCAGGCTTGGTTATTTCCTAAAATCATGTTATTCCTTTATCCATTATTGGGATTTTTTTCTCATATTGTCTGCATGAGTATTTATGTAGTTTTTTTTTTAATCAACTCACTTCTGTTATTTAAATTAATTTATCTAAGGAGGAGACCTTGTATCACAATGAGTCCATGTGAGATTAGGATCACTTTCCATGAGATGTAACAGTAAAGTAATACAGAGAAAGCATACATTGCTTCTAAGGCCTGCCCACACTTAGCTAGATGAGTTTGACACATTTTAATGAGATGGTAAAGAAATACTATCGTCAAACAAAGAGCATCTTTAAACCTCAGAAGAATCGAGAAGAACCGAGGAAGAAATAACCCTGTGTGAGTCAGCTAGAGCACCTGCACCATTTCACTGCTTTATGTGTTGTATTTTCCTGCAAAATTTGTTTGAAGACAAGTTTCTACTACTAAAAGGATTTAAATTCACTGTTTTAGAATGTATCTGTAACTTGGAAAGATAGAAACTTAAGAAAGGATGCTAAATTCCTCAGTTTTCAGAGGAAGTATTCGCTAGATGCTGTCTCTTTCTTGGTAGTTTTAAAGAATAGTGTGTAGAGATATATATTCTTTGACAATATAAAGGTAACTATCAAATTTCAGGATGTATGTATATATATATATTTAACTTATTAAAATTCAAAGATTTTATTTTGGGTTAAAAAAAGCCATCTGCAAATATATGCTATTGTTATAATTTCTTACAGGAGATACATCTAAAACAAAATTTTACAAAGTTTAAAAATTAAAAAAAAAACTGGTTAAAGGCATACTGGGCAAACACACATAAAACAAAGGCTATACAATCTGGCAGTTGTCCATCTAGACATTTATTCAATTAATTTGAAAACTTATGTCCACTTAGAAACCTGCATGCATATGTTTATAGAAGCTTTATCTGTAATTGCTAAAAACTTGAAGCAACCAAGATATCTTTCACTTGTTGAATAAACAAACTGGGATACATTCATGCAAGTGAATATTAGCCAGCAATAAGAAGAAATCAACTATCAAATTACAAAATGATATAGATAAATCTTCAGTGCATATGGCTAAGTGAAGGAAGGGAGTCAGAAATACTATATACTGTGTTATTTCGATTTTATGACATTCTAGAAAAGGCATACTACAGAGATTACACAAAGATTGTTACTTGCTAAGAGTTTGTGAAGAGTTGGTCAGTGTGAAATAGATGAAGAACAGGGAACTTTTTATGGTGGTAAAATTTGCATGGTACTTTATTTTTTATTTTTTTAAAAAAGATTTTATTTATTTATTCGACAGAGATAGAGACAGCCAGTGAGAGAGGGAACACAAGCAGGGGGAGTGGGAGAGGAAGAAGCAGGCTCATAGTGGAGGAGCCTGATGTGGGGCTCGATCCCATAACGCCGGGATCACGCCCTGAGCCGAAGGCAGACGCTTAACCGCTGTGCCACCCAGGCGCCCCTATGCATGGTACTTTAATGGTGGATACAGGGTACTATACATTTGTCAAAACCTTTGCAGCACAAAGAGTGAAACTTGGTTAGTAAATTGGTAAAATACCATTTGGTAGGTCAGGGGATCCCAGGAAGGAATGCACAATATGAATAAGCAATTTAACTGTATTAGAAATATATCAACCTCAATGAAGACATGTAGCTGTGAGGGAAGTGCTGACCTAAGCAAATTCAGAAATAAGTAGTCTGTAAGACAAAAGGCTAAATAAACAGTGCATAAACACTGTATTGTAATTGTTAGTTATATTCCATGGGGCTATAACAGTTTTCATATTGTTATACATGTACACTGGAATTGAACAATTAAGTAGATGACAATTGGTGGGAGCCATGTTTCTCATTGTTGGAATGTTTACTAACCCATGCATTTACACATATCTGTAAGTATATGTAATAAATGTATTTATTGCAATGCATGTAAATGCATGGGTTAGTATACACATGTGCATTTTCTTACCCTGTTAGCTGAAAAAGCCTAGACTTAAGGACATCCCAGTAGCAACAAACATGCCTAATGCTCAAACTATCCATGTTGGTTTCCAATACCACCCTTCTTAGAAGGAACCAGGGTTCTTAAAGAAAAGACTGATTGTAGGACTATGGCAGGAAATATATAAGGTGAATCTGGAGCATTTTGTAGTGCCAAAAATTAAGGAAGTGCTAACAACAACAACAACAACAACAACAACAACAACAGAAAAGGGAGTGTATCAAAGGGACACAGGAGCCAACTGAAAGTACTCCCAATGGCAAAATAGAAACAATTTGAGCAACAAAATAAAGTATTGCTGGATTTTAATTCAAAGTGTAAATTAAACTTCTGAGTCCATAATGATATAACTGATTGAATAAATAAAGAAATGGGGGAGAATATATAAATCTCCTGTGAAGAAGCATTTTGAATAACACATATACATTACACTCTTAGGGAGATAGAGTATAATTACCAACTGCTTATTTGTGGGTTGTGTGTAGTGACTTCCATCCAGAGGGTGTAACATGGAGATGGCAAAATAAAGAATCAGTTTACAGTGGAGAAACCTGGCAAATACTGTCTCAGCCAGGTGATCAAGGTTAACACCAACAGTTATGAATCCTCTTGATAGTATGTATCTTAATATGGGATGACAAAAATGGTACTTTATTTCTGTGATCTTCCTGCTCACAGTCCATAACTCTGGTCCAGTCATGTGAAATATATCAGATAAAACCCAAGTGAGGAACCTTCCACAAACTGCCTGACTAGTACTGTTGAAAACTCTCAACATCATCAAATAACAAGAAAACTCTTAGGGAAGAGGAGACTAAGGGACATAATGAATAAATGTAATGTGGTATCCTGGATGAAATCCTAGATCAAAAAAGACATTTGTAAAAAATAAGGCAATAAGAAAAAGGATAGACTTTAGTTAATAATAATGTATCCATATTGGTTCATTAATTGTGAGAAATATATTAATTTAAGATGCTAATACTAAGTGAACTATGTAAGTATATGGTAACTCTCTGTATTCTCTTTACAACTTTTCTGTTAAGTCTAAAATTATTCTAAGGTTAAAAAGTTAGTTAAAAATAAGAGGAAAGCAGAGACAATGTATATTGTGTGGGTATTGTCAATCAGAAGTGAATGGGTTGTTAAAAAGGAGAGAAAGTATATCAGTTTCCTATTGCTGGGTGCCAAGTGCCCCAAACTTAGTGGCATAAAAACATAAACGTTTCATTAGGTTTCTGGAGTCTATAATCAGGAATTAGGAAGAGGTCCAGCTTATCTCTACTCCATGATGTCTGAAGCCTGATCTGGAGAGACTTGAAAGCTGGACATGACCCAATGACTGTGGCTTGGAAACACCTGAAGGCTTTGTTACTCACATGCCTGGCGGTGCGTATTGCTTGTTAGCTGGGGAATTCAGCTGGAAACTTGGACAGCACATGCAGTCTCTCAGTGTGACTGCTTGAGCTTCCTCACAACATGATGACTAGATTCCAAAAGCACACCTCTCACAATATTGAGGTAGAAGTTATACCTCCTTTTATGAACTAGCCTCATAAGTTGTATAATGTCATATCTGTTACAGTCACAGCCAGCCCAGGTTTAGTGCGACATCATTGCCACCTCTTGGTGGAAGGATTGTCGAGGTCACATGGTAAGAAAAGCATGTGGTATGAGTGACGTTGTTGCAGGTGTCTTTGGAAAATACAATCTGCAATATGAAGGTATGAAAATAAGTTATATAAAATGAGTTAATGCATTTAGTAGTATCTGAAATATAATTAGAAGCATTGAAATGTAATTTTGGTATTTCTGTCTTTAATAACACATCTAGGAGTCTTTTAAAAGTTCAAAAGGAGAGGTCTCATTCAAGTGAAAATATCTGGGCAGGCACACTAGTTGAGTGGATCTAGACCCACTGTTTTAGAGATGATCCTACATCATGAGAAGCATGTGGAGTTTTAAGAAAACTGACAGGAAACTGCAGAACTATAGAAATATTTTTATTCTTTCACTTGTACGAGTGAGGGCAGCTAATGCTGAGGGTATGATAAGTAGAATTAAAGATTCAAGGAAGGCGAATTACACAAATAATTTACTGCCACTTCTGGTTGTCTTGCAATGGAGCCTCCGTTGTATTATATTGTTAGTATAGTCACATAGAACTGAATTGCAAGAAGAAAGAGGCAGAGGAAGATGTGCTCTAGTTAGCTTTACCTTTGAAATATGTCCGGTAGGTATTCTGGAGGAACTTGACTCATAGATAAAGGATGGGAAAAATAATTTGGAGTCAGTCTGGTCATATGTGCTCTGGTACATTTGAGGAATTACAGATGCATTACTTATCACACTGGTTTATATTATTTAAATTTATATTATCTTAATTTTTTATAGTTAAACAAGAAAAAGAGTAAGATTTGAATTTTAGAAATTAGCAAAATTACATTAAACAGAAGACATTAGTAAATGTAAAAGGTGAAACTCAAAGTAGATTATAGAAAAGCAATGAAAATAATACATTATTGCCAAATAAAGTATAAAAGGAGAAATTCCGAATATACACAATTTAACATTAGGAATATAACTAGTGGTCTACAGAAAAACAGACATTTATGAGGATATTATACATGTTGTATCTATTAAATATTTCAAAAGCCCTAAAGTAAACTCTTTTCTTATAAAATATAAATTATAAAAAATGATACAAGATGATGTAGAGAACTAGAATAGGCTCATGATCATCAGAGGATTGTGAAAAAAGTTGACAAAAATTATATTCTCCACCAAGTCATTTATGATGTTCACTTTGCTGAATTCACTCATGAGACCTTCTAGAATAGCACTATCCAACAAAAATACTGATGTGAATACATATGTAATGTGAACTACATATATAATTTTAAAATTTATGGTAGACATGTTAAAAAAGTAGAAAGATGGAATTAATATATTGTATTTAAATTGCTGTATCCAAAATATTATTTTGAATATTTAATCCACCTAAAATTATTGAGACATTTTATATTCTTTTTTCATGTTAAATAATTAAAATCAGTATTTTATACAACATTTTCAATGTGGACTTGCCATATATTAGGTGCTTACTAGCACCATGACTACTACACTGGGAAGTATAGTTCTAATAGTTAAGTAGCATTCCTTTTTTTAGAGGGGGTATGGCCAGATGGTTTTTACTTGGCTGTTTTACTTATGTTAGCAGAATAAAACACACATACACACTTTTTTTTTTTTTTGAAAATCCGGTATTTGAGAATAATTTGAGGATAATTTTAAGAATTCTTTAAACAGGGACACCTAGGTGGCTCAGTTGGTTAAGCATCTGCCTTCAGTTCAGGTCATGATCCCATGGTCCTGGGATATGCTGGTTTTGGGCTTCTTGCTCAGGAGGGAATCTGCTTCTCCCTCTCCCTCTGCCTCTCCCCACTGCTTGTATGTTCTCTCTCTCTGCTCACAGTCTCTCTCAAATAGATAAATCTTAAAAAAAAAAAAAAAAGAATTCTTTAAACAAGTTGGTAATGCATGTTTCTTTCTTTTTGAGAAAGAGAGAGGAAAAGAGGAAGAGAGATACGTTTTTTCCAATGTTCACTTTGGCTCTGGGGAACCATGCAACTTTAGGGAAGAAGCTTAATTTCCTAAGGTTCAGTTCAAAAGTTAGAAGATCCTTGCAATGTAAAATTTTGGCAAGACCAGATTTCCAAAATTCCATCATTCTTGTGCCACTTGAGTACTATAGGTATGAATATATCTATAGATCTATCTATCTATATCTTTTGAGATTGAAAACTCACCTTTTTGATTCTGCCAGAGGTAGAAAATGGCAGTCGCATTCTACTTAAATACTCAAAGTACAAATGAAAATGGAAATGCAATTAACACTACTACCCATGTGTTAACTTCATGTCATTGGGGCATGGAAGCCTACCTCGTGGAAAGTGTTATCACACAGGCTAATTATCAGGAGTTTGTATTTCCACAAAGAGAATGAGGAGAATTTAGGGGAAATGTTTTGATTCTGTTTCTGACTTTGGCTCATGGAAATTGTCATTTCTCTTTGGTCACATTCGCAGTTCACATTTACATTTGACCATTTAGTAGTAGTATTGAATGTCTCTGGCATTAGTACAATTTCAGATTTATGTTAAATATTTTCAGAGTTTGAAATAACACTGATGTTTTCTCAGCATAGCCCTTTTGCTCTCTGGAACATTACATTTGTACAAGATTAATGGTGGTATGATGTAGGTAGCTATTCTGGAAGGTGGAACAGAAATTGAATTTAGACATATGTAGGCAATGTTGTTTAGAATATATGATGATTTCAAACAGCAATTCTCAAACTTTATTTAATGGCTCTTTCAGAAAGGCAAAGCATCCTGAACCATATGCTTGCTTCCTATATTTACTGATCAGAATAAAAGAAACACCCTCTGAAATCTCAAAACAAATGCAGAGAATGCTGGTTTTGGTGAAACATCAGTGAGGGGTGACACCTTGTTATATATTGAAAGTAAATTATTCAGATGAGAATGCAAAGTCCAGGGGCACCTGGGTGGCTTAGTTGGTTAAGCGTCTGACTCTTGATTTCAGCTCAGGTCATGATCTCAGGGTTGTGAGATTGGCCCCCTTTCTGAGTCTGTGCTGGGCACAGAGGCTGCTTAAGATTCTCTCCCTCTCTCATGGTTCATTCCCCCTTCTGTTTACTCCCCCCCCCCTTCATTCTTCCCTTCCTTCTCCTACCGATCTTCCTATTTCTTATTGTGGACTCTGGGAAACAAACTGAGGGCTTCAGAGGGGAGGGGGGTGGGGGATTGGGATAGGCTGGTGATGGGTATTAAGGAGGGCACATATCGCATGGTGCACTGGGTGTTATACGCAAATGAATCATGGAACATTGCATCTAAAACTGGGAATGTACCGTATGGTGACTAATATAACAAAATAAAAATTATAAAAAAAAAAAAGATTCTCTTCCTCTACCCCTCCCTCACCCCCACTTGAGCCTGCCTGTACTCTGTCTAAAACAAAACAAAACAAAAACCCCACAACAAAACAACAACGACAAAGTCCAGATCTCATTTTCTAGAGATCAGATTATTTAGAGAATCCTCATGGACCATCAGTCAAATGGTTAGTTCTAGGAAGGACTCTTCAACAGTTGATGGTTTGTTTTTTTCAGACAATCACTGGATCACTGAGCTGGGCTTGAACACAAAGTGTTCTAGATTTGAGGATTGGCAGTGATGTCAACTCTGATGAGGCTCAAACTCGCCTTCATTTAATTTACCTTCCAGTAGGGAACTGAGCTTTGTCAAAGGTATGTGGTGGTTAAGGGTATAAACATAGGGAGCCCTGCAGCTAAGCAACACCTCCCTAGTTTCTTAGAGAGGTGAACCTAAAGCACAGGGCCCGAAAAGCCCATGTGGAGGGAAAAACTCTGTAGGTCAGAACAGCTTGAGCTTTCCTATGGCAAGGGGAAATGCCAGCGTGCAAGAATCCACTGGACTATTGTAGAAGATGCAAGTGCAGTTGTTTTCAAATCTTAGCATCAGAATCAATTAGAGATCTTATTAGAGCACAGACTGCTGGGTGCATATCTAGGCTTTCTGATTTAGTAGGCCTGAGGCAGGCCCAAGGTAGCATTTCTAAGTTCCCAGGTGGGACTGATACTGCTGGTCCAGGGACTACACACTGAAGACCACAGTTCGGGAGTGACCTATTTTCATGTTTCCTTTACTTTATCAGCAAGTCCACGACCTGAATGTAGCTTACCAGAAGCTGTCAGGGAGAACCCATAACGACTAATGTGTACATTGTGGACAAAGACATTACATTTAAATTGGTCCTACCAGAATTAAACACTTAACCAGATAATTCAGACCCAAGCCCACTTTTCTCTCAATTGCACAAGCAGAATCAGGCAGTTTGATTGGCAGTTTTTAGAAATGCTATTGGCCATGACAGTTTTTAGGAATATAAATAGTTTTATTTTTTATAAATAAAAAATTTGATTGGCAGTTTTTAGAAATGCTATTGGCCATGACAGTTTTTAGGAATATAAATATAAATATAAACTCATAATCTTTGCTCATGAATATTGATTTGCATCAGAAATTTTAGAAGGTCAACCAATTTGTCATTGAATTCATTATTACAGTGACTACAATGAATGCACTTATAGAGGCAGCAGTAATTGCAACACTGAAGATTGTCCAGTATAATGTTCTTTTTGTTAACCAACACAGGAACTGGTCTCATGATCCACATTTAATATGGTGGTGATGAAGCACTAATCCAATAAGGGAACCGAGTTAAATTTGTTTAGCCCTAATGTTAAAAATAATTAGCAAATAGTTATTGTGAAAGTATTTTTGGCCAAGAGGGAATTCTATGTAAGAAAATTTGGCCATAGGAAAGTGATTAAGGATGAACTTTTTCTGAAACAGATTAAAACCTAGTTTAAAATATAAATCAGGGGCGCCTGGGTGGCACAGCGGTTAAGCGTCTGCCTTCCGCTCAGGGCGTCCATACTTCAGATACTTAAGGGTGTCTAATAAATTGCTGCAGGATCTAAATTATACAGATTCAGGTATTTCTTTTAAAAGTTCTCAGGGGATGTTTTTACAATTCATTTTTAATTAGAGTTTTAAATAATCTACACATAAAATGCCCCTTTCTTGAGTTATTCTTTGTATAATCAAATTAGAAACGCCAGCAATTCTTGAGATTTCCAATTAAAGTTTCAAACAAGAATAGGCTGGTTTGTAGAGGTATTCAAAACTACTTGCTAAGAAACAGCTTCATGGCTATCAGAATTAATTCTTTCAAAAGGCATGCCTTTGAAGAAAAACTTGAGAAATTGATGGTTTAAACAAATTCTTTAAGTGTACACTTTGATCTATTTTGGAAAAATTCCAAAAATCTTTAAACAATTTTGAACTTTATGGAAATTTCAAGGGCATGTTCCTCAAATCTTTTTTTCTGTCCAGAATCCAGTAAAATTCCACAAAATGAAAATAAGTATTTTGCTAAAATCTAGATGAAAGATAAACAATCTCATTTGCTTGACATGTGATAAACAAAAATTTCATTAAAAATGAATTATTTTGTCTCAGATAATTCCTACAATGGGAAGTATTAGTAGAACTATCAGTATTTTCATAGTTTATCCCTGTTTGTTACATGAGACCTATTCTGTATATGGAATAATGATGATTTGATTAAAGACTTATTTATGAAATAAATATTTATTTAGCGTACTATGTGTCTGGCACTGTCTGAAACTAGAGATAAAGTATTAAAAGGGATAGATACGGCCTCTGCCCTCATGGAACATATATCACAGGGGGAAATACAGCCAATACACAAATAAAAAATAACAATTTCAAATTATGATAAATGCTATGATGGAAACTGCAGTGACTATAAAAGAGAAAAAAAATGGAGAAGCATAGTAATTTAGAAAGATTGGCTAAAAATGGCTGCTCGGGGAGGGTCAAATTTAATGAAAAGAAAAGGGAAAAAGTATGGGCAAAGGCAGGAAAAAAGCTCTTTCAGCGGTGCTTCATTTTTGTAGTCTGAGGTTAACTTAAATTTTACCTCTGAAGCTCTGAATTGATTCAGATTTAGCTACTGTTCTTCAGCCATATCACTATTAATGTTTGATGAACTAGGGGCCCAAGTTTCAACTAGTGTACATTTTTCCAACTAAACACTATAGGTTTGAACAGTTTATAGGAAATTCAGACTGTTGGAACAGGAGTCTTATTGTCTTTTCACTCCCAGATACCAAATGAAAGTGAAATCATAGGTAAGAAGCTGATCTTTGACCTGAGATTCCACTCTGGTTCTTTATTCCAAACAGAGCCCCTTACTTTATTTCTACCCTTTTCTATTAAAAGATACTCTTTTTCCCCCTCAGGGTTGTAGAGGTTGTATTTATTGTTATAAATTATTTTGAAAACTTATTGCTACATGCACATTGCAAAAAAAACCCCCATAAAAGTGTTTAAGTGTTTAAATCCCCTTTATAATTATTAATTATGTAATTAATACTTAGTTATAATTAACAATTATGTAGCTATTAATTTTAATTAATTATAATCATACATTATAACTACTAATTAGTTTCATATTATTTCAGACCAGTTTTGTTGTGCATGCACATACATACTGAGGACATATATTCAATTCTATATACTCATTTATTTTATTTAGTTAGATTACACTAAGACAAGCATGGTAGTAAGCAGTCTAAAAAGTCCCAATGACTTAAAGCAAGAGTTTAGTTTTCTTATTCACACAGTATGTCCGTGATGGGTTGGCAGAGATTTGTTTTTTGTAATCCCAGGGAGACCTGAGCTAAGGGAGAAGGTACTCTGTGGGGCCCTCTTCATCATCGTGCCAGAAGGATAGAACTCTGCATGTCTCAAACCAGCAAGTACATGCTTTGGCCCAGAAGTGACCCATGTCACTTCCCCTCAATTTACTAATTAGTTGTGTTTCCACCTAAATGTGAACAGCCAGGAACTGTAATTGAACTGAGTCTAGAAAATGAAGATTCAGAAATATTTGGAGAGGGGTGCCTGGGTGGTTCAGTCAGTTAAGCGTCTGCCTTCGGCTCAGATCATGATCCCAGGGTCCTGGGATCGAGCCCAGCAGGGAGCCACTTCTCCCTCTCCCTCCGCCTACCACCTCCCCTGCTTATGCTCTTTCTCTCTCTCTCTGTCAAATAAGTAAATAAAATCTTAAAAAAAATATTTCGAGAGAAAGATCTAAAAATGGTCACAGTTCTCCTTCATTTACTTCTTTCATTTAAGAATATGCCACGTAGAATGAAGCCACACTGGAATCAGGGAGGGAGAGTCGATTCAAATTAAAACTGACTTCAAATACCAATTTAAGAATATCTCGATACTAACAAACTCTGGTGTTCATTCAGATGCATATTTAGGTGTCAGCTCAATTAGGTGTTATCACTTAAGTGTGGGTGGCCGACTTCAAAGTATGAGGTAATGAGGGAAGATCTGTCTGCTAGTCAGAAAACACAGGTTTCATACTAAGATCTTATCAGGGTTTGATCTCATAAGGTAAAACTGTCATTGAAATGTTTATAGACTCTTGCTTGTACATGGGTGATATTGTTAAGATTTTTTGATATTCAAGTAGTCCTTGTTATTCTACAGCTGTTCGTTGGGCACCTACTATGTGCCAGACGTTGCTCTAGCCACTGGGGATACCATGGCAAATAAATAAGACAGGATTGCCTGAGCTCCATGTATCTTCTCTAGAACCCAAGCTGATAGAATAGCCAACCACTCTTTTGAACAATCAGTTGTCATGGTGATGGTTTCAGAGCAAGAATGCCAGCCCCAAATCACACTACTTTTCAAGCCTTTGCCCACATGAGGCACAAGTCATATCCATTCACTTTCCATTGGCTAAAACAAATTACATAATCAAGCTTGAATCACCTGGCCAGGTAAATATAATCTGACCACCAGGCAGCCTGGGAAGGGTGCAGAGGAAGCAGTGATTGTGAATAAATAATGCAATTCACCACAGTAGTAAATATTTTCCTAGTAGCCAGTGCTTTTTGCTAAATTTGCCATCAATATTTCAGCACTGTCATACATATGCACAATAATATAGGAATTCATTTCCACAGAGCTTCTCATTACTTTTTAACAGAGATCAAGAATTGAAGACATTGAGAGACGTTGAGAAGATATTTTATTCTTTTAAAGACTTTATTTATTTATTTGAGAGAGTGAGCACATACAAGCAGGGGAGGAGGGGCAGAGGGAGAGGGAGAAGCAGACTCCCTGTTGAGTGTGGAGCCCCATTCAGGGCTCAAGGTGGGGCTTGATGGGGGGCTGGATCCCAGGATCCTGGGATCATGACCTGAGCTGAAGGCAGACACTTAACCAACTGAGCCACCCAGGTGCCCCGAGAAGGTATTTTAAATGAAACTTTCATACCACTCATTCATCCACTTCTTTGTTCATTGATTCAAAGACTTTATTGAGTGTCTACCATGTCCCAGGGATTCTTCTAGGCACTGATTCAGGCATGCTCACGGAGAGTTTATTTGAGTATATTCTTGTTCAGGAAAAGTTAAAAGTTTAAAAAAATGAATAAATGTATACTAGCTGATGATGCATACTGTAAAGATAAATAAAATTGGATAGTATTTAGAGAGAGTATGGCTGTAGCAGTTTTAGAAAAGGAGACCAAGATATTCTAATGAGGTAACAGTTGAACAAAGACAGGAATGAAGTGAGGGAACCAGACACATGGCTATCTAGGAGAGGGAATAGCAAGTGCAAAGTCTTGGAGACTTGATCATGCCTATGGTGTGTAAAGGGGTATTTAAGAAATGTGTCTGGAATACCATATGGGGAGACAAATTAGATTCTAGGTCAGAGAGCAGTGAAATGCAAGATTATAATGGGCCTTACAAGCCATGGTAAGAAATTGCAGTTTTGTTTTAAATAGGAAGGGAAGTTGTTGGAAGGTTTGTGCAGATCATGTTATTATACTAATTCAGATGTCACCAGTAATTTTTTCTTTCTTTACTTGAGCACATTCGTTTAGCTTGAAAATGGTGTATTTTATTTCCAGAAACTGGTTTTGCATTTTTCTTAAACGTATTGAGATGCTCTTCTGCCCTTATTTTAGGTTTGATCATGGTGTTATCCTTACCTTCCAGGATCTCTTATATCCTTCCGGGCTCATTTTACTTGTCCATTTCTTCTTTTGTCTTGATGGGGTCTCACTGAGCTTGTGGCAATTTTCCTTTGTATGCTGGTTGCTGGGTGCCTTCATTTTTGGCAGCCCGTGTAAGTTATAGTGTTCTCTGTACATGTGGGTTGATGTTGTAGCAGTTGACAACTTGTCAGTCACCTCTGGATTCATAGGAGAAAGTTTCTCTGCTCCCTGTGTTCTTAGTCTTTTAGTCTAACAGGTGGGGTGGTCTCAATCCACCTCTTCAATAATTACTGAGTGTTCGGGCTCCCAGGAGAACAGGCCTGCTGTGGCAATCTAATTCCTGTCTTAGGCCTCTCTGTTGCTGTTCTGATCCACCTATGGTCCAGAGAAACTATCTTTTCCATCAGGAGGAAGACAGAATTGGGACTTCATATTCACCCTCTCAGACCCAATCTACTTGTTCCCAGCAGCTATTTTCTTAGCAAAGCTGGGCAGGTGAGAACTGAGAGGCTTAACCAAGCTGAAAGTCATTCAATCCACCATTTTCTAAGTTGGCTGCAGAAATGGTATTGCATTTCCCCAAAACTTCCCTAAATACTAGAGTAAAATTATGCTTCTTAATCATTCCAATACACCAAAAATGCCTTTACAAATGCCATTTTCATTTTATACATTTACCTTGTAACCAAGTAGAACTCAAGGAATATAATAATTAGTAAATAAAATGTCTGTTAGGATAAGGGTATATGTTTCTAGTTTGGTAACTCCTGAAAATATGTTCTTTAATCTTTGAAAAATAATCAGTTGAACTTTGCAAATCTTCAGGCCAATATGCTTCCAGTTAGTTATGGACATGGTTTCAGAGTGGATTCTTTTTGTAACAATGGAGCCATGTGACTTACTTGAAATGGGCATAAAAGGATGTAAAACATTTATAATGTATCAGGGACAAGTTGTTAACAAGAAAACCTGCCATAGCTGGAAAGCTTTTAGCCATTCTGAGTGAATTCAATTCAATTACAAAGGTAGAAACAATTGTGAAAACAGTGGGAATCATGATTCTTCTTGAGCTTCTGACACACCTGAGTGAAGAAATGACAGGTGAAACTTTGAAGACAGAAAAATATGTATAGCTCAGTGTGTGTGACAAATGGAAAAGCATAGATTTTTTTTTGTAATTTTCATTTCACTGTCAAAAATCTAAAAACAATCAATTATGAAGAAGTGACAAGAGCTGGTTCAGGAAGTGTTACTAACAGCCCAGAATTCAAAGAATTTCCTTTCAGTTTATATATATAATATAAATAACAAAATATATAATATAGATAATTAGATATAATAAAATATGTATTTGTGTATGTATATATGCCTATATATGTGTGTGTATATAATACCTATATAATATTTTACTCATTTGACATTTTATGTTATTTTATATGAGTTTTCCATTTCAAATTATATCCTGAATTCTTTTTCGTAAGTACTCTACTTAATCTATGGTAAAATATTAAAAAATGAATGTAAACAAAATCTCAAGTATTGAAAAATTTACAGTATGCTGGTCCTATACTTACAGTTGTCTCTTAAAAGATTGAATTATAAAATCTCATTGCACAGTCATATGTTTAGAGTCAAATAATAGTGTGGCTTGCTTCGTTTCTTGTTGATATGGTCATTCTATAAATGGCCTTTTCTGTTTATTTAAAAGGTGAGTCTGTCTATATGAATCACTAAGTAAGTAAGGTGAACACCTTTAGGTAATCAGAATAATGCATTCTCTGAGTCATGAAAATGTTTATTTTTGAGGTAAAATGGAGTTCATAAAATAAGTTATTTTTATTGCATCAGTGAATTAAGATCAGTAAATCCATACCTATTTCCTTAAAAGGCTCATGGTTCACATTTTGTTAATCTATACCTGCTTTTTTAAGTAACTCATTTTTATATGAATTTTATTTTATAGATATAATTAAAGGTTGAATAATTTCTTCTATTTCATTACATGAAAACTTAGGGCATTAAAAATATGTTGAGAATATTTACCCTAAATGTGAAGCTAGATGGTATAGTTGTTAGGCTGAAATTTCCAACTGCATTTTTTCCATTTCAAGGTGTTTTTTCTTAATTCTCAAGGGAACTTGTTAGACAAAGTGCAGGTTTTATTGTAAAAATAGCTCCACAGTGACTAAGGATATACTCTTCAATATTCTAGCTAATACTCATTCTGTGTAACATTTCTTTCTCAATAAAATAGTGGTTCTATTACTGTACAAATATGCAAAGTTCTAATTTGATTAGATACAATTGACTTTATTTTTGTTTGACAAAAATGAATACATTCATATGGTAAATCCATATAAATGGGAGGCTGATTATAAATTTATTTTATTAATGCTGTGAGGTTGATATAATGAGGTTTATTTAGAAGATCTGGAGGACAATCTTCTAGACAGGTATTTCTTAAATGTAGTTATCCAGTTCACTTAACTAATTTGTGTTACAGCTCAATTTTAAGAAGGCAAACTCATGATTGTCTCAAAAATATAAATTGAACACATATCAAACAATTTTTAAAATTCATTAATTAGTGAGGGAACCAATTTCAAAGAAGAAACTGAAGAGTTGATGTGTGTGTCTGTGTGCATGCATGCCTGCACACATGTAGGAATGTAAAAATGAGTTTGCTAATAGATGTAAAACTGATTAATGTCATATAAGACAAGAAAATGTCATGTTTATCTCTTCTACAAGGCATAAATCAATTGATTCTCCACCAGACAAAATTCATTTGCATTGTTATGGATAAGAATAATTTGCATTCCTATCAGCTTTCTTCAAGTTATCTTCTATTTACTAGAGAGATATAAAATGGTCTACTCAGTAGAAAGTCAAAGATGCTCAGTTTATAGAATCAGATAATCCCCAGAGGGCCCACTAGAAAACATGGAACATGATTCTTAAAGACAAGAGTAATCTCTTGTGCATTTCCATGTTTTGGGCTCTTTTTCCTGACATTTGTGACTTAACTGTGCTTTGAAGGAATAACATTTGAATGAACTAGTTTTTCAGATTTTCTTCTTAAGGTAGAATAAAAACAAAAAATGAATGAGAGGACATTTTTTTTAAAAAGCCATTGAGTTTATATGAAAATCTTTAGCCATCAGTTCTTAGTTATGTGACAATTCTTGGTTAAACATTCCCATTTTTTTAAGTACCATGTGACTCGATACATATGTAACACAATACTGGATGGTCTTTTAATATCCCTTCAAAAGATGAGAAGCTTACAGTCCAAAGAAAGTATCTATTAGTTTGCAAATTTTATCACTTTTCTTCTTTCTGTTTCTAAACTTACCTATCCTTCCATGTGTCCTTGTATCTGTATTATCTGAGAGCAAGCAATGCATCTTACCTTTTTAAAGACTAAACCTCTCATCTCCTGCAAATTTTTTAGGACTTTGTACATTCATGTTTACCTCTCTGCAGTCACTTTGTTTAAAAGTTCTTTTGTTTGAAAGCACACTATTTGCTCTTCTCTCTCTGAACAAAAATAAAACATCAACAGCAAACCTGTACTTGTATTCATCATGGCCTTTAGCTAGCCTGCATTGGTTACCTTCTTCCATCTTTCTGGAACTCTGAGGCCAGGTAGTATAGATTTATTCTTCCCACATCATCACCTCATTCCTACTCTTCAGCCCACTGACTAGGCTTGTATTTCTACTGTACAAAACATAAGAACTAGGAAGATCGGTAGGGGAAAAAAGGGATAAAGAAAGGGGGGGGTAATCAGAAGGGGGAATGAAACATGAGAGACTGTGGACTCAGAAACAAACTGAGGGCTTCAGAGGGGAGGGGGATGAGGGAATGGGATAGGCTGGTGATGGGTAGTAAGGAGGGCATGCATTGCATGGTGCACTGGGTGTTATACTCAATTAATGAATCATCGAACTTTACATCAAAAACCAGGGATGTACTGTATGGTGACTAACAGAATATAATAATAATAATAATAAAAAGTTCTCTTGAAAAGTCCAGTGGCTTATTTTCTGATTGCTAAGTCCAGTCATCTATTTTAGTTTCTTCTTTGACCTTTCTTCAGTTTTCATGGTCTTGAGAAAGGCCTCTTGCCTTTCTTCCTCGATATAATTTTTTCTTGGCTTCCAGAAAATCATTCTACTTTACTACCTGCCCCCGCTTAACCTTCATGCCCTTAGAGATTTCCTCTAAAATTTTACTCCTCCTCACTTTCCTTCACTCCTTAAAGTTTTGAATTCTCTGAGATTTTATCTTCTTCCTCTTCTCCTCCCTGGTGATGATATTAGCTCGCAATATCTCAGGTACCATCTGGAGCTATTTATTTCCAACTACATGTGCCCTGCACCTGAGCTGTCTCCTGAGATCCACTTCTCTATTAGTATTTAACTTTTTACATTACTTATAGGTGTTCCTCAGAAAATTCAAACTTGAAATGTCCAAAATAGAATTCACTTTCTTTCTGTTGGGTCCTTATTTCTATCTCCTATATTGGTTAATGACATTGCTATTGACTTAAAATCTATGCAAGAAGGAAGAGTGTCATCTTTAATTTCTTCCTTTCCCCTCATTTACCAATGTACTCAATTACAAAGTTTATTGATTAGGCCCCTTAATGTTATCCCTACTATAACTGAATCTGTATTCAAACTGTTATCTCTTGTCTTAACTATTGAAAATATTAAAAATATGGGAACAAATCCCTCTTCAGCTATATTAGCTGCCTTGCCCTTTGTATTCTATAAATTTTTCACAATTTTCAGATCACCCATGAGTTACACAACTCCAATAATTTCCCAAACCTATGCTCTTTCCACAGATTGTATTTTCTTAGTGTAAGCATACTTACTCATCTAGCCTAGGTTAAAGCATCGTTTTGTCTATGGACATTCTTTTGACATTCCCAGGTTGATCAGGCTTCCTTTGAATGTGGCTCCATTACAGGATAATGTAATCTGTTTGTGTGCCTCACTTTCCCATTATTTGTAAGTAAGGAATGTGGCTTATTTATTTTTGTATTCTCAGTTCCTACTGTAAGTCTTGACCCACAGTAAATTCTAATAAATGTCTTTTCACTGAGTTGGGAACGTGATTTTAGAATGAAAGATTTATCATTATTGAAGAATCACAGATTAGCTTCAGTGTAAATTTCATCTCACTCTTACGCTTAGAATGGGTTTTGGAGATATTTTCAAATGAATACATACATGTTTTATGCTGGAAACATAAAGCTAGTCAAAATTGACTCATTCTGAAGAGTCTTCTTCAGAAATGACAGGATTTTTTTTTTTAGGATCTTGGATTTTTGTAAACATCAACAATTTTGATGCTTTTGGCTACATGTCCTTTGTAGTTGTACATAAAAGTCTTCTTAGTGAGCCAACACTTGTGCTCTTAGTCCTATTTGCTGCATGTGCACAGTGGCTCTAAGTTTCAGTTTTGACCCAGCAAATGCTTTTGTTAATAATTTTGTTGGCAAATATGACATGCCTGAAGAAAATGATTTTAATCTATTGTAACTTTTAACAAAGAATATTTGGATGAAAAAGATGACTTGCTTCTTTATGAAATTCTCACAAATACTGCAACAGCTATGGTTTAAATGCTTTTCCTATGTCCGATATGACCTCATGATCGATAGCCTATGGTTGGCCCATTTGGCAAAACTGATTTTTCAAGAAGAGACAAGCATATTGGCAAAAATAATCTTATAACCCAAGGTCAGTGAGCAATTGATAAATGTGCAAATTTATATCTCTCTTATCTTGCAGCTACACATCAGTATTGTATTTTTTGGGAATTATAATTCTTCATGCAAAAAAATAAAATGTTCTGTATGGCAACTTCAAAGACAACCTGCTGAGAAACCAAGAGAATACTTAATAATGCTCATGAGCAATGAGGCATGAATGATCAAATGAAGGTCTTCCTGGTTAGCTATTGATTATTCTATCATGGCAGGTAACTTCAAAACCACACACAGTCTTTTGAACATTACCTTCATCTCCTAATATTTCTCGCTATCACGAGAAGAAAATTACTTTTCTTGACCTTCCATAACAGGCAAATGTATTTTGTATTATTTATTGATCTTATAATATAGCATTCTTAGGAGGGTAAATGAGACTTATCAAGTTCAAATGAGTTATAATTGTAGGAACCTCATAGGTAATTCTTAAATCCTCCCCTGCTGCATGCAGAAAAAAATGTTTAATTCTTATAGAAAGAAACCCCAGAACATTATCAGGGCTTAAAGTTTAAGTTGAAAATGAGGTTTTATTTTATACTTGTTAACATTATAAGGGGAAGCATGCCATGTGACAAATATTCCTTAACATCTGGCAAACTAGTGATCTGTAGATAGGTTTCACCTTCACTTACCAGTTCTCATGATTACCTTCTTTTTCTAAATGACAAGACAAGTCTAAAATTAGCTTTGGAACAAAAGAGGAAAACATATCATGTTCAATAAATACCATTCAGGTATGATAATAGTCTTCAAAAATGGCCATAGCCACAAAGCAATAAAGAAAGCATTTATTTTGAAATCAGAAAGGCCAGCACAAGTTACTATTACTAATCATGGTGGGAAATCATTCCACCGATTCACTGTAGCTATTACATATTTCCTAATAAAGCCAATTTAGAATTATTAAACTTGATAAAGAAAATTTCTATATAGACCAAAAATAAAGAAAATGTTATTAAAAATATACCACAGAAAGGTGAGGGCTATTGTTCCTCGGTGTTCATTTTCCATCTGGGAAATCTGATTTTATCCTAGGGCTCTCTTTATTGTCCCAAATTCTGGTCAATAAACATTTCATGCAATACTGGTTTCCCACTACAGTTGTCATATTGAGTTGACAGATCGGTACTTGTTTCTTTTTATATCAGAAGGCAGTGAAAGCAAAAGCTGCTTATAAAATAAAGTTAGTTTATTTTCATAGTTGCCAATTTAATTATTACATTTTATTTATTTATTTAATTGCTTATTTAGTGCATATTGGGCTTTAAAACATAAACTGAGTGCTATAGTTGAAAATAAACCAGGTGTCGTATGGAAGTGTCGAATCACTAACTTGATACCCGAAACTAATATTACATTGTATGTTAACAATTAGAATTTAAATAAAAACTTAAAAAAAAAAAGAAAAGAGAGTGGAGATGCTTTATAAGGCTGAGGCTGGACAAGAGAACATATGCACACATATAAAATAAATGGCTATTATATTGGGTATTTTCATTCAAAGGGCTTATGATTTATGATAGACTTACATTTATAAAATAATAAAATATAGATGTAGTCTTATATTTGCTCTGATTCATTGTAACAATGTATTTATTTATTTTTCATAGAATTTACAAACAATAACCTGGGCAGGAACTGCAATAATCAATTTTCTCATTTTCTATAGTATCTTTTTTACCCTGAGAATTACCAATTTTTTTAAACAAACATTAATAAAAATAGCACTTCCTTACATTTATGCAGCGCTCTTCTGAAAGCTTCATGAGTCACCATTGTACTCATTTCCATGGCAACCATGTAAGTCAGGTTTCTCAAAACTAAATATTACAAAGGCAAATAGAAAATCCAGATGGAGCTTTGGATTCTTGCTTACCTAGGAAGATCAGTTGTGTCTGACATGCACTGCAAAGGTCACTACTTTGACAAGACTCTTTCAGACCAAAGAGACAATTAATGCTATGTTCTCAGCTTCCTCAAGGATAATGATAACTGTCTTTCAAAAAACTAAGGTTTTATAAAAACAACAGTGTTTTGACCATTTGCTAGCCCCTCCCCTATCATCAACTCCCCTTCCATGCATGGGAAATCTTTTTAGAGGTGTATAGATTCGATATAATCTCAAAGTGTTTTAGTTTAAACAGATAAAAAATTGGGAACTAATGGGACATTAATAAATGTTTGTTCATTTACATACATTTGTTGAGTGCCTGCTATGAATGATATATTGTTCCAGGCACTGAAGGTACAGCAAAGACAAAAAAGTTAGGTTTTCGGCTTTCATAATAGCAGTTATATTCTAGCAGGAGAAGAAAACAATATTAAAATGTAAGAACTAAGACATAAAGAAAATGATACCAGGTGATTTGGTTTGAAGAGGAAATATGAACATTTGAGATTGAGAAAACATGGCATTTCAGAAACATTGAATATAAACTGCAAATAAAATTTTTCCTAATGCTTCGTGAATTTCTGATACTGGCTAGCAACACATGTAAGACACACTAACTGGGGTCAGTAGCTATAGGGGACATGGTATGGGATGCCTATGATACTGCCAAAGTTGGTGGTACCCATTTGTAATCATCGAGTTTGACTCCACTTCTGCTGATCAATGAGAAAACCTGGTCTCTACTTACATCTTTGGCCTTAAGCCTTTCTCCTCATCCTTGAATTTTCTTTTGAGCTGTACCGTGTGATTGTAATTTGAGGGCAGGCCATACAGTTTCTCTTGTCTCTAAACTGTCCATACCCTGGTATGCAGCTGGTTATGTTTTGCCCACTACCCCATACTTTTTCAGGAATAAGTTCAGATGTCACTTCCTCTGATTTCTTAAGTATTTGTAGGTCTCTCTTGTAAAATCCACCAGCACACGGTATGTATTCTCACCATTATTCTTATTACAATTATTATAATTGTACTCTTTCATGATAGGAGTATCTCAAGGACTAAGATGATGATGATGATGATGATGATGATGATGATGATGATGATGATGGTATCCACCACTAATAATTTATATGTTGATCGAAAAAAAAACCATGTATTTTTTGATTATATCATTAAGAGAAAGGAAAAGTGAGACTTTTTCTTTTTTTTGGTAACAACCTTATTGAAATACAATTCACATACTATATAATTCCCCATTTTAGTTTTTAGTGATAGGATATTCACAGAAATTGTTCAACAATCATCAGAATCAGTTTTTGAACATTTTCATTACCCATCAAAAACCCCCTACACCCTTTAGCTATCAACCCCTCCAAGTGGACTTGGTTTTTGTTTGTCTTTTTGACTTGTCTTTTTGACTTGTCTTGCCTGGCATGGAACCTCTGCCAGGTGAAGGCAATGCCCTCAATGTCTGCTCCGCAAGTGGAGGCTAAATGTAAGAAGGGAGCTCTTGACTTCTCAGCTGCACTATCTGGAATTTAGCTTCTGCAGTGGATAGCTGGAGGAGAGGGTGAAAAATGCTGACATCCTGCTGCTCCTGATAATATACCCCAAATCCTATAACTCTTGACAGGTTTCTGGAAGAGAGGAGCCCTGTATTCTTAAATACATCAGACTAAAACAGAGTTTTTACTATGCTAGGTTGGGTTGGAGGAGGGAAGGATGAGTTTGTAGTACAGATACCACAGATACTCATTTCTGGGTTTTAGTAGATTTTCTTGATTCAAATATTTATTTGCTTTATGACCTTATGACTATTTCCAGAGAATTTAAATAAATGAAAAAACTAATTTTTATCATTGGATGCTTGGGTGGCTCAGTTGGTTAAATGGCTGACTTGATTTGGGCTCAGGTCATGATCTCGGGGTCCTAGGACTGAGCCTTGTGTCAGGCTCTGTGCCTAGTGGGGAGTCTGCTGGAGGATTCTCTCTCTCCCTGTCTCTCTCCCACTCATGCACACTCTCTCATAAATAAATAAATCTTAAAAAAATAATTTTTACCAGTTTCCCTCAGGAGCAGGTCCATGTAGAGCTCTTCCCTTTTATATTCCAGAGGTAGAAACTAAGTCTACTTTTTAAAATGACCATTTGGACTAGCCTGGCTTACGTATGCATTAATATGCTGAAGGACTTAGGTACTTTATTTCCCAGAGTTTAGCCCTGAGGTTCTGTTGATTAAAATGATCTCAGAGTGATGAGAATGCTTTTCAAAGGGCCATGTCTACCAACTCTTTCACTAGTCCTTTGAATATCTGTTCAGTTTTCTTTACTGATTTAGATGCCTGACGTTGTGTAACAATTGAGAATTCCATCTGTCTGGCCTTCTTAAAAATAAGACCCTGAAATACCTATGGATAGCAAATCATTGATGATATATACCTATCTTGTAGGTGTTATCAATTCTGGTATTAGAGCATGATGATAAAGATATTTGTTTGGACTGAAATACTCAAGAATGTCATGTTGGAGGCTGGACATTGCTCAAAGATATCAAACAGAAATTCACCTGTTCTTGAGCTATCTGCTATCTCTTGTTTCCAGCATGTGACATGTGTTACCAGAATTTTTCAAACATATAGGAAAGTTGAAAGAATACTTAAATTATATATATGTATATATATACATATGGATATATATATATCCATTTGACATGTGTTACCAGAATTTTTGAACATACAGGAAAGTTGGAAGAATACTAAAATTATATATATGTGTATATATATATACACACACATTATATATATGTGTATATATATACACACACATTTGTGTATATATATACACACACAAATCTAAAGTTGGAGTTATTTGTTATTGTGATGGCTAAGTAAATATTCCGACATATTTGCTTTATTTGTCTATCTGGCTGAATCTTTAGAAAGTAAGCTGTATACCTCAAAATTCCTTCTCCCTAAATTCTTTAGTATGCATCTTCTAAGATATTACTAGATCTCAATAGCTTTTGCTACTACCTTTAGTATTTCTAGCTAAAAGAAAACGTCCATATCTTTATGCATTTAATTTTGGGGGAAAGTGGTACCCTTAGAAATTTTGTAGCAAATACAGTACTTTGGCTCTTCAGAAGTAACTTGAGGGCTCTTATTTATTTGTATACAAAATTCATGCCCTTGTTGAAACTTTAAAATAATAACAAAATATTTTAGGATGTAGAATATATATATATCATATATATAAATACATACATATGTATGCCTGTGGGAATCAGGCCATTTCAAAAAAATATCTGACACATTAACAAGTTGGCAGATGTGATTTAGGTTTTTTTTTTATTTTGTATTTGATTAATGACTTATTAAAATAATGAAATCAACTATTGAGTTTCTAATAGTAAACACATTTTAAATGTTAAGTAATCATGAATTTAAACAATGAAGTTAATAAAGTTAATTTAGTTCAAGGAACAGTGAGACTTATTAGCTTAGTTTGAGAATTACCTTTTCCCCCATGAGCTAATTTAAATGAGCTTCATTGGCTGTTAAGCCATTAATCAAGCTTTTATTTGTATTTGGAGAATGTTTGGCATCATTCAGGTAACCTTTCGGTAAATTATGTGTTATCTGCAGCTCTGCCTTTTCTGTTTTAGCTAATGAATGCCAACATTCATGAATAGTGAATCTGAAGGGGATCTACTATTTTCACCTAATGAGTTAATTTTTGATTTCTCAACATTAATTTTTCTTTAAACCTCAAGTAATTATGATTAATGGGAAAATCTGTTTTTTTTCTATTATTGCTCAGAAAAAATAATCCCTCTCACTGTCAGTGATATGACTGTTGCTTGCTTGCTATAGTATGAATTTTGAAGAGACTTTTCACTTTTATCTTTGGGGTGAGATTTGTGAATTATAGACAACAAAGTTAGGGATGACATTGAATGAAGATGCAAACACAGAAAGGTATGAGAAATCTTTATGATTCATCCTCCTTTCTTTTGATAGTTTTTATAGCCCTTTGCTGGCGATTTTGATTTTACTGTTTTAGCAAGAAAAACGTTGTTAACAGCCTAGTGGGCAGGAAGGGTGAATAGGGAAACCCAATTTCAGTATTTATACTAGGAAATATCTCAAGGAATTTGTTATGCTGCTTTGAATAATTTTATTGAGCCAAGAATTACCTTATTATTACTTTATTTTGTCAGTCAAGGAGTGGCTTTTGCAAGATTTATTCCTGATCAACTGCCAGTCACAACCTACATGCTAGTTGTCCCCAGAGTGCCTCAGAATAGGTGATGTCTACAGTAGAAAAAGGATTGAGTCTAGAGGGTTAAATTAAACATGCCTCAAGATTCCAGATGTAGTTGTCTGTACTTCAGTAGGTGGCAGTCTTTTCATTTTGACTAAACCCAGGACCTGAGATACACACAGACAGAGAGAGGAGGCAAGGCTGGTGGTAGGCATAGGTGCCCATGGTGTGAAGAGTGTGAGTGCCCATAGTGGTGTGATTCAGGGAAACTGAAAGATCTTCTTTGTCTGAAAATAATTTTCTGAACATGTGTTGCCTGAAGTCAGTAGTTGTTGCTCTTCCAGGGACTTTTAAAGATTATTCCAATCATGATGGCCAATGAATGGATTGGGCTTCAAGTATTTGTATTTGCTGAAATAATTTATTTTGAATTTAGTGACAATATTTGGGGGTGTTTTTCTCAGTGACTTGCTTAAGCTTGTTTTAGTTCTTTTTCATCATTGTTGTCCTTGTCCTTATACCTACAACCACAGTCTAGGCCATACTAAAAAATAAGTATATTTGGATGAATGAGTGATTGAATGAATGAATGAATGAATGAATGAAACTTTTTGTATCTTATTTAAAACACTGGATTTATTAGTGAGAACTCTGTATAATCTTACTAGTTAAATTGGCTGCTTTTTTCTTTTTGGAAACTTTTGTCCAGTGCCTCAGAGAGTGTTGGTGCATAATGCTTGCTCAATAATATTTGTTGAAGTAATGAATTAATATATTGTGGCATTTTCAGAATTGGGTTTCAAATGGTTTCATTCAATTTGTGAAATTGTACTTATAAGAAAAAATGTATAAAATATTTCAGTTTCAAAATTTCTATTTATTTAAAAACTGATGACTTTTGTATAATAACAGAAAAAGAGTGGGTCTACTGAAGATATGACTCATATTGTGTATGTAATGAAAATAAGATATATTAGTTTATATTCCTCTTAGATGCTGATATATTTTTTAAAGAAACCAGAGCAACATTATGGTTTGGGTGAGTTTTAAAAGTAATCCAGTGGGGGGATTAGGTTTTTCATCCTTAGTAAACCACTCAAGGGAAGTAAATTTATAAAATTTTAGTAAAGAAATATTTATGTGACTCTAGAGTCAAATACTCCATCTTTAAATTCTGGCTTTGACATTTACTAGCTGTATGACCTTGAGTAAGTGGCTTAATCTATCTTTGTATCAGTTTCCTTATTTGTAAAATGGGAATGATATTAGCATAATCCTATTGGTTTGCTGCATGTATTAAATGAATTAATGAATGTTATGTGCTGAGAGCAATGCCTGGCATTTATAGTAAGTGATGTTTAAGAGTTTGCTATGATTACTACTAATATTTCTGTTAATACTGTATTAAGTGTTAGGTATTAATACTGTTAATACTGCACCAAATACTGTAGTAGGTCTGGATTCAGGAGATATATGGCATATATGCACAACAAAATTATATGCAAGAAGCAGAAAGAAAGCTGAGCTTTGATTAGCAAATGTTCTTACAGCTGACAAAGAGGCACAATTCTTTTACGGCTCTGCTTTGTTTCTCTTAGGTGTGAAAAATCAGAAATGACAATCCTGCTGAGCCTAATGAGATATTTCTGATTCCTGAAGTCATATGTTGGCTTCTGTATGTGATGTAAAGAATCGAGTGATAATGATTATTTAAAATTCAGATCCTTTTTTTAACCAAAATTTTAAAATATTTTTGATACAATCTGATATTTGTAGGAAAGTACAAATAATGTTTTGTCCCCATGACAATTGAGTGGGGCTAACCTGACCTGATACTTCCTGATCACCTAATAATTTAGTGTGTGTTTACTTGTTTTTGTTTGTTTGTTTAATGCATTACTTTAGAATTTCTTCTATGATACCTGTGGTTTTGACATTTGTCTTTTATCCTTTGGAACAACCAGAATATTGACCTACATGCAGTACATTCCCCATTCTCTTACTTCATCATAATAAACTATTAAAAAATCAGAAAATTAGTACAGATACATTCCATCATCTGGACTTCTAATCTTATTCTAGTGATACCAGTTGTCCCAATAATATCTTTTATAATGAAAGGATCCAGTTTACAACCTTTCACCGCATTTAGTTCATGGATCTTTATTCTCCTTCACATTGGGACAGCTCTTCAGTTTTTTCTTTCGCTTTCATGACCTTGACCCTTTTAAAGATGAGCAGTTATTTTTTCAAATGTCCTTCAATTTGTGTTTGTCTTTTGCTTGCTCATGATTATATTAAATTATGCATTTTTAGGAGGAATACTGCCGCAGTGATGGTGTGTCCTTCTCCCGGTGTCCTATCAGGCGGCACACTGTTTTGAGCTGTGATACTACTAATGATGCTCACATTGATCCCTTAATTAAGCTGGTGTCTGCCGGTCACTATTTTCTCTTTTGAAATTTATAAATATCTTATGAGACCTTACTTTTTAACCATCTCATCAAATTACGGAATCACGGTTTCCTATTTTTCTCAGTGCTTTCTAATTTATTACTTTATTTTGAAACTCAAATTGCTTCAGATTTGGTCAACAAGAGCCCCTTCAAGCTGTCCCTTATGTCCTTTTAATATGACCTAATCATTCCTTGAATACTTGTTGCTTTTAGGCACAAAAAATATATCCCGGGCTATTTTTCTACTCTCCCTGACTCACTGCTGGACACAGTCATTTCTACAGCATCTTACTTCCTTTTGGTGGTGAATGGTATTTAGAAGCCAAGAGCTGGGCATTAGGTATATTTATAGTGAAAGGTGTCATTAATCCTAGGCCACCTTTGTATACATGATACATATATGGACGCATACATGTATATACATTTATCTCTCTGCTTATTTCTATATCCATATGTTGAAAATCATAAATTTACCCTATGCTTCCAATTTCAATCATCCACCACATGGATAATTGAATTCTCCTTTTGCATATTTGTAACTGCATTCTCTGAAGTTTAGAAGATTGGCTTGCATTAACGTTATACATTTACTTTTTTGACCAATTCCTTCTATATAACCAATCTTCTACTGCCATTGCCACCCCTTCTGTGTGCTGAGGCCCTCTTTGCTCCGCTCAGCTCTGACTCATTTCTCCTGGATGCCTGCTTACACTATACAGACACCCTCCTCACCCTCTTTGGGCTCGCACCATGCTGGACCACACCCAAATGAGGGTGCTTTTCTTTCCTTATACTAGAGTTGTGCCATAAATTACTGGGTACACCATTCTCCTTCCCCCAACCCTGTGGATGACCTTCTCATCCTATATGAGCTCTGGCGCTTCCATCCCACACCAGGTTTCCCCTCTACGGATTTGCCCTCCTTACCATGTTCAGGCTCTCCATACTCTGCTTGGAGTCATGCATCTGTGGAAACACCTCAGGCCACCCCATCTGCATCAACATGTTCCCTCTCTCCCAGTGTGTGAATACCTACTTTCCTTTGTCCTACCTAATGAATTTAGAACTGAATGGTTATGTTATGGAGATTGAGGAAAAGAAGGGGAGGGAATAGAAAAAACCAGATTATAGTTAGGAATAAAAACCCAATGAATTCTTTCAGAAAGATACAAAAACATTGTTTGCTGCTGCCAGTGAAAGTTGAACTAATCTTTAAGCCTTAAGAGAAAGACTTTACTCTGTGTATGATTTACATATAATTTTTAATAGTTCAGATCTATAGCAACAGGGTTGTTTTTTTTCTCTCACCACTTTTTATTTTTTTCTTACTTCAGTGTCTGCTTGCTGTTGATAACCCTCTAGGATGCAATTTTCTATGTCTCTGGCCCAGACATTCAACCCTCAGCACCCCTACCCCAGCCCCATCCCCTGCCTTGTAATAAATGTCAGTGCCAAGGATCTGGTCATCTCAATACTGTCTCTTAGCAAATCACAACACAGTAAAGGGTGTCAGAAATAAAAGGTAAAAATGAGGTCTATACAGTAAGTACATATGAAAGAAATTAGGCTCCCAGAAAGAAACCGTTTGAATGTAAAATAAAAGATAATTTTGATAATCATTTCTAGTGACTCTAAGCTGAGCATCTTGCAGTCAATAGCATTGACTGGTTTGCCGGCATGCATAATTACCACTCCCACAGTCCCAATTATCCCTTCTTTGATGAATTTAATATTCTCTAGCAAGAGAACTCATTCTGGTCAGCATTTGTCATGTCCGGTGTGTCTTTTGGGGGTCTTAGTATAGGATGCATGTAGCTTAGTGTGGAAATAGGAAACTTCAATTAGGAATCAGGAAAGCAGGGTTGCCCCTACTCTGGGTGGTCTGAGATAATCTGTTCACCTTCTAGTCATAATTCCCCCACTTACAAGGTGAAACAGGCTGATAATCTTTAAGGCCTCATGGAAAACTAGGATTATATTAATAAATAAGTATATAATTCTGTCATTCAGTAAGTATTTATTGCATAACACTGGGATTGATTCTTTAATCAATACATTTTATTGCTTGTCTGATTCCATTTATGGAAAATGTTCAGATAAGAAAATCCAAAGAAACAGAAAGTAGATTAGCATTTTTCAGGGTCTGAGAGGAGGGGGCAAAGAGAATGACAGCTAATGGGTATGGAATTTCTTTTGGGGATGATGGAAATACTTTGTAATTAGATAGTGGTAATGGTTGCACAAATCTATAAATATACTAAACCCCCCTAAATCATAACTTCAAAAGACTGAAATTTATGGTTTGTGATATACATTTTAGTAAAGCAGTTATTTTAAGTTTTCTACAGTGGGAAATAACATGAAATGGGTATAACATGACAGGGGGTGGACACTAGAACCAGTTATATATAAGCATCTTATTGTTCTTGTGTTTTTGAAGTCATATGCAAGCATTGGAATATTTTAAAGGAAACTTAATAAAATAAAATAGTAATTTCAGTAAAATTTGTATCTTAAATTCAAAATTGCATTATTAAGTGAAGCTGTGAGGGAGGGAATTTTGATGTTTCAAAATGTGCCAAATTATGATTTAAATAAAGGGATTCAGAAGATCAGATTTCACTTTGACAATAGAAATATATGGATTGAAGCAATATCTTCTTGTTCCTAAGAATACAAAAGCAGCCACCATTGGAATTGAGCCAGTTATCAGACTTCTGAAGTTCTAGAGAAGATATAACCAAAGTAAATGTAGTTTACATGGCCAAAAAGAACAATGAAGGCCAGAAACATCAGCATCATTTGTAATAGTGAACATTAGATGCAGTCTAGGTGTTTGACATTAGAGCCTTGATTAGATCAGTTGTAATACATCAAATGCTAGAACACTAAGTAGCCTTAGAAACGGAAATGTTTCATGCCATTGGAGAGAATTTATGACTATAAAAATATTTTGATAAGAAAAAATATAAACTGGATGAAAAATAACATTTGTAATATGACCACAATTTAATTTTTCAAATATATGAATATACATAAAATGAAAATATTAACATTAGTATCCCCCCAAATGTTGATACATTGATAGCCTTTCTTTTTTTTTTTTTTGGTGCAGTGAGATAATGTAATTTTTAAAATAGGTGGTTTAAAATATTTTCCAAATGATGTCAACATAAATCGCTTTTATACTCATAAAGATAAAGTAAATGTTTTTTGAAAAAAAATGAGGTTCTGATAAATAGATATGAATAATACTGAAAGGAAACATGAACTGAAATATTTCTTTTATCAACAAGCATTAAAAAAAAAGTGATCTAGTCATTCCCCTTTAATAGATATTTAACATTGTTGGTCCTGCTATATGCGGGTGGTATAGTCACTAATGATTTTAACAATCAAACATACCCCTCCCCACCACACTATAGTACCACCAATAGTACCATCCCTATTTGAGAAGAGCTGATTTAGGTAATACATATTCCTGTATATTTTTACTCAAAGTTTCCTTCTCTGTCACAGACTTTATGGGTTATTTTCCTTTTTTTTTTTTTCCTGGACGTATATTTATGGAAATATCTGTGGTCAAGCTCTATAGGTGGTAAACTGATCACATTTTTTTAGTTGTTTATCCCCAAACAGTTTTACTTTACCCTTTTCCTTGAGAGCCAGTTTGGCTGGGAATACAGTTTTAAGATGACTTTTTTCACCTTCTCAGCTCTTTGGGCATATTATGTCTTGTATTCTTGTTCCACTATTGGTGTTAAAAGGATAAAAAGTTTTTGCTCCTGCTTGATAAGTCTTTTTTCTGCTTAAGTTTAATATTTATTTTTTGTGCTCTTTACTGTCACAATAGATCTAACTTGAGATCTCATTCGGTTTATACTGTCTCATATATATTTTATTTTTATGTCCTTCTTTAGTTCTGAAAAGTTCCTAGCCAACTTTCTTTTTTTCTTTTCTTTTTTTTTTTTTTTCCCAAAACGTCTCCCCCTCCATTCTCTCTATTCTTTCTTGATGGAACTCTGATGATATATGTTGAAACTTATTCTGTCCTCTGTATTCTCTTAATGCCTCTTTCTTATTTCTCAACTTTGAACAATTTATTTAAATATATATTTTGTGCAATTATTTTTCTCTTTAGTTGGTTCCTAATCTGCTTTTTAATTTGTCTACTGATTTTTTTAAAGATTTTATTTATTTACTTGAGAGAGAGAGAGCACACACAAGTGTGGGGGAGGGGCAGCAGGAGAGGGAGAAGAAGACTCCCAGCTGAGCAGGAAGCCAGCTTGACCCAGGACCCAGGATCCTGACCTGAGCCAAAGGCAGATGCTTAATGTACTGAGCCACCCAGTTTCCCCTGTCTACCGATTTTTTTAAATTTCAATTTTTAAATTCTTAAGTGATAGAAATTCCCTTTGGTCTTTTTTTTTTATAATATGCCTGGTTATTCTTAATAGTGTCATATTACTTATTTATGTTATTCCATCCTTTAAAACGTATTTCAGTAATAGCTATTATATATTCACTTTGGCAATTTAAAAATATTAATATTAATTAATATTTAATTAATTTAATTAATTTGGGAGCATGTATCTATCATTTATTTTTGTCTTTGGTGTCAATCTCATGCAAAAACTTTTGTTTTCTTGTTCGTTATTTTTAATGTACTCATACACGGAGCTTAATCTGCGAAAATCCCATGTCTGAATTAGGGACAATTTTTCTCTTCAGAGAGTATTTACAATTGCTTCTGCTGTGAATGAGAAACTGATAACACCCTGGGATCACTTTAGCTCTTTTTAAAGAGAGTCTCTGGTTTTACCTCCCTCTGAGCAGGGAACTAAAGCTTGGTCTTCCTATCTTTGTCTTCTAACTGGCATTTACTCCCAACCAGACCTTGCCATCATTGATTATTCATAGATGTCAGCCCTCTCTTCCTCTCTCCTCCTCTGTCCCCTGCCCCTTTGGAAATTGCCTTTAACTTCTTCAAGCATAGTTATATGCTGTCACAAACTTCTCAGAGAATCTAGCCCATCAAAATACTGGGAGCAGAAAGCCCATTATACCTTTATGGTTAGGGAAGTACATCTTTATCTTCCATGTTAGTAATTTAAAATTTTGCATCTTAAATTTTCTTCTTTCTGCTTAAAATTTAGATCCTAAGTCTGCTGTGGCATAGTTAGATTTTAAATTAGGCTTTTCTTCTCCATCTCTCTTTTCACATATTTGAATTCAGGATAAGTTATTTTGAAACAAATATACTGCTGCTTAAGAAAATTCAGATGATTTTTTGTAATTCAAGTCTTACAAAGATGGTTATGAGGGGGCCATGACTCTCTTTCTCTAAACTTTCCCAGTTAGTCTATCACATATGTCTTTTAAAAAAAGCTGTCATTTAAAAAAAGCACTTCCCCCTGCCATTGACTTTTGAAGCAGATCAGCGTTAAAGAATGTAATTCTAACACCTGAAACATGTGGAATAAATGTGAGGAAGTGGGGATTAGTTAGAGCACAATGATACTTAGATTTATTTAGGTGAATGTGGTACTATTGATCTTATTTTGCGGTACAGATAGCAGATTCTCTGATTTTATTTGTATGCATGTTGTTTTCTTCTATTAGACTGGGAGACCTCATGGGCAGGGGTCTGTCCCTACACATCTTGCCATACACCAGCATCTGAAGTGTAGGAGGCATTCTACACGCTTAGAGAGCTGAGTTGAATTGGAGCTGGCGTTCACAGGTTAACAGTAAAATGAAGCACTTAAGATGTTTTCAAAAAAAGTTATATGTGTGGTGTCTGTCTAGTAGAGGAATAGCGAAACCTAGGGGAGGCTTTTTAGGAGTCCCATACTGGTTAAAGTTTGGGTGGTAATCACTTGACCATTAAAGTAGTACCCTAACTGGTCCTTTTACTTAACAGTTTTGATCTAAATGAGTTACTTTGCACAGAGCAGACAGAGTTGTAATATTAGAACATAAACCAAACTATCCCCAGTTTCAAACCCTTTCAATGCTTTCCTTCAGCATACCCCATGGCACCCTGCACTGTCTAATCCTGCTTCCCACTGCCCTCATTTCTGATGTCATCCTAGCCCTCTCTCTATGATCCAGCCATGCAGGCTCCTCTTGTCATTGAATAGCTCCCGTGCACCTGCTTCTCCTTCTTTCTGTCAAGCTCTCCCCTAAACTTTTCACATGTTAATCATAGAATAAATGCTAATCTTTTAGCTCTTTCAGTGTCAGTTATAAATGTAATCTCAGAGAGACCTTTCATATTCTAAAGCAGGCTTAACTTAAATTCCTTCTGTATATCACCCTGAATTATTTGCATTTTGACATTTCTCATGATTTTAATATTCTTGGTGTCATTGCATTTTACTTGTTTTGATTTTTTGTCTCTTGACACTAAACTAATTTCCTCTATGATGAGGCTTTGCTTTTTTGCTCTTTTGTGTATCTCTAGTACTTACTACAGTTCTCAGAATAGTAGGCATTCAATAGAAGTTTGTAGAAGAACGAATAGATGAATAATTCATTAGCTTTAAGTTCTTAAGTTTAATATCATAGGGGATTTTTCCCTTGGATATAATTATGCATGTTGCCTTTAACCATCCTACTGGAGCTACAAGTTAGAATTGATGTAGAGTCTTGAAGTCAGGGACAGATTGTGAAACACACAGAGATTACGTGGGAGGCTGTATAGTGACAAGTGCCCCGTGATTGGAATTTAGGGCAGAAAGGGCCGCTTTGCTCTGGAGTGTCATTACTTCTAGGATCTCTCAACAAATAGAGGTAGGAAATAGATGTGTATATACCAACCTGAGTATATACACATATTCAGCAAATATTTGTATCTGCATCAGTATTGATATCCATTTGTATCAATATTAAACTAAACATGAATTCATGCTGATGTCTCTGACTTATCCAGTATCCCATGGATTTTCCAGTCTTTCTCATTGCTTATCTGTAACCTTTCACATCAACAGTGAGAAACCTGGCACCTACCACCTGTCATCTATCTACTTATTCATTCAATCCCAGTACACATGTACTATGGTTTTAGGATTGTTAATCTGATGGGAAACCACTGCACCAACTATAGTATGTGCTTATGTACGATTCCTTTTGTCTTTAGTCTTACAGTCTCTATTGTTTCTGAAATTACTTAGGGCAGCACATTTCCTCCCACCCAGTTCAGTGAGGTTGTGTCTGTCATACATTTCTTTTTTTTTTTTTTTAAAGATTTTATTTATTTATTCGACAGAGATAGAGACAGCCAGTGAGAGAGGGAACACAAGCAGGGGGAGTGGGAGAGGAAGAAGCAGGCTCACAGCAGAAGAGCCTGATGTGGGGCTCGATCCCATAACTCCGGGATCACTCCCTGAGCCGAAGGCAGACGCTTAACCGCTGTGCCACCCAGGCGCCCCTGTCATACATTTCTAATACAGTCAGATACTTTTGCCAGTGTCAATATTCCATCTTAGGCTCCTCAGTTTTCTACCTGTTTTTTTTTTTTTATTTGTATATATTAAGGTTGAAGATGTCAGATTCTCTGGGTGTTGTCAAGTGCATAGTATCATGTATCTAACACTATACTGCTATACAGAATAATTTCGCTGCCCTAAAAACAATCACCTGTACCTCACCTACTCAAATCCCTGCCAACCATTGATTTTTTTTTTTGATGTATCTATAGGTTTGCCTTTTCCAGATGTCATACAAATGGTAATATATAGAATGTAGCCTTTTCAGCCTGGCCTCTCGCTTAGCAATGTGTATATAAGATTCATCAATGTCTCTGCATGGCTTAATAGCTCACTCCTTATTATTGCTAAATAGTATTCAATTGTATGAAAGTACCACAGTTTGTTCATGCCTTCACTTATGGAGGGACATCTTGATTGCTTCCTGTTTTTGATGATTATGAATAAAGCTTCCATAAACATGCATGTTATGTGGACATAAACTTCAACTCAATTAGGTAAAAACCTAAAAGTGTGATTGCTAGGCTGTATGGTAAGACTTTATTTAGCTTTATAAAAAACTGCCAAACTTCCAAAGTGGGTGTATCATTCGTATTTCCACCAACAATGAGTAAGAGTTCCGTTGTTCTCTGAAAATTTGAATTGCCAGTGCTTTGGACTTCAGTCATTAAATGGGTATGTAGTGGCATTTAAGTGTTGTTTTACTTTGCATTTTCCTAATGATAAATCATATCAGACTTTTTTTTCATATGGTTATTTGCTATCTGTATGTCTTTAGTGAGATATCCATTCAGACCTTTTGGCTATTTTAAAAATTTTTTAATTAAAATTTTTGAAAGTTTGGTTATTTTTAAATTTAATTCTCTATCAGGTATGTGATTTTCAAAAATTTTCTCAGTCTGTGGCGTCTTTACATTTTCTCAACTGTGTTTCTCACAAAAGAGTTTTTAATTTTAATCAAGTCCAACTTATCAAAATATTTTTAGAAATTATGCCATGGTGCTATATCTAAGAACTCATCACTGGCGTGCCTGGGTGGCTAAGCTGGTTAAGTGTCCAACTCGATTTTGGCTCAGGCAATGATGTCAGGGTCATGAGATTGGGCCCTACGTTGGCTCTGTGCTCAGTGCAGAGCCTGCTTGAGAGTCTCTCTCTCCATCTGCCCCTCCCCCCATGCTAAATAAATAAGAAAGTAAGTAAGTAAATAAATAAATAAAATGAACTCATCACTAAACCCAAGCTTATTTTTAAGAGTACAAATAACTTTTAGTCCAGGAAGTTCCAATGATAACTACAAGAAATGATTTTTTTTTTTTTAAATTCTCACACAAATCTCCATATTTTACTAATAAGAAAAATGGGGACTTCTAGGTCAGAAATGGTCATGAAATACTGCTTATATATGTACAGATAGTACCCTGTTTATGATGGTTTGACTTATGATTTTTCAACTTTAGGATAGTGAGAAAGCTATACACTTTCAGTAAAAACTGTGCTCCACCTTTTGAATTTTTATGTTTTCCTGGGCTAGTGATATGCCATACCTTGTCCTAGTTCTGGGCAGTGCTAATGAGCCACGGCTTCTAGTAGCCATACTATCTTGAGAGCAAACAACCCATACACTTACCATTCTGTACGCATACAACCATTCTGTTTTTCATACTCAGTACGGTATTCAAGAAGTTACGTGAGATATTCAACACTTTATCGTAAGATAGGCTTTGTGTTAGATGATTTTGCTCGATTGTAGGCTAATGTATATTAGCATATCTGAGCATATTTAAGATAGGCTAGGCTAAGCTATGATGTTCAGTAGTGAGGTATATTAAATGCATTTTTGACTTAACAATATTTTCAATTTATGATGGATGAATTGGACATAACTCCATTTGAATGAAGAAGATCTCTACAGAAATAAAGTCAAAGTCATTTAAAGGCATTTGTAAAATACTTCTAACTGCAATGCTAGCTAATTAAGGATTAATTTTCTTTCATTATTATTAGAACTGTGCAGATAATAGGTCAATTCCTCCCCCATTGTGTATAGATAATTTCCATTATCATTAATTGGAGTTTTATGTATAAGAAGAAAGGGAAACATTTAACCTTTATAGGAAAAAAAAAAAAAACATTACCAGCTGTCCACAAGGCCAAATTCTCTCAACTAGTAGATGTCATTCTCTCTATATCTTAACATAAATTTCTAATTTCTGCCTTTGGCTATCTGTTCTGAAGACAAGTTACAAAAATCAGTTCTGTTTCAGTCTGTGTTTCTCTTGATCTTTGTACAAAGTTGGTATCTTTTCCCTTCCATAATAGCAAGAGTGCCGGAGTATGAAATTGGGGCATTTTGACAGAAATGACAGTTGATAAGCTTCTGTGTTTTAGTCACTTAGCCCTTGGTGTGGGATATTTATCTACTTATTCCAATTCACAGTAAAACATTGATTAACTTGAAATAGACATACTGTTCTCATCCGTCTTTCAGAATAGGGCATTCCATGATGATTTTGGGGTAAGAAAAACAGGAAAAAGTTGTTGATGGTTTTGGTAAGGTGCAAGAAATGCAATTACTCAGGAAGTACAGATCATTTTTCCTTTACCTCTTAGCCCTTCAGATGCAAACAGCTGTGAATGTCATCTCTTCTTGAGATAACCAGGGCTTGCCAAAACCCTGTTAATTGCCCCTCCTTTGTGCTCTCATTACACACTATACTTACTATAATGGTGCATTTATAATGCAGAAGTACCTATGTTTTGTTTGCTTGACTCATTAAAGAGTGTTTGGAAAGTTGGGGCACCACCCTGGCATTGATCCACATTAATTCAATTAGTAAATATTTATGGATATCTGATTGTTTTGAACAAACATCATTGTTTTGAACAAACATCTGATTGTTTGGGTATTTGAGGACCACCATGGTGAATGCATAGTGATTGCTTGTAGGACATATGGGGCAGGGAGAATTTAGATGAGAAAATAACCAATAACCAATAACCTAGGATAAAAACGTTATGAAAGAACAAAATTGAGAACATTATGGAAACATATGAAAAGGAATTCTTTCCATCTTGGGGGATCAAGACAGGTTTTTCAGAAAATATAACCCCTAAGCAGAGTTAAGTATTAGTAAGAAATATCCAGGAGGAGAAGTCTGGGATGGGATAGTAAAAGATAAACAGAATTTCAGGAAAAGTACATGTAGTTTCTTCATTATCTTATTCCCAGTACTTAGAACAGTAAGTAATAGATACATTTTCATTAAATGAATGAGTAGATAAATTTCAAGAATCCAAGGACAAATTGGAGAGACTAATCTTTCCTAAATCTATTAATTAGCATGCCTATTATTTTTAATAGCCACTTAGTCATATTACCAAAAGAAGAGAAGAAAAAAAATACTTTTTTTCTCAACTAGTGCATTCTCGAGAAGACCTAATCAGTTTGGAGAACAGATTTCTAAAATATGTTATTCTCAATGACTGGTCATAATGGCATATGTATATCTACTGTGCATTTTAAAATTCTGGAAAGTATGGAAGCTAAATACATGAACTTTGAAACAGGATTATGTGTCTTAAATCTAAATCGTGTCATTTTTTTAAGCTTTTAAGCTTTTAAGCCCCTAATAGCTATTTGCCTGGTTTTCTTTATATGGTTTATGAAAAACTGGAAAAAAGAGACTATTTTGTCCAAGTAGGTATGTTCATAATTCCATTATTTATAAATGTCATGACTTGTCTACTAGTTTGGATAGGTATCCAGCATAGTTCATCCCATTTTTGTGGTGTCTTTCCAATCAGTTAACTGAAATGAATACTAAACATCCTTAGTGCCAAGAATATGCATTTTAATAAATACATAAGCTTACAGTTCATCAGCCTTCTTAAATTTAGAAGACTTGTGTAACTATTGAAAAGTTAGGAAGCAAGTGATGACTGGGAGCAGAATTTGCTACCCCAAAATATGTCTCTTTGGCATAGGATTATTTTGAACTGGTTGTTTTTAAGAAATAACAGATACAGGAGAAGCTCTGAAAACTGAGTAGAAGTACCCTCTTAAAAGAGATGCTTACTTTTTAAGGGAAATCTCCTTTTGTAAGAGGGTAACTGGCCTCTCCCACCCCAACATCTTTCTTTTATCTTTAGCTGGGGATGGTGTTTAAAGTGGTGACTTGGGCCATTTCTGGGAGTTATTCTATTTTTGTGGGTCTCTTCCATGTATATAGGAGGTATACATGTAATGAAATTTCTGTTTGTTTTTCTCCTGTTAATCTGCCTTTTATTATTGGGGTGTCTCAAACAAAAACCTAGAAGGGTAGTGGGAAAATTATTTTTTCCTCCCTTGCAGTAGGAATTTGTTTTCCCAATAAATGGAATAAAGGGTTTGAATATAGATATGTTTCTGAGGTATTTGTGTAGTAGAAAGTCTTATAGTATGAAACCCTTAGTTTGTAAAAAGAGTAGGATATAACACCTCAGTATATTTTGGAATACTTGAAATAATTGTTGACTTTAAAACATATCTCTTACAACTCTTTCAATTTTGACCACCACCAACTTTCATGCATCTCATCGCTTGATTTATGTGTCCGATAGTCTATTTCAACAAAAAGAGACAATTCTGTGAAAAGGAAGTACTGGAAGCCAAAAGGAGCTTTTCCATTGATTAAGAAATTTGAGAACAATATCAGTAACAATAAAAATAACCATAACAATTATAGCCATTGTGGATTATTGAAATAAGTTAGTTTATTAAGGGTCATGTGTTCATGATGATACCTAAAACAGAAAAGAAAATAAAGAGTATTAAAAAAATTACAGAGTATAAAAAAGGTTAATATTCAATAAGTATGCATTGTTATGGAAATAGCCATGGTTCTTTATAGCTGGCATGCATTCTTTTTGGGCTGGCATCTGTTTTGATGAATTGGTGCTTGAACTCTACCAGTTGTTAAATATTTTAAATAGCACCCCTTGTTTTGAATTGATTTTCATAATTGATAAACACACACACACACACAGTGTGTACATATGTATATATGTTCATATGTTTGTTAACACAAAAATTAAATTTGTTTTCAGTCACTATGAATGTGACAAATGAACCTAAGTCAAATTCTGAATTCTTGAATTAAAATGCACCAAATTAGATGAATATGCTAAAATGATAAATACTGATGCTTCCCACTATTTCTTTAATAAGCTCTATACCATAGAAGAATTTAGAGGATGCCTGTACTATGTGAACTTAGATTACTTTCAAATACAGAATTTATATTAGGCTTTTTATAGAATTTCTAAACATTTCAACTACTCCATAAAGCCAATTCCTCCCTACCTCCTAGTACATACTAACTCTGAAAACTGGTGAGTTGGCACATTTTAAGTGTGAAGAATGCTGTCCTTGGAATTACTTTTCTCATTCACTATAGTGATTGTGGGTTATGTACTCAAATTTCACACTTCTACGAAAGAAAAAGAAAAAAGAAAAAGAGAAATCACAGTGGAAAAAAAACCCCGCAGGATAAATAGTATACATGCACTTTCAAGATCCATTCCAGCCCAAATCTGAAATGATCTGGTTTTGGAACTTACCTCTGAGCTGTTACAATAAGAGCTTCAGTATGACTTTACAATAAACAAAAGGCCAACTAAACAAATTGATTATAGTGCATTGGCTTGAGCAATGAGCTGTATCATCTGTTTTTGTGTCAACAATATTTTGTTTGGTTAGGCTCACCAAAGGAAGAACCAAGTAAAATCTGTTTTTGCATAGAGTAATATTTAAAGGATGAAGAGCCTTTTTTTTTTAAGTTTTTTTTTTTTTTTATTTATTCGACAGAGATAGAGACAGCCAGTGAGAGAGGGAACACAAGCAGGGGGAGTGGGAGAGGAAGAAGCAGGCTCATAGCGGAGGAGCCTGATGTGGGCCTCGATGCCATAACACCGGGATCACGCCCTGAGCCAAAGGCAGACGCTTAACCGCTGTGCCACCCAGGCGCCCCTGAAGAGGCTTTTTTAACAGCTACTTTAGATATGATTTTCATCTATTACCTACATAGCAAAGTGCACAGTTATCTTGCTTTTATAATCCAGAGAGGCCAAAAGATTTGACAGCTTTGTATCAATGCCTTGGTTAATAGAGATTGGAGTCTGAATGCTCCTGAATTGTAACTGCTGCCCAAAAAAGATTTAAAAATTACACTAGCCTTCTTACTAACAACTTGGTCTTCAGATCCCACCCCCCTCCTTAGCTCCATTTCTAATTGCAACTAAAACCAGAATGGTATAGTCACACTTCTGCTTAAAACATGTTGGTGGTTCCTCATGGTCTATGGAATGAACTTTTAGATCTTTTATCCTTCCATAACCTGATCTCTTTCCATCTCTCCAGACACTTTCTGTTGTATGCTTTCTGCTGAAATAACACCACATTATTTTGAGGTTTTCTGGCATACTTTGTGTAATTTCACTCTTTATGCATTTGCTCAAGTTATTTCTTCAGCCTGGAAGGTTGTTGTCATCCCTTTTTCAATCACTCTCATTCTAACTCTTCCCTCAAAATTCAGGTCAGATGTCCTAACCTCCAGGCAGCTTCCTCTGAGCCCTTTCTTTGTGGTTTAACAGCAAAAAATGGGTACTTACTCTTTGTATGGAGATTATCCATTTGTATGTTTCCCTCTCTGCACAAACTCCTTAAAGAATTAGACTATTACGAGTCTGTGCTCCATCACCCAACCCTGTTCCCCAGTAACTCCTCCTGCTTGTACCCCACACCTGCCCACACACATCTTTGTATTCCCTGGCATAGAGACTGGCATATAAAAAGTGCTCAATAAATATTTGTTGAACTGAGTAAAATAGATTTACCTGAAAACATCCTGGAAGAATAACCAAAGCACCGGAAATAAAAGACTGATTTATTCAGTTTAAAGAGAAATGCAAGAGCATCACTAATGACGTTAGATTCATGGATTTGATGCTTATCAAAATCCATTTTCTGACTCTGTCTGACTCTGACTCTGAATTTGAAAATATGATCTTGGTCAGGAATATTCTTTCTACTTTCTATAAAGAGCAAGTTTCTATTCTTCTTTTAATTCTCAGTTTAAGTCTTATCCCTCTGGAAAATTTTCTCACATTCCCTTAATTGCTTTTCACACTCTTCTCTTGCTTTTATAGCTCATTGTGCATAAATAACTCCAATAGAATACTTATCACATTATATTTTAATTACTTATTCCTGTGTCTCTCTACATTATCTTTAATGCACTGCTCCTTGAGGGCAGGCTTTTCCTTTTTTCTGCATCATCTCATTTCTCTCCTCCGCTCGTTGTTTAATGTGGTACTCAAGATTGGATAGTGGATATACCAGTTAGTTTCAGTCTGCTGCTCTCAGCCATGGTCTCAGAACTATACTGCATGGGTAGTGAAGCGGACCGAGATTTAGAGCACAACTGACAAATTATGGCCAACAAGAAGAACAAAACCTCTAAGAATATGATGTATTCAAGTGCAGAAGAAGGCTCTCATGCCAGCTTCTAGCACATGACTCTATCAAGTCTAGAGACCCCAGTTTTATACCTTGGCTTCACCAATTTTTTTGGTGACTTTGAGAAATTTATTTGGCATTTCTGAGTCTCAGTTTTCTCATCTGTAAAATGGGATTCATTCATGAAGTTTGGTCTGGTCTGTTTTGGCTACAAGTGAAAGAAATCCAAATCTAACTACAGTGACCAGAAAGGGGGATTGATTGGCCATGTAACTGAAATCCAAGGATAGTTTGGCTTTAGGCACTGTTCAGTGCAAAGGTTCAAAAGATGTTGCTGGAATAGTGTTTCTCTTTTTACCTCTTGACTTTGTTGTTCTCTGCTCAGCTGCATTCTCATACTGTCCCTGATGGGGCAAGAAGGTCTCTGTCATTTCCAGATTTGTATCCCCATAATAGAAAGCTCAGAGGACTTGTTGCTCCCAAAGGCCTAGACAATTATCTGATTGATTCTGCTTGGGTTATTACTATGGTCAGGCAGATGATATTACTCTCAATGACCAGCCTAGGTTTTGTGCTTCCTTCTTTTGGTTGGAGAAGGGTATGGTAAGGTAACTGAAAACACCTAAAGGACCTCACGGAGTGTGGAAAGGATACTACAAAAGAACTACAAGAAAGGAGGGGCATTCTAGGCAGACAAAAACTGTATCTCTCAGAGACCCCTACATTTATTTGTTCCAACAAATATTTATTAAGCTCATTCCTCAAAAAATTGCTGTAGCAATTAAAGATAATTGCTTTGAAGTGCTTACCGCACAATTTAGCATACAGCAAACATGCAAAAAAGAAAAAAAAGCTATTAGTATCATTAATTGAACCAAATATAATACAATACATACCTGCTATTCATTTACACTGAAACGTTTCTGAAGGGACGGAAGATTGATGGGAAGATTAACTTCTAAACCGGAGACATATATAGGTAATGTAACTATTGTAAATACCTTTTGTCATTCAGATTAATTTCTTTGAAAACGTCAATCAACTTTATTTCTTTGAAAGTATTAAAACAATAACAATAATAATAATAACAAAAAAATTCAAAGCCTATCTTCTCTTTCCATTTAGAAACTTCCAGGCATTTTTTACCCCTAGAACAGTAGAATGAAGCCTCTGAGTATTTTGGTGTAAAAACAATCCTCATTATGAAACCCTATCATCTTTGTAGCAACCTCTCCCTGTAGTATCCTCACATGAATTTAAATTTTCTAAGGCTCTATAGAAAGGTCATATGGCTGAGTCAAGATGTCACTCAATTGTGCCCAAGCATTATGAGAAGATACTCCTCTAAAGTGTGTTAGTCCCATTGCTGGCTTTAATCTGATTGAGAATCAGTGCCCTAAAGAAGAACCTGAAATACTTGCTGGGCTCAGTGAAACGTGAATTCTGGAAGGAAGGTAGAGATCAAGGAACTTGGTTCAGAAAGCTAAGGCCATCTGCCCAGCAAAGAAACAATTTACCAATTAGGAGAGCATGTTTTTGAAACTGGCTCTCACTTCCATCTGGGATTTTGAGCTAGATACTTAACATGTCTGGTCGTTAGTCTCTATTTCTAAAATGGGACAAGCTAATTGCTAAGATTAAAAAAAATCGATAAAGTTCTTAAATCTGCACTCTGATCTTTCTTTTGATGCCCTTGGAAAACTCTATACACAACCTCTCAAGTAAACTCATTAAACAAATTAAAAAATTGCAATAATGCTGCATTTTTTTCTTTGATCAAAGACAATTGCTAATAAAACATAATTCAGAAATCCTAATACATGGCTAATAATACTCAACTATGAGGAATTTCCTATCAGGACATTAAAACCCTTATCAATTTTAATTCACTTTTAATCATATGAGTATGTTAATATGTCACAGAGCAGAGCAGAAGCTTAATCTTCTCCCAACTTTCTTTTTCCATGTGCTACACTGCCTACTCTATCCTTGAATAAGTAAATAAGTCATAAAAGAGAAACAGTAAGAACAGGTGAGAGTAGTAGTTACAAATGAAACTATATTATAAATGAAACAAGAGGAACATAAACCCCTTGGGAGACCATGAAAATATTGGCTGTTTCCCCTCTGTGCATGGAATGGACCCACCTTATTTGGATATTGCAAGTGGGACCCCCAAAGGCCAGAGGTTTTGAAACATCTGGGATACACCAGCAAGATTTTTTTCCAAATGACTGATGTATGTATATAAATGAAATTCCATTTCTACTCACTTTTGATACCTCCCTTAATGATTTCTAAGCAATTGTTCTTTGCATCACTAAAGGGTGTGGGACCATTGCTACAACTTCCTCGAACCTGGGCTGCTTCTGTGGATGTGAGCCTTGTGATTTGGCACCAGGGCTGTCTGGCAGAATATGTCCATTGCAAAGCCCTACACCCTATAAATGTGCTTCGATGATACTTGCCCCCGTTCCCAGTGTTACAAAGGATCACAACTGGAGGGAGGAAAATTAACCCAAACGAGTCTGTCTTTCGCTTTTTCTCAGGCATGTTTCTTCTCCTTTTTTTTCAGTTCTGGTTTCTGCTGTACAGTTTGGTATTCTGATGAGCACAGACTCCAGAGTGAACAGAATTGCAGGGCTGCCCTCTTTGATGCATTTTAAAGTCACCTCTTTGAAAAAGAGCTAGAAAGCACTGAGGTACCAAAAAATAGGAAATTATGATACACAGCTTACTGCCTTTACCAGCACTATGGTATGTCATATGGTAAGCTATTGACCAGTTGGTTTAAGAGGAGCCATGCTGAATATGTGACCCCCTTTGTGGTATTGACTGAAAACAAAGCCCCACAAGACACTGAACAGTGGTTTTCCAGTTGCCATTTTCCCCGTGCTTTAAAAAACAAAAGTGTGACCAGACCTAGTTAGCATTTATGCCTTGGAACCACGGTTTATAATTTGGGTGATTCAATACAAGTCATTGGAGCTGAATGTGTCATGTCATGCAGTAAAAATTAAAGCATACCTTATTGTTTTACAGAAACATGCAGTCCCAAAGAACCGAACTGAGGTTAAAAAAGAAAAAGACCAATTTATGTTTTAAACAATGAGATGCTTATTAAGTGACCACTGCATGTGAATAGAACAAGTTAGTTCAGGGATCAATAAAAGTAAGCCGATGGTGGTGTTAGGCCTTCACCACATTTTGATGATCTCAGTGCATGTGTAGTTAAGGAGGATTTTATTAATATTGTCCTACTTCTAGTATAATGGGCACACAATCAAAAAGAAGCTCTCTGTAAAGCCCGTTTTGCAACAGAAACCTGGTTAAGAGGCTCTGAATCCTTTGGTTATTCATTTGGAGACAAATTCTTACCAACGTCTACGCTGGCAAACTGGGCATATTAGAGATTCACTTTTTTTTCTGGCTTGAGCAGAGAGATCAAATTTTTCTTTTTCTCCTTCCCTATTCCTGAAGGCATTTTCCTTAGGACATTTAGGGTTTTCTAGATGGGTCATCTAGCCGTGTGATAACACTAAATTCAGCACCTATGGAGTTTTTTGGTTTTTTTTTTTTTTCTTTAAATGTTACTGACTAGCTGAGGGTTGGTTTTTGGCTTGAGGAATTTGTTATTTGTTCATTGCTTATGTGACCTTTCATAATAACATCGATTATTTGTGGCGCATTAGTGTTTCCTTCTACCTAGAGTTACATATGATTACTCAAGGTTTTTATAACATTTTATTAGGGATAATACACATTAATGGTTTATTGACTGCCTATCATGTAGGGCACTGTGTTAGGCCCTGGAAATATAACAGTGTGTGACTGAAAGATCAAGGCTAGGTATTTGATTTCAAGGAACTCAAAATCTAGCTTATTTAAACTCCATAGTAATTTTAAGGGCATGATATTATATCCTCATTTTAAGAATAAGGAAAGCAAATCAGAGTTAAGCAACATATCCAAGTTAATGCAGGGAATAATTTGTAGGATCCAGAGGAAAGATCCATCAGATTCTGAAGCCCATTCTTTTTCCTCTCTGTTATACCTATTAAAAGTTTTTCCACGCTTAATAAGTAAAATGGAGCTCAAATGGCTTAGATTAAATGCTGCAAAAGGAAGGAGTTTGAGAAAATAATCTTTTTCTTCTAGCTATACTGCCTTATATATCCAAATGTTGCATAGTTGAAAAAAAATAAATCAACATGCCAAGGAAATACAGGAAACATTGAGACAAATTAGGTGATGATGCTAGTTCATATGAGAAATGCCTAGTTTGGGTGAAAAACCAGAAAAAGGTGATAGAAGCCCATGTCAGATCTGCTAAAGAAATCAGATGGTTCAATGATGCAAAAAATGTTATAGTTACTTGGAAATAAGATTTATGGTGTTTGAATATGGCGAGAGTTGCCTTTATGTTAGGTAGTATAAATGATCTTTTTATCTGTGTGTGTTACATCTGTGCAAGCGAAGATGTAAAACGATTGTAGGTACTTGCTTTTAAATGACAATCATTTTAAAATGCAAGACCAGTTAATATCTTGTGCTTTGGAAATTCTATTGTGATGTATTGAATTCCGAGACCACAGTTTGAATTAAGCCTTGATTTAAAATCCACACATTTGGCAAAATCATGTGATTTAAAAATTTTGATTGGGATTGAGTGGACTAGATATGGAATAGAGTTTGAACTGTTTTTCTCTTACTGTCTTTCAAGTCGACCTGCCGCTGGTGGATAAAAAGGCTCACAGCAGGAAAGTGTAGGGTGATCAAAAACACTAACAGAAATGTGAATTAGGAAGATTGGATAGGCTCAAAATGGCTATTAATACACCTGGAATTTGAATAAAGAGATAAGTGGAAACCAAAGCTGGCTACAAAGGTTTGAATCCGGGGACAGTTGTTTTTCCAATAACAGAAGCATCTTTCAGGCAACAGACTTGAACTGAGTTGCAGTAGAAAGATAATGAACTTGGTTTTGAGTATATTATGTTAACCTCTAAATTTAAACTTATGTAACAAAAGTAATAATGGTAATGGCTGCCTTATTTAACATTCATTTGTACCACAAACTCTGTTAAGTTCTTCTTATATATTAATAAATTACAAAAAGTCATGTAAACAGATGGCATTAACTCCATTTTACAGAACAAGAAACTGAAAATCAGAAAACAACTGACTCTCCCAAGCTTATACAGCTGGAAATACAGAGCCTTCAAATAAACCAGCTCTGTCTTTCCTGTTATATACTGCTTCCTCTCTGAAATGAAACAGCATAAAATAGCAAAACTATTGACCATTGATCCAAGATTGGATTTTTAGTTCTCCTCTATAATACCATACCAACATTCTGATCCTTTCTACTTTAAAATTGTGTTTGCTGTTTTTCTGATATTTTTACATTGATTTTGAATGATTGGTCCTTGGAACCTGAATTATTAGCTTTCCACCTTTAAAATTCTGCTGTCAGTCAAGCTGAACTTGGTTGTACTCTTGTTGATTTGTGGTGGAAATGACTAAATGGCCATCAAAACCCTCTTTCCTTTCTGGTGCCAGCAGAAGCGTAGTTGAATGGCAGCTGCCCAGACAGAGACTACAGTTTTCAGCCCCTTTGGCGTCTCTATGGGGTCATGCATCTAGTTTTCATTAATGAAATGGGAGTGGAATTGCTGTGTGCCTTTCTGGGTTATGGCCTTTAAAAAGTGGGTGTCCTCCTTATTCCCTTCATCTGGTGGGGTGTAGGCCCTGACTAGGTTCTAGGGATGGCAGAATGGAAGAGATATGGACCCCATTTCACTGTGCAGATAAGAGCTATCTGACAACATTGCCTGCTTTGCACTGAGAAAGAAATAAGCAACTATGGTATTGGAGACGTTAGAGTTGTGGATTTATTTTTAGAGTTTTTTTTTTTTTTTAAGATTTTCTTTATTTGACACAGAGAGAGAGAGGGAGGGAGAGAGAGAGCACAAAGGCAGAGCCGCAGGCAGAGAAAGAAGTACACGCCCCCTAAGCAGAGAGACTGACAAGTGGTGTGAGATCCCCGGACCCTGGGATCATGACCTGAGCCCAAGGCAGACGCTTAACCCAGTGAGCCACCAAGGTGCCCCAATTTTTAGAGTATTTTTTTTTAAGATTTTATTTATTTATTCTATTTTGGAGAGAGAGAGAGAACATGAGCAGGGGGAGGGGCAGGGGGAGAGAGAAAATCTTCAGCAGACTCTGTGCTGATCACTGAGCCCATTGCAGGGCTCAATGCAGGGCGGGCACGGGGCTTGATCTCAAGACCCTGAGATCGTGACCTGAGCTGAAACCAAGAGTTAGATGCTTAACTGACTGAGCCACCCAGGTGCCCCTATTTTTAGAGTATTTTAGCCTAACTAAAAATTTGTATCATTAATAAAACTTGTCCTATTTTGTAATAGTAGTAGTGGAACGTAATTCCCTGTTATCTTCTATAGAACACGTTCAGGCACTTCAGATGCTTTCCCAAGCTACCAAGAAACCATCTTAATTTCCTTTTTGGCATGCATGTGGAATTGGACGTGACCTGTGGCCTGCATACTCAAGTCAAACTGCTTTCTGCTACAAAGTGCAGAAGAAATTTTGATCAAGCTCTTATTTATCATATTATGTTCCATTGCATAATGAATAAATGTTTACTGAAGTCCTGGTGTATGCCTAATCACGGAGTCTGAGAAATGCTTTGTAGAGGATTCATCTGAAGGAAAAGAGAGTTCTTTTTACACATATCCCCTAATGTTATGCAACGTATTTTTCTTCACAACCAGATAATTTTGTTCTTTCTAAATTCTTATTGGTTTTGGAAATTTAATTTTTCGTGTGTGAAAGTTATCTTACCACTGCAGGTGTCTCTGAGAGAGAAGCTTATGGTCAGGGAGATCCTGAGAGGAATTCCACAAGAAGACTTGTGTAGAAGCTGTCACTTGAAAGGGCTCTTCAGACAACACTCAGTCTCTTCCACCTCGTGTACATCGAAGGGTGGTTTCTGATTCAGGCATTTTGAGTACATGCTGAAACGAGTTATTTTCAAGCAAGTTCTCCGGAAGAACAAAGACCAACTTCAGATTCAGCTTTTATTTGAATTTCACCATTTTTTCCCTTTTGTTGTTGTCGTTCAGCCAATTACACTCTCCAATACTGGCTGTGTGTTGAGGGCCTTCAGTGATTGCCTTCCTCAGGCAGTGCCAGAGAGCAGTGTTTGAAGAATAAGCTGTGAAGGCTTAAAAAATTAATCTACCTAAAGGCTGGTCGAAAAGCCTTTTGCTAGAGAACAACTTTTTGCTTTAAAAACCAATTACCAAATTCTCACAGCAAAGCAGAGGCAAAGAGCAGAGCAGGCAAAAAGGGCAGCTATATAAGTAAACCCAGCATCTTTTTGTTGAGCCTCTGAAGGTTTTCTCATAGGGGTTTCTCAGTTGCTTCTTGGCTAGGCAGTCTCATCACTGACCAGGACCTGGAAAGGTCTGACCTACATTTGCATCAGTATGCTTTATTATTTTATTTTATTTCATTTCTATAAATAGTGGATTTAAAATTTCTAAAATTTTTTTTTTAATTTTATGATCACTAAAGCTCAACTAAGTTGGATCCAAATTCCAGCCTAGTTTTCTTGCTCTGTGGTCTTGAGTCTCAATTGATTCACCTGTGAATTACAGGTAATATATTTATTGCAAATAGAGTTACTGTAAGAAGCAAATGAATTACTGCACATAAAGGGCTCCACTCAATTTTTTTGCTTATAATAAATGCTCAACAAATATCAGCACTGCTTGTGTTGTTGTTGATGGTTGGTTATAGCAAAAGTATACCTGTGTGAATTTTCCTTTCACTTCCAATTGATGACTTCTCCTTTTAAAGCTGTAATGCATTTGATCCCGTTAATGCCTTGAAAGCATTTTCTGCCTTTAGCATGGCTCTCCCACTCTTTCTAGATCCATTCTGTTTCACAGTCAGCTGGGTGAGCCTATTTCTCTTGTGTCCAAGCACTTCAGAAGGGGCATATTGTAATACACATTTGATTAAAGAATATTAAATGTTTCTTAAAAGGTAGAAATTGAATACCATTTTTTTCTTCTAATGTTTTCACTGGTTATCTCTGTAAAAGTGCTAAGAAAAGCTCAGTTAAGTAAAAATCTTGGCTTTTGAAGTGGTTAAATTCTTATATTGTCAAGATAGAGAATAGTGTGGTTGTCTAGACTGTGAATCCGGAACCAGAGTATCTGGATTATAATCCTGCCTCTGAACCTTCATCATTGTGTGATCTTTTCAGACTGCTTCTGACTCTTTGTGACTCAGTATTTTCATCTATGAAATGGACGTGAAAATAATAGTTACCTGTTAGGACTGTTGTGAAGATGCAATTACTCAAAGTATATAAAGTACTTAGAATAGTATGTGGATTCATAATGAAGGTTTTATATTTTGGTTGCTGTTTTGTTGTCATTTTTGTAGATTTCACTTCTGTATAGCTCGATGAGGAGTTAGCTACAGTGTTTTGAACACTGATTTGCTTGTAGTATAAACTTTAAGTAGTGTGTGCTTTGCATGGCATTGGGGAGCCTTTTAAAGTATTTAAATGTGTAGAGGATAGTGAGATCAGTGATTTCTGTTTTAAATACATCACTCTACCTGGAGCATGCCAGAGAAGATTCTGGTAGAATTAATGGGACACTATTGTCATAACTGAGTGTGAGAAAAAAGTTGTATGTAGTAGACCAGAACTGATGAATATGGAACAGATAGATAGACTTAAAAGATATTTAAGAGGCAAAATTTACATAATTTTGTGAATAAATGGATATGGAGGTAAAAGAAAATGGAGGTTTCAAGAATAATGTTAGGTTTCTCAACAGCAACAAGATGAGTCAAAGATTCAGTTACTGTATAGAGAAACAAAAATAGGTTTAGAGATGAGATGGTCATAAGTTTTATCTTGGACATATGGCATTTGAGGTACTCTAGGATCTCCAAAAGGAAATATCAAATAATCAGTTAGAACTCTACAGTCAGTTGGTGCTCCCAGGAGAGACCTGGGAATATTGTGGGCCTTCACCATAGATGTAGCTGTTTAAGCTCTGGGATCATTGAAGCACAGAATCTTGAGTAAAAAAGAAATGGTGAATTAGGAATCAGCCTTGAGAAACTCCAACATCTCGTGGTGAGGTAATGGAGAATGAACCAGAGAGAGAGAGAAAGAGAGAGAGAGAGGGAAAAGAAAGAGAAATTTCCAGAAAGAAAAGAAAATCAGGTGGTTGTTATGTACAGAAACCAAGGAAAGAGAGGGATTGATGGAAACCAATTTTGGGTGGAGCTATGGAGTGGAAAAAAAGTGAGTAAATGATACAACATGAATAAATGGCTCTTCCAAGAAACTTGGCTATGAAGGGAGAAGAGAGACAGAACAGGGTCTAAGACAAGCCTAAGGGGTCAGTTGATTTTTACTTTATTAATTAATCAATATTCTTAAAAGGAGGTGACTTGTGTATTTAAGCCAATGAGAGAAATTTGTATAAAACAGTTAAAAGATTCTGGAAAGAAAGGTAATTATAGAGATGGGAAGATTCTTGCAAACATGGCAGAGATGAGTACAAGAAGTTGGTACAGAAGGGATTAACTCTAGAGAAGTGGTTCTCAACTGAGAGTGATTTTATCCTTTCTTCCTTCAGTCCCCAAAACATTTGGGGAATTCTGGATATGTTTTTGATTGTCACATGGGGAGGTGATGCTACTGGCATCTGGTGTGTTAAGGTCAGAGATGGTGCTAAACATCCTACAATGTACAGGACAGCCCCCAAAACAAGAAATTATTCAACCAACATGTCTATAGTGTTGATGATAAGAAACCATGTATAGAACAGACAACAATTACAGTTTAGGAAAAGATGAGAGGAATAGGATGGGGCAAGAAGTGGGCATATTTTTATATTTGATATTAATCAAACAGTGAGTACACAATATTAGCCATAACTTTTTTCATATGGTTAAATTATGTCTCTAGTAATGTGGTTACTTCCTAGTAAGATCTGAATGATGGACAATTAAAAAAAATTATCAGTTGAATTCATTAGAGAGTTATAATAATTTATTTTTACAATGTGAAATTTGAATATTATAGGTGCTCTTGACCCTTCTATACTGAATTCTACCCCTTTATTTAAATTTTATAGACACTATGACTAAGTCAGCTGAATTAAATTTGAGCCACCTGATAAGAATAAATTAGATTCATTTTTCTTAAATAATATTCAAAGCTGTCTGGTGATTTTGGGGAGAATTATGGCATAGTGTATAAAAACTGAAGCCCTTTAGCCCCCACTTCTAAGCATTTACTAGCTAAGGACTCTAGGTATGTTACTTAATGACTGTAGGCTTTAGTGTCTCTACTTATAACATAGAAGTAGGGCCATTCTTCTCCCAAGTGTCTCTAAATATCAGGGGCTAACGTTTGCAAAGCATTTATTATGGGGTGAAATTAGCAAATTCTAGTGATTGATGCTGCTGCAGATAAGAATTTCATTTAGGCCAACTAAGCACATCATAAAATATTCATCAGTCAAAATGCTCACCATGGCATGCTGGGCATGTAAAATTGATTTTAGGTGTTCTTGTTAAATAAATAAATATTCCCCAATGCTTATTTTCACATGAACCTTAAAAGTTTGGAAACCTGAAAAATAGAAATTGACTTTTCACTTCTGATTTATATAAAACTATGTTTTTTCCTTGTTTAATACTCTTTCTGTTATGATGAATTCATAGACATCCAGAAACTATTGGTAGTAAGCAGTTATGTTTTCTACACAATAAAGTTAAAAAAAAGCACACATTTTCAACCTGATTCCTGTTAAAAGAGTCTTTGATGGTCTGCTTGATTTCCTTTTTTTTTTTCCTTTTTCCTTTTTTGTGATACAGAGGCACAAAACGGCAGTAGTCCCCAGGTGAAGGCCTGGTCCAAAATCAGAAATGAAGAAAATGTGTCTTTAATCAGATAGCAAGACTGGAGTCAGATGGAGGCAAATCAGAAGCAACGGGCAAAAGCCTGTACTGACACTCTGGGCCTCTATTAGCATCTGCCTTTCTAATCTTACACTGATCACAGCCAAAATATGAAGGGAAGAGTAGTGCATATTTATTTTATTCCCTGCCTCCCACTTGATAGTAGCACCCTCTTTTTGTTTTGAGGAATTACTTTTCCTCTAATGTGGTTTTCTTGGAATTGCCAATCAAAGCATTGTATCTTCTCTTAGCATAGTGTCCCAACTTAGGCCAGTCAGATAGTTGCCTTTGGGAATTTGAGTATTTACTTTTCCCAGTTCTTGTCCGTCTCTGAATCTGGCTCATCAGTATTAGCTTTGAATCTGTGTGCTACATGACAACCTTCCAGTAAATTTTTTATCTTCTTCAGTTATTCAGTGTTGATTTCTGTTGATGACAACCAAAAAATCTTAACAGACACAGGCACTACTACTGATACCAGAGGCTAGATAACAGTTGGTCTTAGGCCCAGGGAATAACTATAACTGTTTAGAAACTATGGGTCTGTGGGAAAGAGCTGTGTGCCATTCTTATATTCCAGATGAGAATTAAGTACGTCTTAAAAAAATTTCAGTGAGTGGCTTTATATCTATTACAATATGAATATCTCATTAGCTTTCTCACAAATCTTTTCCATTTTTCTAAGACTTTTTTGCTTTGATCAGAGCATTATTCAATCAAATAAGACACATTTTTGTTGAATGAACACATTTATTCCTAAAGCCTTGGGTTTGGAGTTGCCAAAAAGGAAATCAAACCAACTCATTCATACAAATGGATTAGGCTGCATGCTCTCATCTTTCACCATTGTGTTCACAGAGAGTTATGCTTCTATTTTAAGAATGAAGAACAAATTTCTGGAAGAGATAAATTGTTACTGAAGAATTCCTATATAATCAGAAGCCTTAGTGGCAAATAATAATTGTAATTTGGGCCCTCAGATCGAAGCCACTTCAATAATGATGCTCATTAGATTTTTTGTTTCTCTTCTCTGGCCTATTTAGGAGCAACGATTGCTTAATGTCCTGATGGACATAACCAGTGTAAACATGGTGATTATTTCTGGTACAATGTCATTCTTGCAGATCACCAGATTGAGGGCTCCAGTTGCTTGCTATGTCTCCACTAAGTAAAAATGAATCTTTTCCAAAATGCAGTGACACATGTTTCGGCTGTGAAAAAAAAGTGGGATGGAGGTCTATCTGCAAATAACTTGCTAGCAAGCAAACATTTATTATTCTTTGATTTGTCCTAACAAAGTTTCTTTTATTAATAGCAGACTATGAAGATCTATGCTGAGCCAACTGCACAGGGGCTTATAAAATGGTTTATTGTTCTCTTCAAGGAAATATCTATGCAAATACCGCAGAACTAGATATGAATAAAAAATATGATAGACTCAGTTTTTATTTTTAATCTGCTTCTCGGAATAGAAAACTTTGGTGCTTTGTAACTTATAAAGTAGTATAACTCTTCCACCAAAACTTATAAGGATATCCACTAAATATATTTATAAAGTTTTTGTACTATATTTAACTTCATGTAGCAGCCTTTTATAAATAGGAAACAGCAAAAAGAACTGTGAATTAGGGTTATAAAAGTTATCAGTGTACAATTAAACACAATTTTTATATATATGAAAATATTTTGAAGGCCAGAACAAAAAGCTACAAATACTGGAAATAGTCATTATATAATGTGAAAGTCATGCAACTAAAAGAAAACACACTTATTTTTTTTAATAATATTTTTTTATTATATTATGTTAGTCACCATACAGGACATCCCTGGTTTTTGATGTAAAGTTCCATGATTCATTAGTTGTGTATAACACCCAGTGCACCACGCAATACGTGCCCTCCTTACTACACATCACCAGCCTATCCCATTCCCCCACCCCCCTCCCCTCTGAAGCCCTCAGTTTGTTTCTCAGAGTCCATAGACTCTCATGCTTCATTCCCCCTTCTGATTACCCCCCCTTTCTTTATCCCCTTCTTCTCCTACCGATCTTCCTACTTCTTATGTTCCATAGATGAGAGAAACCATATAATTGTCTTCTCTGCTTGACTTATTTCACTTAGCATTATCTCCTCCAGTCCCGTCCATGTTGCAGCAAATGTTGAGAAATCTTTCTTTTTGATAGCTGATAATATTCCATTGTATATATGGACCACATCTTCTTAATCCAGTCATCTGTTGAAGGGCATCTCGGCTCCTTCCACGATTTAGCTATTGTGGACAATGCTGCTATGAACATTGGGGTGCATATAGCCCTTCTCGTCACTATGTTGGTATCTTTGGGATAAATACCCAGTAGTGTAATGGCTGGATCATAGGGTAGCTCAGTTTTTAACTTTTTAAGGGACCTCCACACTGTTTTCCAGAGTGGCTGTACCAACTTGGATTCCCACCAACAGTGTAAGAGGGTTCCCCTTTCTCCACATCCTCTCCAACAATTGTTGTTTCTTGCCTTGTCAATTTTTGCCGTTCTAACTGGCGTAAGGTGGTATCTCAGTGTGGTTTTGATTTGAATTTCCCTGATGGCTAATGATTTTGAACATTTTTTCATGTGTCTGTTAGCCATTTGTATGTCTTCATTGGAAAAGTGTCTATTCATATCTTCTGCCCATTTTATGATTTATTTGTTTCTTGTGTATTGAGTTTGAGAAGTTCTTTGTAGATCTCGGATGCAAGTCTTTCATCTGTAGTGTCATTTGCAAATATCTTCTCCCATTCTGTGGGCTGCCTCTTAGTTTTTTTGACTGTTTCCTTGGCTGTGTAGAAGCTTTTTATCTTGATGAAGTCCCACAAGTTCATTTTTTCTTTTGTTTCTCTTGCCTTTGGAGATGTGTCATGAAAAAAGTTGCTGTGGCCAAGGTCAAAGAAGTTGCAGCCTATGTTGCCTCTAGGATTTTGGTGGATTCCTGTCTCACATCGAGGTCTTTCATCCATTTGGAGTTTATCTTTGTGTATGGTGTGAGAGAGTGGTTAAGTTTCATTCTTTTGCATATAGCTGTCCAGTTTTCCCAGCACCATTTATTGAAGAGACTGTCATTTTTCCACTGGATGTTTTTTCCTGCTTTGTCAAAGATTAGTTGCTCAAAGAGCAGAGGGTCCATTTCTGGGTTCTCTATTCTGTTCCATTGTTCTATGTGTCTGTTTTTGTGCCAGTACCATGCTGTCTTTGTGATCACAGCTTTGTAGTATAGCTTGAAATCTGGCAACGTGATGCCCCCAGCTTTGATTTTCCTTTTCAACAATTCCTTGGCGAGTCAGGGCCTCTTCTGTTTCCACACAAACTTGAGGGATGTTTGTTCCAGGTCTTTGAAAAATGTCATTGGTATTTAGATCAGGATGGCATTGGAAGTGCAGATTGCTCTGGGTAGCATAGACATTTTAACTATGTTTATACTTCCGATCCATGAGCATGGAATATTTTTCTATCTTTTTGGGTCTTCTTCAATGTCTTTCAAAGTGATCTGTAATTTCTAGAATATAGAACCTTTACCTCTCTGGTTAAGTTAACTCTGAGATAATGAATGATTTTTTATGCTATTGTAAATGGAATCAATTCCCTAATTTCTCTTTCTTCAGTCTCATTGTTTGTGTATAGAAATGCAACTGATTTCTGAGCATTGATTTTGTATCCCGCCACATTACTGAATTGCTCTATAACTTCTACTAGTTCGGGGGTGGAGTCTTTTGGGTTTTCCATATACCGTATCATGTCATCTGCGAAGAGAGACAGTTTGATTTCGTCTTTGCTGATTTGAATACCTTTTATCCCTTTTTGTTGTCTGATTGCTGTTGCAAGGACTTCTAGTACTATGTTGAAGAATAATGGAGAGAGTGGGCTTCCTTGTCGTGTTCCCGATCTTAAGGGAAAGGGTTTCAGCTTTTCATAGGCTTTTCATAGATGGTTTTTATGAAATTGAGTCATGTACCCTTGATCCCTACACTCTGAAGGGTTTTAATCAGGAAAGGATGCTGTATTTTGTCAAATGCTTTTTCTGCATCAATTGAGAGGATCATATGGTTCTTTTTTTTTTTTTAAGATTTTATTTATTTATTCGACAGAGATAGAGACAGCCAGTGAGAGAGGGAACACAAGCAGGGGGAATGGGAGAGGAAGAAGCAGGCTCATAGTGGAGGAGCCTGATGTGGGGCTCGATCCCGGAACGCCGGGATCACGCCCTGAGCCAAAGACAGACGCTTAACTGCTGTGCCACCCAGGCGCCCCGGATCATATGGTTCTTAACTCCTTTCTGGTTGATATGATCTGTCACACTGATCGATTTGTGAATGTTGAACCACCCTTACATCCCAGGGATAAACCCCGCTTGGTCATATTGGATAATCCTTTTAAAGTACTGTTGGATCCTATTAGCTAGGATCTTGTTGAGAATTTTGGTGTCCATAATCATCAGGGATATCAGTCTGTAATTCTCCTTTTGGATGGGGTCTTTGCCTGGTTTGGGCATCAAGGTAATGTTGGCCTCATAGAATGAGTTTGGTAGTTTTCCTTCTGTTTCTATTTTTTGAAACAACTTCAGGAGAATAGGTATCATTTCCACTTTGAATGTTTGGTAGAATTCCCCGGGGAATCCGTCAGGCCCTGGACTCTTGTTTTTGGGGGAGGTTTTTGATCACTGCTTCGATCTCTTCATAATTAATCGGTCTGTTTAAATAATCAATTTCTTCCTGTTTCAGTCTTGGTAATTTATAGGTTTCCAAGAAGGCATCCATTTCTTCCAGGTTGTTTAATTTATTGGCATAAAGCTGTTGATGAAAGTTTCTAATGATCGTTCCTATTTCATTGGTGTTGGTTGTGACCTCTCCTTTTTCATTTATAATTTTTTTAATTTGGGTCCTTTCTCTATTCTTTTGAATAAGTCTGGCCAGTGGCTTATCGATCTTATTTATTCTTTCAAAGAACGAGCTTCTAATTCTGTCGATCTGCTCTACTGTGCTCCTGGTTTCTAATTCATTGATCTCTGCTCTAATCTTGATAAACTGCTTTCTCGTACATGGGTTAGGCCTTTTCTTCTGTTCCAGCTCCAACTTCTTGAGGTGAGAAGATAAAAAATGCATTTTAGATTTTTCTATTCTTTTGAGTGAGGCTTAGATGGCTACTACCTTTGCAGTGTCCCATATGGTTTTGGACCGATGTGTTTTCATTTTTGTTGGTCTCCAAAAATTGTTTAATCTCCTTAATTACCTGGTTTGCCCAATCATTCTTGAGCAGGATGGTTCTTAGTTTCCAAGTGTTTGAGTTTCTTCCAAATTTTTCTTTGTGATTGAGTTCCAGTTTCAAAGCATTGTGGTCTGGGAATATGCAGGGAATAATCTCAGTCTTTTGGTATCAGTTGAAACCTGTTTTGTGACCCAGTATATGGTCTATTCTGGAGAACGTTCCATGTGCATTCTAAAAGAATGAGTATTCTGTTGTTCTGGGGTGTAGTGTTCTGTATATATCTATGAGTTCCATCTGGTCCAGTATGTCATTCAAAGCTCTTGTTTCTTTGTTGATTTTCTGTTTAGGTGATCTGTCTATTGTTGAGTGGAGTGTTGAGGTCCCCTTACTATCAACGTATATTCTGGTTAACAGTTGGCTGCTCCCCTGTTGGGTGCATAGATATTTATAATTGTCATATCCACTTGTTGGATACATCCTTTAAGAATAATATAGTGTCCTTCTGTATCTCTCACCACAGTCTTTAGTTTAAAATCTAATCTGTCCGATATGACAATTGCTACCCCAGCTTTCTTTTGTGGTCCATTGGCATGAAAAATGGTTTTCCATCCCTTCACTTTCAGTCTGGATGTATCTTTAGGTTCAAGATGAATCTCTTGTAGACAGCAAATGGTTGGGTCATGTCTTTTTATCCAATCTGCAACCCTGTGGCGTTTATGGGAGCATTTAGGCCATTCACATTGAGAGTGATTATTGAGAGATATGATTTGAAGGATGTCATGTTGCCTGTGAAGTCTTTGTTTCTATAGATTGCAAATTCTGTTCTGTATCACTCTTGGGGCCTTTTTACTTTTACAGAAACCCCCTTAATATCTCATTTAGGCAGTAGGGCTGGTGTGGTGGTCACAAATTCCTTCAGTTCCTGCTGGTCTTGGAAGGTCCTTATCTCTCCATTAATTCTGAGTGACAGCCTTGCTGGATAAAGGATCCTTGGCTGCATGTTCTTCTCAGTTAAAGCTTTGAAAATACCTTGCCAACCCTTCCTGGCCAGCCAGGTCTCTTTAGATAGTTCTGACGTTATTCTGATGTTCCTCCCTCTGTATGTAAGGATTTTCTTCCCCCTGGCCGCTTTCAATACTGAATTCTTGGATCTAATATTTGCGAATGCACTATGAAGTGACATGGTGTAGGTCTGGTCCCATTGATCTTGGTGGGGGCGGCTCCTCTCTGCCTCTTGGACATGAATGCTTGTTTCCTTTGCCAGATTAGGGAAGTTCTCAGCTACAATTTGTTCAAATATCTCTTCTAGACCTCTCTCTTTCTCCACTCCCTCAGGATGCTGATGATTCTGACATTGGAATGTTTTTTGAGTCAGTAATCTCCCATAATATACATTCTTGAGATCTGATTTTTTTGAGCCAAGTATCCATTTTTACTTTCTCTTCTGCCATCCATTTTCCAGTTCACTAATTCGTTCTTCTGCCTCATTTACCCTGGCCATCAGAGCGTTTAGTTTAGACCGCATTTGATTCATAGCATTTTTAATTTCTGCCAGATTCACTCTCATTTCCGCCCTTAGAGATTCTATATTCTTGTTAATATTTTCATTAATATTTTTTTCAAGCCTACACATCATCTTGGCAATTGTTACTCTGAACTCCACTACTGACAATTTGGTTATATCCAGATCCATCAGGTCTGTGGCAGAGGCCACAGACTCTGTATCTTTTCTTCGTTGGGGGAATTTCTCATCCTTGTCATTCTGATGAGGAGAGGTTGCAGGGATGCACAGAGCCCAAATTATTGACCAGGACCCAGGCAGTGTGCATTTGTTTTATAGGGACCTTAGTGATGAGGGCTTCTTGATTTTTCAGCCTTTCTTCTGGGGGAGGGGCCTGCCGCGCTGATACTCAGGCAACCCTGTTTGGGTAGAGTTTTCCTGTCCCCTGCAAGGGGGGATGGGGATGAGCACAATGTGAGCTGGTATTTCCAGGCTTTTGTTCTCTGGAGGCTTTCCCTGGTGGTTTTCTGTGACTCTTCTGAGAGTCAGAGCAGCAGTGGCCGTATCCTAGCCTCTGTCTCAGAACAGAGAGATTGCAGTCCGCTCTCCACTGAGTTCTACTGTCCACTTTAACTCTGTTTCTGTCGGTGCTGCTAAAAACCCTGCAGTGTCCCGGGATGTGCGCCCAACAGCCACTCTCCCTGCCTTTGCTCCCAGGCCTGGCAGGTCTCTGTCCTTTGTGCTTCTAACACCGCCAGATCCTGCCCGGGCTCTGGAGCTCCCTGTTTCAATGTGGTTCATGCAAGCTCCGGAGCGCTGGTTTCTGTCTGGTTGTGCACACGCTCCCGAGCTCCTGGTATCAGTCTGGTTCCAGTGAGCACTTCAGAGCTCTGGTTTTCAGTCTGGTCATGCACACATTCCTGGGCTCACGGTCTCAGTCTGCTTTCTCACGGGTGCCGGTCTGCGAGTCTGGCCCGCTCCCCAGTGCAGGTGGCTATTGCTTCCCAGCACCCAAGCGCTCCATTTATCTTCTGATATCTATGCACAGATTCACGGATCCCCACTTTGTACCTCAATGCTCAGCGCTGGAGATGTTCATTCGTAGAGATCCAGATGTATCTCCTGCATCTCAGGCTGATTTCATGGGTGTTCAGGATGGTCTGGTAGATATCCAGCTCGATTCAGGGAACCAGCTGAAAAAAGGGTCCCCTACTCCTCCACCATCTTTTTCCTGGTCCGAAATCAGGCTTATCTTAACAAACAGATCAAAGCATACCTAGTTAAAGGTCCAAACACTTCCCACTGCAAGCAAAGAGAAATTCTGTAGAGGGCTGCCCTGTGGGAAAGTGCAGCCAAAACACAATAGCAGAGTGCACACAGCATACACCAGAAACACTTCCTGAAGATCCTGCCCCTAGACAGGGTATGACTCCTTCTTAGTATAGTATTACTCTTAGGAGCAGGAAACATGACAAGCTTTCATAGTATGCAAAAGACAGAACCTTAGCCAAAATGACAAGATAGAGGAATTCTCCCAAAAAGAAAGATCAAGAAGAAGTCACAGCCAAGGATTTGCCCAAAACAGATAGAAGCAGTATATCTGAACAAGAATCTAGACCAACGGTCATAAGAATACTAGCTACACTTGAAAAAAGCTTAGAAGACACCAGAGAAATCCTGGCTGTTGAGATAAAAGACCTAAAATCTAGTCAAGCCAAAATAAAAAATGCTATAACTGAGATGCAAAACTGACTCAATGTAGTCACAATGAGGTTGGAAAAGGAGAGGAATGAATAGGTGATGTACAAGATAAAATTATGGGAAATAATGAAGCTGAAAAGAAGAGGGAAAGAAAATTATTAGACCTTGAATATAGACTTAGGGAACTCAGTGATTTCACAGAGTTCAATAATATCCATGTCATAGGAGTCTCAGAAGAAGAAGAGTGGGATAAAAGGGCAGAAGGTTTATTTTACAAATTATAGCTGATAATTTCCCTAATCCAGGGAAGGAAACAGGCATTCAAGCCCAAGAGGCACAAAGAATTCCCCTCAAAATCAACAAAAACAGGTTAATAGCAAGAAATATAGTGAAACTTGCAAAATACAAAGATAAAGAGAGAATTCTGAAAGCAACTTGGGAGAAAAGGTCCTTAACCTACAAGGGTAGACACATAAGGATGGCAACAAACCTGTACACAGAAACTTGGCAGGACAGAAAGGAGTGGCCTGATATTTTCAATGCGCTAAATGGGAAAAACATGCAGCCAAGAATACCTTATCCAGCAAGGCTGTCATTCAGAATAGAAGCAGAGAGAGAGTTTTCAAGACAAGCAAAAACTAAAGGAGTTTGTGAACTCTAAACCAGCTCTGCACGAAATACTAAAGGGGACTCTTTGAGCAGAAAAGAGAAACCAAAAGCAACAATGACTAGAAAGGAACAGAGATAACCTACAGGAACAGAAACTTTACAGGTAATACGATGGCACTCAATTCATATCTATCAATAATTATTCTGAATGTAAATGGACTCAGTGATCCAATCAAAAGACACAGGACATCAAATTAGATAAAAAACAAGATCCATCAATATGCTGCTTAAAAGAGACTCATTTTAGACCCAAAGACACCTCCAGATTGAAAATGAACTGTGGGGGAGAACATCTATCATGCCAATGGACATCAGAAGAAAGCTGGAGTAGCCATCCTTATATCAGACAAACTAGATTTTAAACCAAAGAGTATAATAAGAGATGAAGAAGGACACTATATCACAATAAAGGGGTCTGTACAACAAGAAGATCTAAGAATTGTAAATATTTATTCCTCCAACTTGGGAGCAATCAAATATATAAATCAATTAATAACAAACTTAAACTCATTGATAATAATACAATAATAGTGGTGGAGGACTTTAACACCCCACTCACAGAAATGGACAGATCATCTAAGCAAAATATCAACAAGGAAACAATGGCCAAAGCCATTGGACCAGACACATTGGACCAGATAGACTTAACAGATATATTCAGAACATTTCATCCTAAAGCAGCAGAATACATATTCCTTTTGAGTGCACACAGAACATTCTCCAGATCACATACTGGGTCACAAATCAGCCCTCAACCAATATAAAAAGACTGAGATCATACCACGTGTATTTTCAGACCACGATGCTATGAAACTTGAAGTCGACAACGAGAACAAATTTGGAAAGACCATATATACATGAAGGCTAAAGAACATCCTACTAAAGAATGAATGGGTCAACCAGGAAATTAAAGAAGACATTAAAAAAAAAAACAACATAGAAGCAAATGAGAATAAAAACATGACAGTCCAAAACCTTTGGGATGCAGCAAAAGCAATCATAAGAGGGAAGTATATAGCAATACAGGCCTTCCTCAGGAAGCAAGAAAAATTTCAAGTGTGCAACCTAAACTTACACCTAAAGAAGCTGGAAAAAGAATAGCAAATAAAGCCTAAAGCTAGCAGAAGAAGGAAAATAATAAAAATCAGAGCAGAAATACTTGATACAAAAATTTTTAAAAATATGGAACAGATCAACAAAAGTAAGAGATGGTTCTTTGAAAGAATTAACAAGATTTATAAACCCCTACATGGGCTTATCAAAAAGAAAAGAGAAAGGACCCCCCCAAAAAAATCATGAGTGAAAGAGGAGAGATCATAACCAACACCACAGAAATACAAACAATTATAAGAGATTATTATGTGCAATTATATGCCAACAAATTGGGTAATCTGGAAGAAATAGGTAAATTCCTACAAACATAAACTACAAAAACGGAAACAGGAAGAAATAGAATATTTGAACAGATCCATAACCAGGAAAGAAATAGAATCATTAATAAAAAAAATCTCCCAACAAACTAGAGTCCAGGGTGAGATGGCTTCCCAGGAAAATTCTATAAAACATTTAAAGAAGAATATATGGGGCACCTGGGTGGCTCACCTGGTTAAGCATCTGACTCTTGATTTCAGCTCAGGTCATGGTCTCATGGTTGTGAGCTCAAGCCCCCATTGAGCTCCATGCTGGGTAAGGAACCTGCTTAAGATTCTCTCACTCTCTCTCCCTTTGCCCCTCCCCACCACCCTCTTTTTCTCTCTCTCTCAAAAAAATAAGGAAAGAAAGAAAGAAAGAAAGAAAGAAAGAAAGAAAGAAAGAAAATACTTATTATTCTTAAGCTGTTCCACAAATAGAAATGGATGGAGAACTTCCAAACTCATTCAATGAGGCCAGCGTGACCTTGATTCAAAATCAGACAAAGACCCCACTGAAAAGGAGAATTACAGACCAATATACCTGATGAACATGGATGCAGAAATTGTCAACAAGATACTAGCTAATCAAATCCAACAGTACATTAAAGGGATTATTCACCACAATAAAGTGGGATTTATTCCTGGGCTGCAGAGGTGGTTCAATATCTTCAAATCAATTAAGTTGATGCACCTCACTAACAAAAGAGTAAGAACCATATGATCCTCTCAACAGATGCAGAAAAAGCATTTGACAAAATATAGCATTTTTTCTTGATAAAAAATCCTCAAGAAAGTAGGTGATAGAAGGAACATACCTCAACATCATAAAGTCCATATACGAAAGATCCACAGCTAATATCATTCTTAATGGAGAAAAACTAAGAGCTTTTCTCCTAAGTTCAGGAAGAAGACAGGGATGTCCACTCGCATCTCTGTTCTTCAACATAGTACTAGAAGTCTTAGCTTCAGCAATCAGACAACAACAACAAATAAAAGGCATCCAAATTGGCAAGGAAGAAGTCAAACTTTCACTCTTTGCAGATGTAGAAAACCTGGAAGAGTCCACCAAAAAATTGTTAGAACTGATATATGAATTCAGCAAAGTTACAGGATATAAAATCAACATACAGAAATACGTGGCATTTCTATACACCAATAATGAAGCAGCAGAAAGAGAAATCGGGGTATCAATCCCATTTACAATTGTATGAAAAACCATGTGATACATAGGAATAAACCTAACTAAAGAGGTAAAAGATCTGTATTCAGAAAACTTATGAAAGAAATTGAAGAAGACATAAAGAAATGGAAAACCATTCCATGCTCAGGGATTAAAAGAAAAAATATTGTTGGGGTGCCTGGGTGGCACAGCGGTTAGGCGTCTGCCTTCGGCTCAGGGCGTGATCCCGGCATTATGGGATCGAGCCCCACATCAGGCTCCTCCGCTATGAGCCTGCTTCTTCCTCTCCCACTCCCCCTGCTTGTGTTCCCTCTCTCGCTGGCTGTCTCTCTCTCTGTCAAATAAATAAATAAAATCTTAAAAAAAAAAAAAGAAAAAATATTGTTAAAATGACTATACTACCCAAAGCAAACTATACATTTAACACAACCCCTATCAAAATACCAGCAGCATTTTTCACAGCTCTAGAACAAACAATTCTAAAATTTGTATGTAACCAAAAAAGACCCCGAATAGCCAAAGTAATGTTGAAAAAGAAAAGCAAAGCAGGAGGGATCACAATTGCAGACTTCAAGCTGTATTACAAAGCTGTAATCATCAAGACAGCATGGTACTGGCACAAAAACAGACACATAGATCAATGGAACAGGATGGAAAACCAAAAATGGACCCACAACTCTATATTCAACATACTGTTTGTTCCACAAAACAGGAAAGAATACCCAATGGAAAAAAGTCTCTTTAACAAACGGTTTGGAAAAAGTGGACAGTGACAGGCAGAAGAATGAAATTAGATCACTTTCTTACACCATCCACAAAAATAAATTCAAAATGGATGAAAGACCTACATGTGAGACAGGAATGCATCAAAATCCTAGAGAAGAACACAGGCAGCAACCTCTTTGACCTTGGGCCCAGCAACTTCTTACTAGACACATCTCTGGAAGCAAGGGAAACAAAAGCAAAAATGAACTATTGGGACTTCATCTAGTTAAAAATCTTCTGCATAGCAAAGAAACAATCAACAAAACTAAGAGGCAACCTACAGAATTGGAAAAGGGAATGCATTAGATAAAGGGTCAGTATCCAAAATCTGTAAAGAACTTATCAAACTTATCAAACTCAATAGACACTTTTCCAAAGAAGACATCCAGATGGCTAACAGTCACTTGAAAAGATGCTCAACATCACTCATCATCAGGCAAATACAAATCAAAACCACAATGAGATACCACCTCACCCCTGTTAGAATGGCTAAAATTAACAAGTCAGAAAACAACAGATGTTGGTGAGGATGCAGAGAAAGGGGACCCCTTTTGTAGTATTGGTTGGAATGTAGTCCGGTGCAACCACTCTGGAAAACAGTATGGAGGTTCCTCAAGAAGCTAAAAATAGAACTACCCTACTAACCAACCCAGCAATTGCACTACTGGGTATGTATCCAAAGGATATTATAATGCTGATTCAAAGGGGCACATGCACCACAATGCTTATAGCAGCACCATCAACGATGGCCAAGTTATGGAAAGAGCCCAAATTTCCGTCGACTGATGAATGGATAAAGAAGATGTGTCATTTTTTAAAATCTTATTTGTATTTCCTTCCCCTATACAATACACACACACACACACACACACACACACACACACACAGGAATATTAGTGATCAAAAAGAATGAAATCAGCCATTTGCAACAATGTGGATGGAACTAGAGTGTACTATGCTAAACAAAATAAGTTAGTCAGAGAAAGACAATTATGATGTGATTTCACTTATACATGGAATTTAAGAAACAAAACAGATGAACATAGGGGAAGGGAAGGAAAGTAAGATAAAAACACAGACAGAGGCAAACCATAACATTATGTAGTCTTTTGGGTTTTATATGTAAGAGAACAAACTGAGGGTTGCTGGAAGGGAGGCGGGTCGGGGGATGGGGTAAATATGTGATGGGCATTAAGGAGGGCACATGGGGTGAGCACTGGCTTCAGTATGTAAGTGAGGCATCACTAAGTTCTACTCCTGAAACCAGTAGTACACTATATATTAACTAACTTGAAGTTAAATAAAAACAAACAAAACTCCCCAAACCCCACAGAAACCCCAAACAAATTTAAAAAAAGTAAAAAAAAAACCAACTAAAGTCATTTTCTATTGGACCGTAACTTATTTTATGAAAAAGTTATTAGTTTTATAATATAGCTCAATATTGTTTTCTTCATATTAACTCCAAATAAGAACAATTTACTCCTTTTAAGTCATTTCTGAGACAAAAAATCTTATAGTTTATTTTTAAAACAGAAGAATACCTATTCTCATTGATAGAAATGATAGATTTCATGTTCACATTGAAAAATGTCTTTATCCATGTGCAAATCATAGCATTCATTGTGAAAATGGTGAAAGAGAGCTAATTGTTCTTTTTCTCTCCCTTTTATCATTCCGAGTGGTGCCATATTAACCATCATTTTCAGAGTGATGCCATATTAGCATATTACTCAGTGATTTTTCCATTGGAAAAACCTACTTTCATAGATGGCTGTCTTTCCATTGTATAATATTGTTAATTTTAGAATTACTACTATATTTACCATTTTAAATTATCTAGTTGAAAGAGATTTTGGAGCATGTCTACTAATGCCTTCTCTACAGCACACTGACACTTGATTGATTATGTAGCCTATACTTGATCCCTTCTAATGACAGGAAGTTCATTACATTTCATCATTTTCTTTTCACTTATGGACAGCTCTGATGGCTAGGCATATTTCAAGCCTTATTTCTTTTTCTGATGTAATGGTCTAATGACAACACTTCTGAAACCTTATTTGTCCTGAGTAATTATCCCTGATTGTTTCAAAGTTTTTTGTTAGGACACAGTTTCCAAATATTTCATCTTCTTAGGAAGCTTTTCAAAGTTTTGAGCAATATCTACTCGATGTGACCAGTACAAAGTATGATAGCTTGTTCCGTCCCTTGAGCTGGACAACAGTTCTATTTTTGTAGTCTTGGATTTAATTAGCTTTTTAGCAGCCAGTTAGTTGAATTGTCCATTCATAGAGGGTTATAATCTTATCATTTTTAGTATCGTTTTAAGCATAGTTTCTGCTACCCTACATTGGGACCAGCTGACTTATTTTGAACACTTAACTTTTGAACTTAAATTTACATTTACTTTTTGAACTTAAACTTTACATTTACCTACTATTTCATTTTATCCTTATAATGGTCTTAGGAGAAAGGAAGAAAAGATATTATTCCATTTTTATTGATAAAAATGGTCTTACAAAGAAACTTGCCTAAACTCAAATAGCATGTTAGTGGTAAAGTTAAGTACCAGAACTTAGCATTTTTAATTTGGTGAGAAAATGTCTAATACTGACTAATGATTTAAAACTCATTTATATAGTAAACTCTGTTGCTAACACATAGTTGAGAAAATAAATAAAATTGCTTGTATGTAATCCATTCCCCTCTTTTTACTTCATTCCTATCAGATTCCTTCATGTTTCTATGTATCTCCTTAATTATCTGCTGTGTTCTTCTCTATTCCATTACACAAATCAGTCATGTAACAAGAAAGATCTGCATTTGCTCTTGTTTTGTCCCATAGAGATATAGGCATTAAATTTCAGATCCACATGGTTTTCCCCAAATCTACAGCTTTAACATGTACTTGTCTTACTAAACTGAACATTTGCTCAGTTTGAATCTCAATTTCAACTGTTTATATCCAGTGTTTAAATGAGAATTCTCTGGTGATCAAGCTGAGAATTACTGCACATTTTAGTTTTTACTTAAGAGGCACAATTAAAAGATGAGAAAACAGAGTTTCAGTGACTTGAAAGTAGCATCCCTTCCCCCCCCCCAGAAGATTCTCTAAATATTTTGCTTAATATTGTCTCTTCTGCAGATATTTCAGTATTAAATGGTACCTTCCTCTGAGGTGGAATAGAACATCTATCAGACTCAAAGTAACAGAGCAAGCTTTCTTTGAAGGACATGAAATAGCTGGGAAATGCTTACCTGAAAATCTTTTTTTTTTCTATATTATCATGTTTAACCCTGATGTGATGGCTTATTTCTCATCCCCATACAGAGATTGGTGTGGGCAGGTGCTACTGACAAATTCATCAGTTTTAGCCCAGAGCTACAGAATTCCTTGTCTAAGGACGCAGAATCCACCAACAGTATTAACGTTCAAAAAAATGCCAAAGACAGTTGTGTTCTCTCAAGCATTCCATTTGGTCTAGTTGAGCTTTGCTAACCTTTCTCTTGACAAAACAACTTTGAATGCATGTCAGGAGGGAGCTTTATAAATATTTATTGAATAAGGCAGCTTGTTTGGGTATGAAATCAGTTTAAAGATAGGAATTAAGGCCAGTAAAACTCTAACTTTCTGGTGTGGAAAATGTATGTTCGGAGAATGCCCAACATCAAATTTTAAATAATAACTCATTTTGTTTTTAGTGCTTAACTTAATGTAGTGTTATAATAGAACTATAGAACTTGCATTTGTCAGTTGTAAAAAAAAATTTGGAGGGAAAGTTTTGATCTATTTATCATTCATTCATTCATCTTTTTATTCATCCACTCCTCAAATTTCCTAAGAATGACTTAAAGTCATTTACAAAAATACACATATTTTTAATTATGTTAAGCACACCCAGGCAAAGCAACAAAAATATGATAAATCCAAGCATGGTGTTTATAACAAAATTATGTTCTATAAGTTCTGACCATTTGCCTTAGGAGGATTGGAAGCTTGTTCCTGAGTTTTCTAATGATCAGCATAAGGAAGGGAACACTGATCAATTGCATGTTTCATTTTCCTATAATAAAAACAAAATAGTTTATTAGAAGAAACACAACATTTTTCTAGATGTGAGAATATAGTAAATATTTTCTTCTGGAAATTGTAAGCTATAAGAAAGATAAGGATAACTTCCATATGACAAATGCAAATTTTAACTATTACATTATAATTTTATTGTTTATTTGTCAGGATCTGAGGTGGGCATTTGTATACTTTGTTTAGATGAACAGGCTGTTTGGTAATGTTGGTGACAATGTCTTCAACGGTACCTTGTTCTTTATTGCTGTGCATTTTAAAATACATGTCCTTGTTTCCTGCAGCTGTCTTCTCTACTCAGTCTTATACATAACTTTATCTCCTTATTCTTTCTCTTCATCCCTCTTGATAAAATCCAAATTGCTCAATCAATGAATGGTAATTTACAAGAACAATTCCTCATTTCCCCAGAACCATCTTTCATCAATTATTTCTGAAAATAACTAAATTTTGGCCAGCCTCCTCCTGTTAAATCCCTGTAACACAAGTTAGATACTCTTTTGAGGCCTTCCCTAAGTTAAATACTTAGAAGACTTCTGCCAGGCATTTTCTAATAAAGGCTCATGCATATGATGCTCTGGTGGTTTTTCTTCATTACCTAAGGATGTGGTAACTGGCACTTAGTAAATGTTCAAATATCATGAAATGAAACAAAGACCTTTTAAGAATCATCTAAACATTTTTCTAAAATGATTTAGATGGTCTAAATCAGCAAAGCATTCAAATACCTTTATGTCCAACTGTTTTCCAGGAAGTCAATCCCAGTAACTAACGAGAGTTGTTTTTTGATGTTCCTAAATTTTCAAGTTTATTTTTCTTTGCTAGTAATTTATCTCTTTTTCACACACAGATTTTTGTTATGGTCTATAGAGTTGAATGGCTGAATCAAAATATTTCCCTATGTGAATGGAGTTATCAAATGGTGAAAAAGCTGAACAGTCAACTTGAATTTTCTTGTGAGATACCATATCTCTGTCCTAGTAAATTGCATAGGATCTAGACTGAAAATTTGAAGGGTTTATACATTTTGTTGTCCTGCTGAACATGGATCAAAATGAGTCACCACAAATCAATCTTTTCATCCTGTAACTTCTTCACAAAGCATGGATTTCCCAGAACTAGATAGAGGTTAAAACGCCAAGTCATAGCTTGCTTGTTATATTCCTATGGGTATTAATAGATCTTGGGATGAAGGTAGAGGAATAATTCCTGGGAGTTTAGAGTTGTGGATCTCTGTACTTGCTCACTTCCAAATATCTTTTGTTCATTTCATAGAGAGGTACAGTGGTGGGCTTTGGGGAAGGAAAATTTCAGAATTGAATGGGACAGTCTTTTCTTTCAAGGAGGTCATAGTGTTATTGCACAGAAAACATTGAAGCAAATTCTAAAATTAGGAAGTATACAGTTTTGTAGGCATGCACACTTGTGAAGTGAAGTGCCAATGCCCCCATCATAGGATTTGAGTATTACCAATACATACAACACATACCAATACATACAGTTCACCAAGTACAAAGAGAGGGGAAAAAATTCCAGAAATGGGGGAAAAAACTTCAAAGGCACAGGGATTTTTGAAGAACGTACCTACCATAAATCTGGTGGTGGGGGAAAGGAATGAGCATTTCAAAAAAAAAAAAATTAAGCACAACTTACTTAAAAATAATAATGGGCTTTCATGGGCTATATGTTCCATATTACCCAGAATGAGGATATCTTGTAAAGGAGAAGACTTTTTGCTTTCATTAATGTTTCAGGTTTAAAGTAAAAAAAAATAAATAAAATATGTATATATATTAAGGTTAGATAAGTTTTTTTCTAAGATTATCATTGCTTTGGTTAATATTTAATCATGATAATTATTTTGATCTTCCTGTTTTAATCAAATATCACTACTGGAAAATTTTAGATTATTCCTCACATTGGAGGTTTAAAAAGTGTTAATAAAATCTGGGGAAAACCACTTTGGCAAGAATACACATGTGAGTAATGAATGAGTGGAATGAATTGGTGTATTGGGAAGAAGCGGTTTGCTGGAAAGAGAAGCAGAAAATTCATGTATGCTTAAAAATGGATCCTATAAGTATTCTATTGGTTAGAAGTTCATTTTTTGTAAATAGAACTCTTTTAAAAACACGATAATAAAACATTCTTTAAAAAAAAGTAGTTTGGTTAAAGTAATAATCCTTGGAATGAAAAGACCTAGATCATATTCTGGCTTTCACATTTACTAATTTCATGGGAAATGAAGTGCCATAATTTCTAAAATATAGTTTTCCCCTAGAGAGAGAAATCTAGTCTTTTTCCCTAGAGAGAGAAATCTAGTCTAATCCTTCTGACTCTGGATCAATGGTTGGACCATTGTTATTCATAATCAGGGTCACTGTGCAGCCACTCTACTTCTCTTTCTTTCCAGTAACCATAAGGAGACCAAGGCCCACTCCTGCATGGGAGGGCCCGTTGCCCCTCTTGCATCTCTGTGTTCCTCTCAGAGCATTCCTCAAACCTGGAGAGTCATCCTGACTGGATTCCATTCTTTGGCATACAGAAGTCCACTTAATGCTTGATTCAAAGCTGTGGGTTTGATCTAGATTATAAGAAAGTCTTGCATTCGGGTATCACTGTTCGCCTACCTAATATTAAAGTGAAGGTTTGGATCCCCACTTATTATGATATATGTATTTAGTGTTCTCAGCAATTATCTAGAAGGAGAAGGTGTTCGATGAACTGGGATTGTGGGGTTCTTCGTTTCTTATTCAAATTCTATCTAGTAGTGCTTCAAACACTATCTTAATGCCTAATATTTGCGTTTGTGGATTAGATATCCAGAGACTTAAAAAAATAACACCATCTGAGTTGTGGCTTGTTAACTAATTATGGCATCTTTAAAATGGTATTAACCCTAGATCAAAGTGTTGAAAGATCAAAATGAACTACCATACTTTGTACATCACCTATTGGCATATAGTAAGGGCTTAATAGTTTTTATTTGTTACACTCTAAAGAATAAAATGATAGGAAATTGGCTTGTTCACTATTGCTTCTTTAACCCTTAGCATATTGTCAGTTTGGGGTGTGTGTGTGTGTGTGTGTGTGTGTGTGTGTGTGTGTGTTCTACTTGAATGAACATGGGGAGTGTTAAAATTTTTTACCCTGTAAATAAGATAATCATCTATCTAACATTCTGGAATGTATCCTCTGATTGGTATAGAGAGGGAAACAGAAGAGACATTTTATGGAATAAAATAAGAAGACCTTAGGATTGTAGTAAAATTTGACAGCTTCTGGGAAGCAGAGGATAATAGGTGTCTGAAGAATTTGAGTGAAGAACTCAAGAGGTAGGACAGCTACACATTCATGATATAGTTTGAAAATTTATTTAAATTTAATATTTTTCAACCAAAAGCAATGTGTTTATGTGTGTGTACGTATATATTATACACATACACGTGTATGTATATATCACACGACTATATATACCACATTAAAGAACTACCAATAATTAAAGAATTATCAAATAATAAAAAAATATATTAAAATTATTTTCCTAAAATGAGAGTGCCAATACATCTGATTATACTAGACAACATAATTGGAGTAACATTTATGGCATAGTTTTAAAGTATAAGCTGTGAGTTTATTTTAAATCAGTAGCTCTATTCATGGACAAATCACCCTCATAAGCATGGTATTTACTGTCAGAATCTTTAGTTTGATCTGTGACTTTTTCCAGGAAAGTGTCAGAGTAAACTGTAGCTGACTTTCTTTTTCATCTGCTTATAAATTTGTTGCTAGAGCTGTTTAATTTTTCTTTTCCTAAATGAATGACAGAATAAAATAATTGCATATAGAAAAAACATAGTTGATTCCATTTTAACCCTTATAATCTTTGTGTAATATTGTGATTGAATATGCTTCCAATAGAGTTTTGCTTTAAACATGTAATTGTGAACAAGTAACTACAATTGAGGGTATTGCTTGATATACAATTTGATTAAAATATTTATTATTTCCTTGCTTTTCAAAATGGTCAATAATATTATTCAGCTATCTATTTCCTTTTTAGAATGCAATTTTGGGGGCTTTTCTTCATTACTTTTTCTAATGGTTGGTATCCTGGTGAACCACCTGATAAAGGATTTATGTCACAAATAGGGGACAGTTATTTGAAAATTCATTAATCAGCTTCCTCTTCATTATTCTGTTGTCAAGAGCATTCAGAGTAAACACCTTTTGAGATTTCTGCTTAGGACATTGCCAACTGTGTATATACCTCCTCCCCCTACATAACGGTAAATGGTTGTAAATGACCCAAGCTAGCTAAATCGGATCATTTCTTAAGATAACTTGGAATTACTGTATAGCAAAAGAACACATTAATTTGGAAAATGTGGGGCTATTGTGTCAACTTGGAAGCAGAGAAACCAGACTGTGGGAAAAAAGAATAAGCAGATGCACAAAGGAAAAAGAAAAGAGACTAAGCAGAGAGAACAAGAATGTGAAATAGAATGAGAGAGAAAGAGGAGGAGGAGTAAGGACAGTTCCTGCAGCATATTAATTAAAGTAGTCTCCATCTCAAACGAAAAGTATATTCATTCCTTCTTTTCTTCATTTGTCCAACATTTATTCTTTCTCACTGTGTGGCAGGCACCACTAAATATTCTGATGATAAAGTGGTAAACATGGGACTCTAAGCCATTTCTTTGTGGATATTTTATTCTAGTGAGACGGATCTTCAATGAGTAAACAATAATATAGTGTAATTTAGGATAATGGTGAGTAATAAGAAGTGATACAAAACAAAATGAAGGGTTAAATTGTGGGAAGTGGGGAGAGGAAAAATCCGTGAAGAGGGGACAGTTTTAGAGCCTGTACTAAGCAGTGAACACTACTTATTTTTTATTTTCCCATGTCCTCTCCTAGAGTTGCTAGCTCAGTGATGATATGATTGTAGTTACTATACCTGACACTTGACCCCTGAACATATGTCTTATATTTTTGCTTTTGTTTTCTTTAGAGAAACCCCTGCCCAGTCCTGGAACCAATGTTAATTTTTTAGAGTAATTAATGCTAGCTGCTATAAGACATAAATCCCTGATTCTCCATGGCTTAACCCAATAAAAGTGTATTTCTCATCTCACAGTCTGATGCAATTTGGGCAGCTGTCCAAAGCAGCTCTCCTCCAAATGGTGATTGGAGAATCAAAATTTCTTCCATCTTTCAGCTACACCATCTGGAGCATACAACCTTCAAGGTCACTACAGCAGAAGAGAGAGAGATAAAGGAGGCATACCATCTCCTAGATTCTTGAGACTGGAGATGATACTCGTTATTGCCATTCAAACTTACTTGGCTTGTATTAATTCCATGGTTTCATCCTAACATGCACAGGGACTGGGACATATGAAGGAGATTGGGGATATTTGTTGAACTTTAATGATTACTTCTATAAAGGATATGTTTTGAAAATAGAGGCACAGGCTTTGGTGATGGATGGACTAAGGGTGTGAGAAAGGGTGGAAAACCAAGGGTGATTCCTAAGGTTTGACCTATGTAATAATGGTTAAGGGTAGTGATTGGGAGTGGGTATTGATATAAGTACAAACTTGACTTTAATAGTATTTGAAAGTGTGCTTTGTTAATATCTGTATCTGTGGCTGTTATTGTTTGGTAACATTACCTATACTTGATTTGGTGACACAAAATTATACCAGTTTTATAAAAATTCTTTTAGTTTGTGAAATTGAAATACTGTACTTATTTTTTCCAGACTGGAGCTTCAACTGCCCAGGTGATTCTAATGTATATCCAGGGCTGAGAGCCCCTGGTGCCAACACTTGAAGATCATTGTAGCAAAAAACAAATAATTACACAACTGGGTTTTACTCTGATTAAGATGAGAAGTTACAGGATGGTTTTGGGAGGAGTGACATGATTTAGTGTTTTAACATAACTGCTTTGGATGCTTTATTATTTTATTTATTACTATTGAAAACAGATTGCATGATATTTAAAGCAATAAGACTAGCTAATATCAGCAAGAGAAGTGGAGAGATTAAAGAGGGGGAAAGGACTGAAAAGGGAGTCCTGGGGCAGAATGAGTTAGAGAAATGACAAAAAAAGAGGAAGAAATAGTGGTGATGCAGTAGATGAAAAAACAGGAGACTACGGTGTCTTACAATCTAAGTGAATAAGGTGTTTCAAGGAGTATGAAGGTTAAAGTGTGGGTCACCACAAGGTGGATTTTCTGGCAAGCAGACGCTGAGATCAGTTGTAGCATATGCAGTGTTTATTAGGGAACACCTGTGGGAGCAAAACCTGTGGGAGCAAGAAGAAGGAAGCCACATGGGGGAAAGAGAAAGGGAGCTGCAATGTCCATCTGATGATAAAAGCCTCAGCTAACTCCAGAGTTAAAATGGTCCATCCAGAGTTTTCCCTTGTTGGGCCCAAATGGCTAGATTTTTAATGCCCCACCACAGTTAGTCACTGAATGTGTGTTTCCCTGGAAAGGGTGTAAACTTGAGCCAGGCGACTGTGTAGCCGAGGCAGTTCCTTAAGGGGCTGATAGCCAAAGACTGTTGGCTGACATCTCTTCCAGTGACTGAGACAAGTCCTTCCTTAAGTGGTGCATCATTGTGCCCACTGTAAACCACTCTTTGCTCTCAGATTTGTATATGTAAAATTTTATGTTTATTATTATAAATATATATATAAATTATATATAATTATATATACACAAATTAGTTATATTTATGTGTGTGTGTATATATATATATATATTTGTTAATTTTATATTTTTCTAAGAGCATATGCTCCAAGATTCTCATTGGTTTCCCACTTTCTGAGCTAAACTTAGAAAAGGAAGTTTATTTGGGATAAACCAGAGCCCCTGCTGTTGCAGCTGGTTTTGGGTTTACAGTGGATGCTCATTGTGTCTCTACTCAACTGTACATTCCAGATTTTCCTAAATAACAGCATCTCTGGTGATTTCACTGGCTCGTCTGGTGGCATGGCCCGGAACCTCATTTCTGGCCACGATGCCTTTCTCAGGCCATTGTTGCTTCGCTTGTTGATGTGGCATCAAAACTTGGCAAGGAGTATCAGGCAGCACCCTAGTGGAACACTGGAGAGCCAAAAATATTCCTCCTTGCTCCCATTGTGTAAATAGAACTCTGCCAAGGGGGTGACTCTTTTTTGCCAGCTGGTCTCTTGACATGAGTCATCCAAAGTGCTCAGGCAACGGCTTTAGCTTATAACTCAAAGGGTCTCTTATTTAGTTCCCTGGTAGAATTGTGCCTTATGGAGTACCAAGACCTCTAACTCTGCAGAACCTAGAGTTTTTGGAAGACAAAGTACAAATTCCTCAAATGACACTTAAATCCTGAGTCTGGTCCTTAACTTTGACCTCCTGTTGTAGGAAGTGAGAGCTTATTACCACCAAAGAGGCTCTCTGGCTCTCACGCTTGGCTTTCAATTGCCTGTTAATTACTCTCAGCTTTTCATTGTCTTTTTCTAGAGCATCAGTGGAGCTTAGTAATAGCCACTTAATTCCATTGTCATTATGGTTACTATTTACTCCAGTTTTTCAAATGCTTGATACATTGTGTTAGCTTTCTCTTGCTCTGGTACACCATCACAATTCAGTACCAGTGAGTTTTAGCAATTGGGCCATCTAGCTCTACCAGGGTCCATCTGTGCTCCATCTACCACCAATGATGGGACCGTGATTGCCAGCCAGAGAGTGACTAATCCAGCTGCAGAATCCATTCTATTGCCTCCATTTTGGGATCACTCCTGGTACATACCATTGCAAGTTGAACTCTCTGGGAGGTAGACATGAGAGAGTTCTAATGTGCAGGCTTTTTTTAGGGTGTGAACATGATCGAGGTGGCTTTATACAATTAAGGCAAACTATGAAGAATTGACAGAGAAGGTGGGGGTGCCGACAGTACTCTCAGCAGCTAGGGTAAGATCATTAAACAATGCAGAAGTCATTAGTGAATATTTTTTTTAGATATTTCACGCTCGTTCTTTTAAAAAATTCAAATAAAAATATACTTGACTTTTGCTCGAATTGTATTACATTAGAAAGGGTGTAGCTTAACTTGTCGTAATAAAAACACCCTACTCTTACAGTGCTTTGAACTTTATCCCATTCTCATATAACAGTTCAGCTCAGCATCCACAATATTTGCATTTTACACGTGTAACCAAGGCACATCCTCCACATCTCACCATATATCAACGTATGGGAAGAAGCAAAACCTAGACAGTGCACACCCACTCCTTTAAAAAGCAATATGTGGGCATTTCACACTCTATTTCTTCTCATATTCCCATGACCAGAACTCTATCACATAGCCAAACTCCGATGCAAGAGTTGCTGGGAAATGTAGTTTGGCTGAGTGATCATATGCCCGTATAAAACTTTATGAGGAATGTTAGGGGACAATTTAATTTAGCCATCCCTGTACCACAAATGAAGACTTAGATCCATTCTTCCATGAGACTTTATCTAGTATTAAGACTAGCTCAAAATAAGCATTCTTTGTGATAGACCTCGCATATGCACTAAGCAGTCTAACCCAGAGCTTTCATTACCCACTTTACTATACTGCTGTTCTATAGTAACATTGTGATGACAGGGAATGGGTTTGCTTTTCTAAGTTTTCTTCATCTACTACCCTGAATCTATGCATTTCAGGTTTATCTCAGCTATTTGTCTCTGTGTCATCGCTTTATTTCCTCTGATTCCATTGTAGGGTTTTTGACACAATGAATGTTAAAGCAAAATTTACTGAGAGGTGTGTACAATGAGAGTGTTGGTATTGCAGGTCAGCTACCATTTTGCATTTTACCAAGTTTAAAGTCAAGTCCTAGGACAGTTGGAGACTTGAGATATGCATGCATTGGTGTGGCATGGTATTATTGCTCTCAGAGTAAGGGTGAGGTCAGATAAGACTCATAATAAAGTCTGAAGGTTAGGTTTGAAAATTTTGTTTAAAAAATTGGGCAAGTGTCTGTTTTCTTCTTCACATTCTACCTTTTGAGGTCTGGGACTGAATTGACATCAAAATTGCTGAAAACAAATAGACTCTGTAATGTATTTTGGCAAAATTTGTCAGGCACTGTTAACTATTTATTCCTTAATGTAGTTGTTTCCATTTTGGAAACTTCAACTCAAAGATGTAACACTAAACATAAGAAACTTCATGGACAAAGATATTTATGTCCATAGAGTAGTAATAGTAAAAACTGAAAAAAAGCTAAATGTCTGATTATAAGAGAATTGTTGAATAAACATATTCATTTGATAGAAAGCAGGCAACCACCAAAAATAACATGACAAAAATTCATAATCTTAAGTGAAAAAAATCAGGATACTCATAAGTAGCGTGTATTTAGTGTTTACTATATGCCAGGTGCTTTTCTAAGTGCATTATGTAAATTAACCCTGAATTCTCATAACACCCTTATGAAGAAGACATTGATATTGTCCACATTAGGTAGATGAGGAAGTCTAGGCACAGAAGATTTATGGTATCTGAACAAGGTCATAAAGAAAGTAAATGGCAAAGATGAGAGTTAAACCCAGGCCTTAAGGCTTCAGGACCCATACTCTTCACTGCCATGTAATGTGGCCTTATATATTGAGGGCAGTGATTTGTTTGATAAGGTAAATTTTTGTTATATTGCTTAGGGAAAGCATTGAAGTTTGTCTTGAAATTGGTGGGCTTATTTATATAAGGGTCCAGGAGCCTTTAGGAGAGAATGGATCGAGAGCTAACCCCTTTCTTCTAAGCCAGTTGGACTGAGGTGGCCAAGTGAGGCTCTGGGATCAGGTGAGGACAATATGATGCCAGAGATAAATTTTCATAAAAGCAGAAGGGCACAGAATGAATGAGTGGGCTCTCCTTGGCTCTAAAGCTATAAGACAAAAGGAAGTGGTTTTATGGTTGACACAGAGAAATGTCTTAGGCTAGCCAGGTGTCTGTCCTAGCAAAAGTAGCTTTTATGACTGAATCCAAAGAGCTGTCATCTTGGGATCCCAAGCTAATGTTGGTATGAAACATCCTCGGCTTTCACAACACTGATGGGAAGGTTGTCCTCTCTTCCACCTTGAACAAACCCAGTGGTCTTCTTGGAGGGTAATCATATTTCCAAAAAAAGTCCTAGGCCCAAGTATTAGCATTGGAACTGTACAAGATGATGATGAATTCCAACACTCACCGTAGCAACTGTCCTTCTCTGAGTTTCTACTCAACCCTAGGCATCTGTTTGGGGAACTGCTTAGATCAAACTAATGAACTCTGATACCTCTTCCGGAATCTTTCACCTTCAGGGAGCACATGCATATTCTGGCTAAAGTAAAGAAATGAGAGCAAACAGAACTTGTCCTTTGGATAAAATTCTGGTGTGTGTGTGGTGTGCGTGTGTTGTCTGTGTGTGCACATGTGTGCGCATGCGCGTGTGAGTAATATGGCATGATTCAGGCTTAAATAGTATGCTTTGGACTCAAACTGTAAACAGTATGGTTACAATATATAATTGATGTTTTGCTAAAATCAATATATAATTGATGTTTTCAAATTATATATGAAAAAAGTAAAAGGAAATGACCAAAATGTTAACATGATTGTTTTATGATAGTAGTTCCATGGGCATTAAAAAATGTTCTCTGTGTTCAACCTGTTCTTTAAGGAATAAGCATTACTTTTCTAATAAAAGATAGAAGTAATATTTATCATTTTATCTATAACTGTTGTTGGGGAAAGACTTATGTTTCTTTTTGATCTCTTCAAACCATTTCTTACACATTTTAATTTATTGTAATCTATTATTTAAAATGTATTTTGTTGTTAATTCACTGAAACTTTTGAAGAAGAATCAATGTTTACAGAAAAAAAATTATTCACTGTCTGTATAGAGTGGACATGATTTCAGTAGTTCACGTGTATAATGTACTGCCTTCTAAACAGGTAACATAAGGACCTTAGGGAAACACCGAGGATGTGCATTTATGATCTATGTACACAGTGAAATCTCAAGGTAATCAGCCCTCTACACACTTCATCTAAAAATGCTGAAATCAACCATATATTAAAATTTAGTGGTTCAGGGAATGCTTACCAATGTCATCTTCATAACCTCTTACAGGGAGCAAGGATAATTCTATAAAGTTGTTCCCTGCATTTTAACACCTCTTTAGTCTGTACCTTTGGTATGTGAAAATTAAATTAAGGGAAACAAATTAAATTGCCAAATTCTATCATATGTTGATTTTTTTTTTAACAGTCCTTTAAGCTAAAAAGATTTAGTTTTGCTTTGAAGGTTGCTTGGGGTTGCTTGACTGTAGAAAATCACTGAGACAAGTTTGTTCACCCAGACAGCAGTCCATGACTCCTACCAGCATACTGGCTCCTTTTTAGAGAGGTAACTTGCAGGTGTCAGTAAAATGCCTTGCTTTTCTTAATACTGATTTCACGGTCCTGGGAAAGAATAATAGATTGCAAAGTACATGGTAAATTTCAGTAAACAAATCAGGATGTATGTTACCTCTGGGAAGTTCAAATAGTTCAAATAGTGAGTAGTAAACCTCTCCTACCTTTGGAGCAGTGGCCCAATCAGGATCACTGTGGGTTGCTGTTCATGTTGTATACTGAACTATCACAAGATAGTACAATGAGTGGCACCTTTAGAAGCTGTGCAGTCCATAAGGAGAAAATATAATGGAAAGAGCATGGTTCTGGAAGCTAGAAGAATGCAATTCTTTACCTGACTTTGCTAGTGTTGAGCCATTACCTTAACGAAAATTTTAAAGAATAAAAGCATAATCTGACCATTTTATATCATTAATGACTCTTCTACTTGTTTCTGTCTTCCCATTTTAACATCATATAAACAAGAAGTAGATACCTAAAATGACAGCAACTGGCATTTTAAAAATAATAGCTTTGAGATATAATTCACATAACATTCAACTCACCTATTTAAAGTATACAATTCAATAGTTGTGTAACCATCATCACAATTTTAGAACATTTCCATCACCCTGAAAAGAAACCTCATATCCATTAGCAGTCATTCCCCAACTCCCTTCAATTTTTTCTACCCCGACATCCCAGCCCTGGGAAACCAGTGTTCTATTTTTTTGTCTCTATAGATTTGTTTATTCTGAATATTTCATGTAAATGGTATCATAGGTAGTCTCCGGTGACTGTTTTCTTTCATTTAGCATACTGGCAAGATTGTCCATGTAGCATCTGTCAATACTTCATTTCCTTGTATTGTGCAATAAAATTCCACTCTACAGATATACCACATTTTGCTTATCAATTTTTCAGTTGATGGGTATTTGGGTTGTTCTCACTTTTAGGCTATTATAAATAAATGCTATGAATATTTGTGTATAAGCTTTTGTGTGAACATACGTTTTTATTTGTTTTGGGTATATATGTAGGAGTGGAATTGCTGGGTCAAATAGTAACTCAATGTGCAACATTTTGAATCATTGTTAGACTGTTTTCAAAGTAGCAGCTTCATTTTACAGCATGGTCTAAGATGATTCCAATTTCTCCACATGCTTAAGAACATGCGTTATTACCTTTTTGATGATAGCTGTTCTAGTGGGTATAAAGTGGCACCTCATTGTGCTTTTGTTTTGCATTTCCCTGATGGCTACTGATGTGTTTATTGAGCATTTGTGTATCTTTCTGGAGAAATGTGTATTATATTCAGCAATCAACTTTTAATTGAGTGTTTCTCAAGCAGTGGTTTCTTAGTAGAAGCCCGAGAGTCGTCAGATTCTTAATGAGTGAGAAATACATTTTTTCATCCCAAGTATAACATTGTATCATCTTATATGATGTATATGATCTGAAGAGGGTATACAGCTCATAGTATCTCCACTCATCAGTCTGTAAGTGCCAAGAAGACCAGTGTAGTCTGTTTTAGTTATAGTTGAGTTTTAGCAGCTAATAGAGAGCTTCTAATGTGATGGATACTAAAAAATTACTGGATGGATAAATGGATAAAGATCTCTTGTACAAAAATACTCACCTCTTCTGCTTGCCTGGCGCAGATTATGTGATCTTTTCTATTCCCTCTAGGTGAGGTTTGTTCTGAAATATTAAAAGTAATAGTGCAAACTTAATCACGTGCAACTTAACCAAAAGTTATTATTATTAACCAAACCAAACCAAACCAAACAAAACAAACAAACCTTGATTCAAGAGAAATACCATACCTCTAAGGAAGAGAGATCGTATATTTCAGGTTTTTCCAAGTACGATGTTGTGATATAATAAGAAAAATGTATTTGGTCTTTGTCTTGGTTCTTGGCACAGAGATCTGGTTTTTGTCCCCATTTCCTGAAATAGGTCTGGATTGGTAGAGGTAAAAGGTGTGTGGGGAACCAACTATATATGATTAGAGGTTTGGAAAGTTCAGCCCCATCCCCTGACCTCTGCTGAGGGGAGAGGAGTTGGAGGCTTTTAATAGCTAATGATTTAGTCAATCATGCCTACATAGTGAAACTCCATAAATACCCTGGCCAAAGGGTTTTAGAGAGCTTCCAGATTACTGAACAAGAACACATGCATGTGGCAGGAGGGTGGCACGTTCCAAACTCCATGGGGAAAGAAGCTCCGGTGCCTAGGACCCTTCTGGATTTCACCCTCTCTATCTCTTCACCTGACTGTTCATTTGTATCCTCTGATATACCCTTTGTCATAAATCAGTAATAATAAGTAAACTGTTATCTTGGTTCTGTGAGCTATTCTAGCAAATTATCAAACCCAAGAAGGGGGTCATAGGACTCCCAATTTATAGCTGGTCAGTCAGGAGTATAAGTGATAACCTGGCACTAGGATTGGCGTCTAAAGTTGGGGAGAGTTTTGTGGGACTGAACCCTTAACCTGTGGTGTCTATACTAACTTCACTCGGTTAGTGTCAGAATTAAAGAGGATTGTAGGACAGCCAACTGGAGCCAGACCGTTGGTGGGTATGGGAAAACCGCCACACATTGGGTGTCATAAGCAAAGTGTGAGAATAAGGTAGAGAAGAACAGAAGTTTTTCCTTTTTTTTTCTTTTTTAAAGATTTTATTTATTTGAGAGACAGAGAGTGAGTGAGAGAGAACATTTGGGGAGGGGCAGCAGGAGAGGGAGAAGCAGATTCCCCACTGAGCAGGGAGCCTGATCCCAGGACCCTGGGGTCATGACCTGAGCCTCCTGGGGTCATGACCTGAGCTGAAGGCAGACACTTAACCAACTGAGCCACCCAAGCACCCTCAGAAGTTTTTCCTTTTACCAGAAATTCCTTTATTTCTGTCACCAGTTCATATTTACCTGTTTTTTATCTTTTGATTAAGCACTTCCTCAATATCTCTTTTGGCTAAGGGATGGGAGGGTTTTCCTAGTTACAAACCACGTGTTCTAAATCAAAGAGCATGGTAGCCATTCAAAATGACAAAGGGCAACTTTTCTATGTTTAGCATTTGAACGTCAATGTGAACTGCTACAGAGCAGATATGACTTTTTCCCCCCTTCCTTTCTTATTCCCTCCCTTCCTCCTTCCTATCCATTGTCTTTCGTAAAAGAATTCCTGAGGTCTTCTAAATATAAAGGATGAAAAGTGGACTTCATTTATTTCTGATTCTTCTTCCCATAGCAACTGATGATGACCCTTTACCAGTGTACAGGAAGATCAATCATTTTTCTATTTCTCCTTTTATAATATCTTTTCCATTTAAAGTTTTCAATGCTTTTAAATATTTACATTTAACATAGTAATGGGTATAATAGATTTTGTTTCTTCTGGTTCATGTATGTCTAATGTCTATTCTATATTATTGTTTACTCTTTCCATTTCATATTTTGCTGGTTGGACCAAGTTGCTGATCGTTTCTTTTTTATTGGTTTTTTTTTTTTATTGTTGTTTTTTAGATAAATTTTATTTACCTCTCTCTCTCCTGGTATTTTGGACTTTTATTGTTTATTCCATTGCTCTGTTGTCTACTGAACTTTGTTAATAGAATACACTTAGCTATTATATGAAAGTAATTTATAAGTAGTTCCTCCTCATAATAAACTTCTTTCCTATTTGTCCCATTTTCCAAGAAGAAGAAATATTGAGAATAGTCTACCTCTGCATCCTAATTTAGTTTAATTCTTTTTTTTTCAGAGATATCTTAGTATTTTTAGTTCCAGATTATTATTATGTTTTCCCCAGCAGCATGTCTTTTCTATGCAAAGAATCCTTGCTTAGCTCTTAAATTACATACTCTCTGCCCTCAGCCACTATATCATTATCCATTTAAGTTAAAGTATACATATTGCAAAGTTAATTGCCCTACTCTCAATTTTCCTCTAATATTGAGATCTCTGTCCTAATGTTTGTATTTTTGGTTACAGATTTTTCTTGAAAATTTTTCTCAGAAAAATTTCTTTCAATTTACTTATGATCTTTCTTTTATGTATTTTTCTTTTGTTTTTTTCCTCCTGGACCACCTATTATTTTTAGTTAGTACTCTAAATCCATCTTCCAAGTTTGCAATGTTTTCTTAATACTTCCCATCTCCTTTATTTATTATTATTTTTTTTGCATTATATCACCTCTTAATCTTTCAGGTGGCTAATCTGGATTGCAACAATGTCTCTTTAATTTGTCTTCAATTCATTTTTGAGTTTTACAGTTGTGTATCACTTTTTTTTCCACACAAACTTTTTTGTGTGCTACTTTTGAATGTAATTAATTGCTTTCATTATTTTTTTCTGTGTTGTTCAAGTTACTGTCTTTTTTCCCAGTAGTTCTATTTCACTAAGAGTCCCCCATTCTATGTCTTCTGTTTGTTTTTCCTTCTATCTAGTGGCTTGCTTTTTTCCCCTTTGTTTGCTCCCTGGTACTTCGGTTGAACTTCTGGAGTGCGTTAAGTACATTAAGTACATAAGCCTTCTTGATCTGGAGAGCTTTGGTTGAGTAGTGAACCAGACAGCAACTTGTAAGGCTCCTTCTGGAGTCTAGATCCCTGAGAGAGGTTTTTCTGCTTACCAACTTCATTATTGCTAAGGCTGGTGTTCCTCATCTTGTGGAATAAAAGAGATTTCCACTGCAATCTTTAACTTCTTTTCAGGTCCTCTTGTCCAAAGAGTCCAACTAAATTACTCGGGTGGGGCAGAGCATCAGGACTTCTTTAAAATTTACCATGTTTAATAGGATCCCCACTCCAGAAGTGTCTCCAGACCATTATCCAACTCTCATTTCTACTCAGTCGCTCTTGAGAACTCAGTACAGCCAGAGGACTTGACTCTATCTTTGAAGTACCAGCTTAGTTTGGCAAATGATCTGTTGGATTGCACGTTATGAGCAAGGACACCAAAGACCATTATAATTTGTTGTTTCATAAGAATCTCCTACCCATCAATTCCTAAGAAGTTATTATCCATTAAGGAACTGAAATGTGTTTTCCATTCATATCCTTGACTCTTCTTTTGTGAGAACCAGTGAGCTATACTCTTCATTAGGTTTCTTTCTTTTGTAGTCAGTTTGCTGTTTTTGAGTAGAGTTGAAGTCTAAGAGAAAGATTTTCTTCCTCTCATTTATTTGAAATACCAACATGAGTAAACTTTTTATAGCAGAGCCTGCGCTCACTGAAGAGAAAACTAACTTCAGAATACTCAGGCACCTATAGGCCATTATGTTCACTTGACTATCACATTCATAAACACTACTTTGCTACTGAATATCTGGGTCAATTTCCTATCAGAGATAAATGTTTGTAGTCAAAACCAGCCATTACAAATAAGTAGGTGTTGGAAGGAATTTATCATCTTACCTAAGAAGCGTGAATTTATTGACTACCTGTACGTAGGATTACATTGTCCTGAGAGATTATGTTGGGGAAGGGATGGGGAAAGAGGACAGTAAAAACAGTAAGAGTTTGGACCCTATCCCTGAGGACTTCACGCATCTAATCAGAATATATTATGTCTATATAAGTGTTATATGAAAAACCTGTACATCATTGGATGGTTACAAAAAGATGCACTTAAAAATACGTGCCAGAAGACCATCTATTCAATCCATGTAGTGTAGTGGAAAGATCAGGAAACTGTGGGTTTATTTTTTTTCTTATATTTTTTTATTATATTATACTAGTCACCATATAGTACATCCCTGGTTTTTGATGTAAAGTTAGTTGCGTATAACACCCAGTGCACCATGTGCCCTCCTTACTACCCATCACCAGCCTATCCCATTGCCCCACACGCCTCCCCTCTGAAGCCCTCAGTTTGTTTCTCAGAGTCCATAGACTCTCATGCTTCATCCCCCCTTCTGACTACCCCCCCTTTCTTTATCCCTTTCTTCTCCTACCGATCTTCCTAGTTCTTATGTTCCATAGATGAGAGAAACCATATGATAATTGTCTTTCTCTGCTTGACTTATTTCACTTAGCATTATCTCCTCCAGTGCCGTCCATGATGCAGCAAATGTTGAGAAATTGTTCTTTTTGATAGCTGAGTAATATTCCATTGTTTATATGGACCACATCTTCTTAATCCAGTCATCTGTTGAAGGGCATCTCGGCTCCTTCCATGATTTAGCTATTGTGGACAATGCTGCTATGAACATTGGGGTGCATATGGCCCTTCTTTTCACTACGTCTGTATCTTTGGGGTAAATACCGAGTAGTGCAATGGCTGGATCATAGGGTAGCTCAATTTTTAACTTTTTAAGGGACCTCCACACTGTTTTCCAGAGCGGCTGCACCAACCTGCATTCCCACCAACAATGTAGGAGGGATCCCCTTTCTCCACATCCTCTCCAGCAATTGTTGTTTCTTGCCTTGTCAATTTTTGCCATTCTAACTGGTGTAAGGTGGTATCTTTGTGTGGTTTTGATTTGAATTTCCCTGATGGCTAATGATTTTGAACATTTTTTTTTTTATGAAACTGTAGGTTTAAATCCCAATTTGCCTACTTATTAGCTGGGTGACTTTGAGTCTTAAAAATAGTGATATAGTAGGGGAGAAATAGAATAGTCCTGTTTGAGAAATTTAAGATTTATATGATATATATTAGAATGCAAACTTAATGCTGTATAACTTCTCTCTTCCTATTTGCAATCACAGGAAAGCCATATTTGTGATAATTCCATTTTAGTAACAAAAATAGCTAATACATATTGAACACTAACAATGTTCCAAGCATTATGCTAAGTGCTCTACATGTATAATTTCATTTTACCTTCAAACTGTCTTATGTATCATGTACTATTTTTATTGCTATTGTACACATGAGAAAAATGAAGATTAGGTGAGTGTGCCTACATGTGGACAAGGAGTGTAGCGATGAATGTGTATGTAAGTACATGTGCGTGGGGTTGTATGTAAAACTGTCTTGCAGAGCTTGCCACAAACAAGTTTTCTTTCCTTTTTTTCTTAGTTAGCTATGATGAAAATTGTAGTGGAAGAAATCTAGAAGCTTATTCTTACTGGAATTGGTAAACTAGCTTTCCATTTCATCTTTACAGTTGTGTTCACTCTGATGTCAATTTATAATTCTGTTAATGCTCAAATCAGCCATAGGGTATATATCTAAACTTAGTACCTCTTGGAAAAAAAAAAAAAAAAGAAACTGAGAGCTAGTATGTACCATTGATCTCATGAAAGATGTTAGCATGAACAATAAGCGCTTGTCTGCCCAGTACGATTGCCTAAAGCCCAGGTGACATTTCATTCATAGTTCATACTTCTTTAGGGCTTCCTGTATATTTCATTCCAATTGAAACATACAAAGCACTAATGAAATCTTGACGGGAGATAAATGTCATTTCAATGTCATTTAACATTTATGTAATTTATAATCAAATATTAGATTTTTATTCTGATGATAACTATTTTTTACAGTTTCCTTTGTTCCCCTGCTTAAAGATTACCAAGGATAAGCTTTGTGATGCCTAAATAGTGATATATTGAATTGTCATGAGCATTCATGAAGTTAACTTAGAAAAATATTTTCTAACTTTTCTTAACTAGTGAAACACTTCTTTAAAATAAGGGCATATTATGAATATATAATTCTTTGGTAGGTTTGTTCCTCCAAAAGGTGGAGTTTAATTCTTCTTGCTTTGAGGGTAGGCTAGACTTACTGACTCTCTTCTAGAAAATAAAATATGGCAAGAGTCACAGTGAGTAACCAGGCCAAAAATGGCTTTGGGGCTTCCTCTTTTCTCTCTCCCTTGAATAACTCACTCTGGGAGAAGCTGACTGCCATGTCATGAGGATCCTCAAATAGTATTACGGAGAGTTCCACATGGTGAGGAACAGGCCTCCAGCTAATAGCCATGTGAATGAGTCATCTTGGAAGCAGATGATTGCAGCATTGGCTCACAACTTAATTGCAACCTCATGAATGACCCTGAACCATAAGCATAGAGCTAAGCTGCTCCGACATTACTGACTCTTAAATTTTGGGAGGAAATAAATACTTATTTTTTAAGTAATTAAGTTTAGGGATAATTTAATACAAAACAATGATTAATGTACATACTAATATATAAAATAGTTTAAATTGGGACTGCTACTTATGAAGATTGTTAGGCAGGAAACAGGAGAAACTAGACTTCCTAGGCTTCTCCCTGATGCCCAGCTGAGTTCTATGAGGCACCTCAGCATGGACATAATGACTTACAGCATATTAGATTGTGGCCCATTGGCATAGAAGCCACTTCTATGTTCTTGAGATGGTGATTGAATTTGATATCATTTGCTGAAAAACATTTGCTTTTAATTCTCCCTAAATGGATATACAGATTTAACACAATTTCTATCAAGATCACAGCCAGATTTCTTATATAGACAAAATTATTCTAAAATTTGGCAGAAAGACAAAGGAGGTAAAATAGCTAAAACAATTTTGAAAAAGAAGAATAAAATGAGAGGAATCAGTCTACTTGATTTCAAGACTTTTTATATATCTACAGTAATCCAAACTATGTGTTATTGGCAGAGGTAAGCACAGAGATCAATGCAACAGAATAGAGACAGACATAGACACACACAAGTATGCTCACTAATTGTTGACAAAGGAGTAAATTAATTCAGGGGAGAATAGATCACTTTCAAGCAAATGGTGCCGGAGCGAATGAATAGCATAGATAAAGAATGAGCCTCCACTCGTCTTACACATTATACAAACATCCAGTTAACATTGATCATGGATTTAAATGTAAAATATAGAAATATAAAACTTATAGAAGGAAAACAGAGGAGAAAATCTTCAGGATCTAGAGCTAGGCAGAGTTCTTAGACTTGACATTGGAAGTATGACACATTAGATAAAAAACTCATACATTGAACTTTATCAAAATTAAAAAATTGCTGTGAAAGACTGATAAGAAGATGAAAAGACTATCGACAAACTTGGAGGAAATATTTGCAAACTGCATATATGTCGGAGGACTAGAATCTGGAGTATATAAAATTCACTCAAAGCTCAACAGTAAAAAACAAAACAAAACAATTCTGTCCAAGAACAAAATGGGCAGAAGACATGAAGAATATATGAAGATGGAAAATAAGGCAATGAAAAGGTAATCAATATCCTGTGTTTTTAGGAAAATTAAAACCACAATGAGCTCTCACTATTAACTTATCAGTATGGGTAAAATAAAATGTAGTAACGACACCAAATGCTGGCAAGAATGCCAAGTAATGGATGACTCACGCATCACTTTTTGAAATGCTACATGGTACAACCATTCTGGAAAACAATTTGGTGGATTCTTGAATAACTAAACAGGCAACTAGCATATGACTTAGCAGTTGCATTTCTGGGCATTTATCAGAGAAAAATGAAAACACATTCACACAAGAACCTGTATATGAAAAATGGGTACCAGCTTTATTCATAGTAGCTAAGAACTGGAAATAACCCAGATATCTTCAATGAATAAATGGTTAGACAATGTGGTACATTCTTACCATGGAAAAAGGAATAAACTACTGATACATGCAAAAAACTGGATGAACCTCCAGAGAATTATATTGAATAAAATAAGTCAATTCCAAAATGTTACATACTGCATGATTCTCTTTATATAACATTTTTGAAAAATTATGGACACAGAGAAAAGATTAGTGGTTGTCAGAAACTAAAGAGGGAGTAGGGTTGTGAATGAAATATGTTTGTAAAAAGGCAACATAAGGGATCCTTGTGATGATGGGAATGTTGTATAACTTGATGGTACCAGTGTCGTCAATACCCTAGTTGGGATAGTATACTATAGTTTTATAAAGATGTTACCATTGGGTGAAACTGAATAAGGGTACACAGGATCTTCCTATATTATTTCTTAAAACTGTATGTGATTCTAAAATTACCTCAAAATAAAAGATTTAATGAAAAATCAAACCAGCTTTAACCTTCGTATTTGTCTGTAGACTGATGTGTGATATGTACTTCTGTAAGTCATAATATAGCCATCTACCTTCGTTAGTGGTAAGTAGGAATTGATTAAATACATATCTAATGATGAAGATTAAAGCTCAGATACATGGAGCACCTGGGAGCCTCGTCCTTAAGTGTCTGCCTTCAGCTCAGGTCACAGTCCCAGCATTCTGGGATCAAGCCCTGCATCGGGCTCCCTGCTCAGCAGGAAGCCTGCTTCTCCCTCTCCCCCTTCCCCTCCCCCTGCACGTGTTCCCTCTCTTGCTGCCTCTTTCTCTGTCAAATAAATAAATAAATAAAATCTTAAAAAAGTAAAAATAAAGTAAAGCTCAGATACTTACTCCTAAATCATGCAAAAAACTTAAATCTACTCCACAGCTGTAAGCCTATGTGCCACTGCTCCAGTCGTGGAGTTGAGAGCCCCAGATAGTACTTAGGAGAAATTCTACCTAGTGTAAATACAGCTAAAAATAAAGCCATTGATGCTCAAAGTAGCCTGCAGACATATTATACCAAATATATGAGGCCACTACTGACTTAATTAAGAATTCTAGAGAAATGTAGAATATATAATATGTTGTTATTTTGCCTTGAGTAAATGGGATCTGGATTACCAAAGGTTGCTTTTACCTTTTTATTGTAGAAGATTGTTTACCTTTTGTGCTTCCAGAGAAGTTGAGGCCAGCAAGATAATTTATGCTAACAGCTTTGCTATTTACTCTTAAAGTCATATGGAAAGAGTCTCCCTGTCTTTATAATTCTACTAAATCATTATTCAGACTGGCAAAATGATTTCTGTGTAATGATTTTTTATGAGTACACTTTTATAGTTATTTTAGGGCTCTCTTGAGTCAATATTCACCAGTACAATCTACTATATTTTATGGTCAGATTCTCCAAAGAGTTATCACTTCTATTCTTAAATCTGCACGTCCAGTGGCAGAGCTAACTATTCTGTGTCACGTGGGACATCAATGATGACTTGTTGGTTCCTATTGATTCTTCATCAATGGAAATTAGATACTTTTTAAAACAGCTTCCCAAACTAGGTTGTAGCCATGCCAATGCCTTGGTTTCCTGCCCAATATCTTATTTTTTCCAACGATGAGATCTTTGCTGCAACTAAATCTCAGATCATTTGTGCTGCTAAGAGCCATCCTGGACACTGACTACTTGGGGCTCCAACTGCCAAGTGATTTCTCTCCTAGTCACACTTGTCGGTGTTCTGTGCTCTGAAGTGCACTTGTTCTCTCAGTATCCTGGGTCTTGACTGCTCTCTCAGTAATGGCAGCCTTGTCCTGACAAAAGCCAGACTCTAACTTCCCAAGGCTATTCAGGGTTATGCCTTCTTCTTCTTCTTCTTCTTCTTCTTCTTCTTCTTCTTCTTCTTCTTCTTCTTCTTCTTCTTCTTCTTCTTCTTCATTTTATTGAGAGAAAGAGAGAGAACAAGCAAAAGTAGGAAGTGGCAGAGGGAGAGGCAGAGAATCCAGTGGACTCTATGCTGAGCATGGAGCCCATCTGGGGGCCCAATCCTACAACCCCAAGATCATGATCCCAGCTGAAACTGAGTCAGACACCCAACTGCCTGAGCCACCAGGTGCCCCAGGATTCTATCCTCTTTAGGTGCTGAACTGGGTTGTGCAAGTAAGTCATTGCATATTTCGAGATAATGAAATTTTTGAAAGGTTGATTAAAGTATCAAAATAATAAAATGTTACATTTATTTTGGACTAAATGAGGTCTCCATAGTTATTTGTTGACTGGGATGTTTTCTATAGTTTAATATTGACCCCAGAGCTCCATTCTATATATGTCAAATTGTAAAAATAAAGTATTGTGAATGAATGTAGAGGGATAGCATAAAGGATGAACAGGGGAAAATCTGGCATCTAACCAAAGAGCTATAACTTTTATTGAATTGCCTTTTTAACAAGCTTCCCTGTCAATTACTGTCACAGAATCATATTAACGTTAAGCAATCTATGTATCTGATTTATTTATTGTTTTAAGGCCATACATCTTTCGTCTTTTTGCTTTGGCTTAACTCTGTGACTTCTAACATGATTTATACATTACTATAACCAATAAAATATTGAAACAATTGGTGTTATGGTCTGAGTGTTTCTACAATAATGATTTTTATCTTCAAAGTAAAAAAAAAAGAAGGTCCAAAGATAATGAAATACAAAAAAAGTTTATTTCTGTGGAGACTTATGCAATCATTTTATTTGAAATTGGCAGTTTAAAAAAATATAATTTTGCAGTGTTTTCAGCGCAAAAGTGCTTTAAGTTAGATTCTTTCCTTTTAATCATATTCTGTCTGATCTAGAGGTGTCAGCTAAACACAGAAATCCCCATGGGATCTTGTCACTATAGCAACCAGATTGCAGTTTCCAATATCTGTGTAATGAAGTGCTGACACGTTTTCAGCACAAGGTGCTAAGTGGAAGTTTGTTTCACTAATTAGGTGGCAAAAATAATCAATTCCTTTATGATTAATGATGTCACAAATTATGCAGTAGACAAACCTGAAGAACTTTATTAACCAGGACTTTACGTCTTAGAGGGAGGGGTAAAAATGATCAAAGTCAGGTTTCAGTTCTTGGTTAACTAGTAAGAAAGATTTCAGTGTCTGGGACCATTCTACTCCCTAATAACAGACGTACTCTGTGCTTTGTTTAGTTTTTAAACTAAAAAGTTGTTAAAGTTGTTAGCTTGTTAACATTTTATATGATTTACGAACAAAATGATGACAACTTGAGTTTGCTGTTTGCTTTGATGGCAGAGGAAAAAAAGGATTGTAAACATTCATTAATCTTGTTGCCATCTGAATTTACTGGAGTATCAGAGGCCTGTGTTTTTTCTTACCTAAATGAACTTGCATTTATTATGTTTTTGATGAATAGGACATCTTTGTTAATTGAATATGTTGATTAGTAGGATAATGACTGTACCTTTGAATAGCATGCTCGTCCTATAGAAGTGTGTAATCAAGGTGAGCTCACAGGATATATAGATATGGTAATAGTTTTTAATGAAACCCTTCTAAATATGGCATGGACCAACGCCTCTTAATTCAGAGGAAGTGGGGAGAACTACGTAACATTTCCCCAAATTGGAAACCCTTGTTTCAGGGACTTACAAGTGACTGGGACTGTTGGGATAGTGGAGTGTTCTTAGAAAATGGGTCTTTCATTCTCTAGGAAATTGAGGGTTGTCCTTTCCACTCTACTCCCACATCTTTCAGAATGGAAACTTCTTTTGTCTTTGGCTATTCAGAGTCCTACACATTTTTCCCCCCTTCTTTTCCTGGCTCTTCCATAAACTCTGCTTTTATAAAAGCACAGAGCCCATGATCTAGAAAGCAAATAAAAGGGAAATATAGGGATGAATGATTTGTCTGGTATTTAAGGGGAGACACAGTCACTTTTTAATCAAGGACGTATACTTAGGCTAGTGCTTTCTTTGAGTCCTTTTTTCTATCTTGGAATAGGTTAAAGGCAGGGGAATATTCTCCTTGGGGTATATCTGAGATATGACTCTGACACACATTTGTGAAGCACCTAACATATTAGCACCTAGTGTATGATATGTAAACAATAAAAGGTATCTATTGTTAAAAATAATAATGATCATGATGAAATGATATAGGACAGACTATCTATGCTGAAATGACATGGGATTGGCAGCAATTTGGCTACAGTATCTTCTATCAGGACTGCATAAGCTATACTGGTGTCTAGATGGATGAGCTGCTCTTTTATTATTTCTTAGGAGTCTTACCTGAAGATGTGGGCTTGGATAAAGAGGATGGCCTTACCAAATGCAAGAGAACCATTTCTTTTGGTCAAAGTATATTCTCCAGGACAGACCATTACCACGCCAGTGACCCTCAGCCTAGGATTCTCTGCACAGGCAGTGGATTGCACAGGTATTACAGGGTTTGTGCATTATTTTCAATGTCCTGGATCCCTACGGGAGATCACACATTACCTACGGTAGGCTTATACGTGTGTAACATTTATAAATCTAAAATAAAAAATTCTTCACTCTGGTTTATGGTGATTTAAATTATGTAGAGTTATATTTGCCCTCATGGTTCAAAATATTCATAATACATATAGTTTGAAAGATTCTTTACAAAAATGCAATGTTTCTGATCTAGAAAGAAATGAAGTGCCAAAATTTGAGGAATTAGTGATTTACTCATGACTTCATTCATTCAAACATTTATTCCACAAAAATTTATTGAGCCACCATTCTGTGCCAGGAATTTGCCTAGCATTGAGAACTCAAATATGAATAAAGCAAAGAGCCTTGCTATCAGTGAACTTAAAGTCAGTATTTTTAGACAAATGACTCATTACTGTATCTTAAAATCATTTAGTTTTACCTGTGCTTACCAAGGCTGAGACTGCCTTGGCTTTACCTTTGGAGTGAAGAGGAAAAAATTCATTGAAAAATATGTGTCAATAGCCATTCTTTCCAGACACAGTGTTAAAAAGTGTTAAGATCTATTGTCTGAGTTTCCACTAGGTGGTTTATTTAACCGATAGCATTTGTGTATTTTCATTTTTTAAAGATTTTATTTATTTATTTGAAAGAAAGAGAGCCCACATGCCAGAGAGCACAAGCAGTAGAAGGAAAAGCAGGCTGCCCATCTAGCAGAGACCCCGACGTGGGGCTTGATACCAGGACTGGGGGATTATGACCTGAGCCGAAGGCAGCCGCTTAACCAACTGAGCCACCCAGACATCCCGTGTATTTTCAATACAAGGACCCCCTTTCCCCCAAAGAAATCCAGTTGGGTAGAAATCACTCTGACTTTCTTCAGTGAAATAAAGAAGGAGTTGTCATGAGTAATTGTGTGTGTGTGTGTGTGTGTGTGTGTGTGTGTAACTGTGTGTCCCTGTGCCTGCTTATGCATTCCTGGGCCTCATAGCTGCTTTAATGTGGTTACTCTAATAAAAGAGACAGGTGTTGGCTGGGACAGCAAGGCTACAAAAGCCACACAGAAAATTGCATAATTAGTCTTCAACTATATATTGTACCTTGTTTAAAACTGTCATGAACCTATAGGAATCTACATTAGAAATCAACAAATCCTTCAGGCTTGAAAAACTCATTCTCTTTTCTCCTGTGCTTTGTCTCTCTTCTTTTATCAAATTAGTGTGACAAGCACTTAGACATGAACATTTAAAAATACCTTTTATCATTTCAATTAATCCGTCTAATTTCAAGAGAAAGTTTTCCAATTTTCAAATATTTAATTGCCTACTGTTACAGCTCTAATGTGGCAAAATGCAAGGAGACATTGGACGGCCACTACTCCATATAGAGGAAGGCCTTATGATAGACCCTAGTCTTCCCTGTGTCACTATGCCACTGCACTTCCCCAAAGAGCTCAGTATCAGTTAGAGCACTTTCAAAAACAACTATTTTAAAGCCCCACTAGTAGTGGCTTCCATATATTTTTTTTAAGATTTTATTTACTTATTTGACAGAGAGAGACAGTCAGTAAGAGAGGGAACACAAGCAGGGGGAGTGGGAGAGGAAGAAGCAGGCTCCCAGCAGAGAAGCCTGATGTGGGGCTCGATCCCAGAACGCCAGGATCACGCCCTGAGCCGAAGGCAGACGCTTAACGACTGTGCCACCCAGGCGCCCCAGTGGCTTCCATATTTTTTAATGACTTTATTTATTTATTTGAGAGAGAGAGAGGGCAGAGTGAGAGACAGCACACGAGTTGGGGGATGGGCAGAGGGCAAGGGATGAGCAGACTCCCCGGAGAGAGGGATCCCAAAGCAGGGCTTGATCCCATGATCCCAGCATCATGACCAAAGGCAGAGGCTTAATCAACTGAGCCACCCAGGCACCCTGCAGCTTCCATATTGAAGGCAGTGATTCACTTCACATGGCAAGAATTCTGGTGGTCAGGGGTTCCAAGGTCAATGGATCTGTGGCAGTTACTGGTGCAGCATTTCTGTGATTCTCTTGGTCCTTCTTTCATGACTGGAAGTTGGCCGCAGTGACACTGAGGTCCTTATAGAACAGGATCTCACACAGGAGGGAAGATGGTGGGTGTAAAGGATATAAAAGGTTTTTTTCTGGTGTGCCTCTTTTCAAGGAGGAAAATGTTTCCCTGAAGCACATATTAAATTCACTTAATTTTTCATTGGCCAGAACTGAATTAATGTCTATCCCAATTGTAGGTAAGAGAAATATAATTTTAATGATTTGCTTAGACCAATAGTAATTCATTTCCTAGGGGAGGGCACAAGGCTGCTCAAACAAAATTGGAATTCTATTAGCAAGGAAGAAAGGAGAAATGGCTATTGTGTAGGCAAACAACAATGTCTGCTGTTTGGTTCTGATCTGAACAAATGTCTTTCTTTAGCTGTCATATTTTTAATTCTTTACAAATATGCCATACTATTAGCAAATTATGTTTATATAGTTTCGCGTCTGCAAGAAGTTAATACCCAGGTTCTCTTCTTTGTTCTTCATAACCACCCAGACAGGAAAGTAAAGTAAATACCATTATCAGTACCTTACTGACAAGGAAACCGAAGTTTACCTGGGTGAGGCAATCTGCCAAGAGCTGCACAGCTTAAAAGACAACAACAAAAAACGGTAAGGATTGTCATCTAAATCTTCTGCAATCTGATGCTCCTTTTTAAACCATTCCATTGGTGACCTCTTCAATTGTAACAAAAGTTGCTTTGTCTCCACAATAACCATGTCTATATGCCTGTGAATAGCAGAAGAACTGCTTGGCATTCTCTTCACCTCATGCTTCCAAAGTATTATGAGACTATAAACATCCAGGAGATTTACAGTCCCATAAGACCATGAGCCCTTCGTTCATTAATTTGAGAATAATTTATTAAGCACCAACTCTACCAAACACGGTGTTAAGTTATGGGGATAACGTAGCAGACAAAATATTCATGGTCACCGGAATTTAGAAACTAAAAGAGAAGACAGAATAGTAAATAATCTATGACATCAAGGTGTCACACAGGCTCTGAAGGGGAAGTAGTGATGTGTTGAAAGCATTTAGTTAAAGCATCAAATCAAGTCATTGGGAAGGTTAGAAAAATGTTCCTGAGGATTTGCTATTTAATCTGATATTTTCAAAGTTAAAAAGAGGGAGAAGACAGTGCTCAAAATGTAGTACCAGCTCAATAAACATTTAATGCCTTTTAAAAACAGCTTTATTGAGATATAATTTACATTACATAGAATTTACCCATTTAACATATGGAATTCAATGTTTTTAGTAGATTCTCAGAGTCGTACATCCATCACCACAATCAATTGTAGAACATTTTCATTGTTAGCAGAAGAAACCCTATACTCCTTCACAGACACCCCCCAGAATCTTCCTATTTCCCCTCCCCCTGCCCTAAGCAACTACTAATCTACTTTTTGTCTCTATAGCTTTGTTAATTTGGGACATTTTTACATCAATGGAATCATACAATATGTGCCCCTTTGTATCTGAATTCTCAAATGTTTTCAAAGTCTAATAATGTTTTCAAAGTTCTTCTATGACATATATCAGTATTTCATTTCCTTTTTATTTTCAAATAGTGTTACACTGTATGGATATAACATGTTTTATTTATCCATTCATCATTTGATGAATACCGAGTTGTTTCCACTTTTTGGCTATTATGAATAATGCTGCTATGAACATTCATGGGCAAATTTTTGTGTGCTGTTGAATTGTAAGGGTTCTTTATATATTCTAGGTGCAAATCCCTTATCATATATATGATTTGTAAAAATGTTCTCCTGTTCCATGAATTCTCTTTTCCCCTGCTTATTGGTGTTTTTTGAAGCAAAACTGTCTTAATTTTGATAATGTCTATTTATCTGTTTGTTTTTGTTGCTGCTGGTACATAATTTGGGATCATGAAGATTTATTTATATGTTTTCTTCTAAGGTTTTATAGTTTTTTATAGCTTCTAAGATTGTATGGCTTTTTTATAGCTCTCATACTTAGGTCTTTGATTACATTTTGTGTTGATTTTTTTTATGTGATATGAGTTGAATGCCTCTTGAATGATTGAGATTCTTCCTCAGGTCAATGAGTGCCCTTCAAAATGTGTCTATGGCCCAGTAACATCAGGATGACGTGAAAGCTTGCTGGAAATGCAAATACAGTACTCAGGTTTATATTCTAGACCTGTTTAGTCTGAGTCTCTGGGGGTATAGCCTAAGAATTTGCATTTTTGGGTTCTTAGGTGATTCTTATACACTCTGAAGTTTGAGAGGTACTGCCTTAGAGAGTTGCAAATAATGTTGCTACCCACTGCTACTAATTGACTCTAGCCCTATCAAGAGAAGGTATCACTTTAGAAGAAATTGGTAGCCCTCCTTTTATTTTAAAATGACAGATAGCAATTTTCAGCATTCAGCATCTCACACTGTTTCAAATCAGAACTTAGAGATCACCTTGTCCCAAAATTGCATTTTACACAGGAGAGTGCTAATATCCAGAGAATGCACAGTTGATCCTGGGACCATGTGGGGGTTAGGGGTTCTGGCCTCTCATGCAGTGAAAAATCCATCTATAACTTGGCTCCCAAATTTAACTACTAATGGCATACTGTTGACTGGAAGCCTTATCAATAAAATAAACAGTTGTTTAATGCATATTTTGTACGTTATATGTATTATAAACTGTATTCTTACCATAAAGTAAGCTAGAAAAAGGGAAATGTCATTAAGAAAATCTAAGGAAGAGAAAATACATTTAAAGAAGTTCTGCATAAAGTGGACCTGTGCAGTTCAAACCTTTATTGTTTAAGGATCAACTATGTTTTCATATGGCTCAAATTTATATTCAAGTAAAACCTTTCTGTAGACTAGCAAAGGCCTGTGGACTGTTATTTTGTAGCCTCTGATTTATAAAACACATACACACATACACACACACCAGGTATTAAAAATTTCCTTTCAAATATATTAGAACATAAACAAAGAAAAAATAATCTTTCTTGGTGAAATGCCTATTCTGAGAAAAAAAATTATTTTATTAACTGTCTTTAATCTGACAACTGCTAACATATGGAAATAAGATATATACAGTTCTAGGTTTATTATAGCTTAGCACTATATTCTGTAATATGTTTAGCTACTTATCTCAACATTTCTGGTATATTTCTAGTTAGCATGCATCAGAGCACTAAATCAATCTCAAGAAAGGTAATTTCAGAGTATGTGATTTTGGTTGCATCCTTATGAAGGATAAATATAGTTGAAATATCAAACTAATTCATGAATTATAGGATACATGGCATTCTTTGAATAGGAGATTAAAAAAATTCTATGCTTTAAAGACATGTATCATTTGGTGACTCGCAAAATAATTCTGTGAGACTAGATGGCTTTGAATAACCCCGTTTTTCTCTATGTCCACCACTTGCAGACACCCACATATTCACATGCATTCTAAAAGTGAGCCATGCAAACCACCTGCTCGCCTATATATCTGGAATACATACTTTCCTGGTCTATTATGTAATTCAACAAAAAGACTAAATTATCAGGTCTCTGTTTACAAGTGTGTTTGGTCTTACAGCTGGGGCTTTTGGACATAAAGATTGTTAAAATTGCAGGTTAAGCAAAAAGCTCTGTGTAGATTGGTATTCATGTCATGTCTGTTGGGGAAATTTCAACTTTTCTCTACTTTTTAAGAGAGAAATGCAAATCGTTGCTTCACAGATGGAAAGATTCTGTCTTACGTGAGAATGGCTTCTCCATTGCCAAAGATGAATAGCATTGTATAGTTGTTCCTACTGGGCATAGATTTAATCTTGAGATTGTAGTTTGTATGGTTTACATTTATGATATAAGTAGTTGTGGCTCTCCATGGAGATGAGATGTGTTTGAGAACCTGAGCTCTGTAACCACATAGATCTAGGTTCAAGTACTGGCTCTGCTAGCTCTGTAACTCGGGGCGATTAACAGTTCTTTCTAAGCCATCCTTACTCCCTTTATAAACCTGAAGTAATGTGGATACCTAACTCATAAGATTATTTTGGGGACAAACTGAAATTATTCAAATACAGGGTCTAGTATTTTATAGTATAGTATTTTAGAGTTTTCATTCCATGTTTTATTAGGAAAAACAAGAAGATTATTTGAAGTAATGGAAGTAAAGAATTCTGGGAATTTTTGTTATATAAACTCTATTTTCCCTTAACATACATAACTCTATAGAGACACAACTTAAAATCATGACGCTGAAGAGAAATTGGATATATCACTATATTTTATGTTGCTTTGTTATTAGTTTTATAGGAAATCTATTTTGTACAGATCTTAAATCCCAAGTTAACCAGTTTGTTACAACATCTTATTACAAGGCTCAATTTGTTTACAGGATGGAGAATATCAACATAAAAATTTCTACCTAGAGAAATATGAGAAAAATGTGAATGCATGTAGAATGACATGAATATCTGTCAGCGTTTTTGCTGAAAATCATGAATTTATGTATCCAAATAAGTCAATTAAACCCTTAAGCCCATATTGTCACTTCAAAGTTAATCATAAAGCTCTAAAAATGATGAACTAATATTATATATAGCTGATGAATTACTGACCTCTACCTCTGAAACTAATAATGCATTATATGTTAATTAATTGAGTTTAAATTTAAAAATAAAATAAAATAATAGAGGCTTTATTTTAATCAGTATACTAGATTGTGAAGCTCCGAAGGCCCTGGGCTGTGTCTTACTAGTTGTTTTGTTTTTATTTGTAACAACTGGCACAGGTCTGATGGATACGAGACACTTAATAAATATTGGTGAATGAATGCTGGACATCACAACATAGATAGGTCTCCGTAATACTTTGAAACCCACTGCGGAGCAGGACCTACTTTAAACTTTTCACGAATATTTTTCATTAAAGGCTTTTGTAAAATGTGGGGGAAAAAAAGATAATGACCTAAGAGTACCAAGTACTAAATGAAATCTTTGGAGAATATACTCATCCCCTCTAATGACTGTATTTTGCTTTTATAATGACAAGTGATGTGGAGTTATTGTTTTTTATTTGAACCAAATTGAAGATCCCTCTAAGCTTCATTTCTTTAAGTCTCCTTCCAAGTACCCATAGAATTTGTCATTCCCAGGGCATCATTGACTTCCTACCTCTCAACTGATTTATATTTTTCAATGCCTAACCTGTAGAGAGTGGCATTAGCTCGGCAGTTAAGACATATTTTTGTCTCTTCTTTCCTTTCTGGATCCTACTGAGAGAAACATCCAGAAACCCCATGAGAATAGGAGCAAGAGAAACTCTTTATTATGGTTTCGCTGATGACTGCTGTTTTTAGAATGCCAGTTCCCGTGGGCAAAACACAAAAAGAAAATTGTATTTAAAAAATAGTGTCCCATGTGATGTCTGGAAAAGTTTGGAAATCTACTTGGGTCCCATGGGAAATTAAAGAGCAGGAAAAATTGGACCAAAGAGATTAAGACAATTTTTAGATTACACACACTTTCTGGGAAAGGATTCAAACCAATTCAAATAAGCGGCACAGAGGAGAACAAGGGAGGATTCAAGGACGACTGGGTAAAACTAAATTGCAGGGTTAGGTTAATTGGTATGGCTGGGAAGGCTTCCTATCAGGTTTAAGCAGTGAGCGTGTCTAAATAATGCTGAGAAAATTGAGTTAGAGAGTGTACACACAACACTTAGGAACTATGATGATTGCATTTCTGCTTAAACCAGAGATCTAGCTAACGGAAATCATTTTCCTATTTATTCGCATGTGCAGGAGAGAAAGGACATCTAGAATTAAATCTGAAGGCAAGCTCATGAGCCTGAGTTGGAAGTCTGCAACTCTGATTCAATGATGCTGGGTGCAAATCTTTTTAAATCTACTTTCACTTACTTAGCTTCTCACTTATGACAAGTAAAATTTAAACAGTGAAAGTACATCAGCTCAACTGTAGGAGGCTGGGGATGCAAACATAATCAGTTTTCTAAAATTTTGTATGTAATGGTGATGGCAGTCGAAGTTGATTTTATAAATTTTTGTTTAGTTTTTCATTTTTCTCTTTTTTACGGGGTACATATTCACCAAATTAAAGGTTTAAGCCTGACATTTTTTACCTTTAAAAATTGGATGAGTTTACTTGGAAAAGAAAATACTGAGATATTTTCATAGAGTCATTTTAATACTATTAAAAAAAAGAGAAAGATAGAAAAAGTTGACGTTTTAGATAATGTAAACCTAGCATCAACATTCTATTCCATGCCCCTCACCTACACATACAATTACTTTTCCTGAATATCTGGCACCATTATAAGTAGTCAATACCATCCCTTAAACCTAATAGTTTATCAGTCAGGGTGCTTGCGCTTTTAGGCTCTTAATAGCAAGCAACTGAAACCACCTCTAGCCATTCTTAGAAAACGATAAATTTAACAAACAGCTTTTTAGAATTCACAGTGTAATGTAAAGGCTGGAGAATCAAACTTGTAAGGTGTGCATGTGGGCAGGAGGGGTAGAAAGAAAGGAAGTATATAACGTATTGAATGAGGCAGGTGCTCTTATTCTACCTCAAAATCAAGTGAGGAGATTGTGATCGGTTCATTACTTGCATATGGCTACCAGCAAAGTGGGCAGAATAAGAATTAAAGATTTTATAACCTTCCTCTGTCCGGCCTCCTATAGAGAGACATGATGTAAGGTGTCCCACTGATTATATTTGCAATGGGGAGTTCCCCTCAAGGAGAAAGGACATTGCACATGGGGCACAAGAACACACTCATAAACACACAAACACACACATTCGCTCACATACATACACACACATCCTGAAAATGTATACACTATAGTTAGTGCTCAGAAACGACTTAGTTGTTTATTTATTGCAATCAAGATTGGTAAGACTAAATGAATCTAATTTTGCAAAACAGTCATCTGGAATGACTTGCTAATAAATGTTTGTTACAGCTAGTTACATATACAGAATGAGTTCTGGAATCTGTTTTCTACAAATTTTAAATTGACACAAAATAAATAGTGTTTCTGGTAAAAGCTTCTTTTGAAAAGACTGGGGAGGAATCAAAACCTACAAAGGTGACATGCTTTAAAGAACTTGTTAACTGTATCTAATAATAAACCAGGTGTAAGACAAGAGAATCATGCCAGTTAGACCCACCATCCAGATTCAGAACTAGGATAGAGAATAAAAAGATATATTCTGGACAACTTAACATTTACTATTCTAGCCAATATCTAAAATAAAATGGAAGTAGTATCAATGAGCAATAATTACTGGTGTGTGACTTTTATGTTCTTTCTCTTTTTCATTTAATTTCTATTGGCATTCATTTATAAGAGACGTCTGTCTCTAATTTTACCCATCATTCAAAGTTTTGGATAAGTGACCACAATTAGATATTTGGGCTCTCTTTTGTTCCATGTGATCTGCAGCAAAAGAAGAAAGGAGTGAGAAATTGAAGAATAAAAAAAAAATGCATGGTGCAGTCAAATGAATGATTTAAACTAGGTATAATGTTTAACCCTTAACCTTTTATTGTTGTTTCTGTGTTCTTGTTTGAAACTACTTTCAAGGCTTGCCTAAGAACATACAGCATTTAATTTTAATCTTCTAAATGAAAAACTCCGTATTTCATTAAATGAAAAACTATGCATGATTTTCATCTGAATAACTGTGACTATGAATTTATTTTACCGGAACGCAATATAAAATCATTACACTTATTTCTTATGCAAATGTATCAAAATTGACAATTTTTGTTTCCTTATAATTCATTGAACACTTAGTCATGTAAATAGAAAAAAAAGTGACTTGATATCAAAACAAAAGCAAAGTAAGAATTAAATTGGCAATTTCCAAATGCATAGCTAAATTCTTTCAAATTAAAGTCCGTGCATGAGTGGCAGAAACACATCAGGGGCAAAGTTGTATTCCGCTCTTTCAGAACCTGAGCCATGGATCGTGGTAAATCAGGTTCCCTGTGAAGTGCCATTAACTCCTTCCAAGTCTCCCTTAGCACGGTTGATGTTGTTTGTACAACCCATTGTTGTTGGTTGAGAACAACCAAAGCAGACTTTGGCTGAGAAAACAGAAGTAGATTTTATTAAAAGGATATTGGGAATTTATAGAATTATTGGGGTGCTGGTAGACAAGACTGAAAGCTCTATAGCTAGAAACCACATCTAAAACTAAATCATATAGTTAGGTTGTTAATAGAATTGGCAATTTTCCTGGGATTTATTATTTGCAGAAACTGTTACCATTGCTATAAAAAGAGAGATCCTCACCACTTCTGCTGCTCCAGTCACTGGCTCTGATGTGCTTAACTGGCTGAATCTAGGTCATATGTGTATGTCATAGCACTGACGCCTAGGGAAATGAGTATCCAGCGTTTTCTAGCTTTTATGGTGGGAGATATCCACAAGGTGAGAAACTCCCAAAACATGGGAAAGAAGTTCAGTGTTCTAAAAACTGGAATAGAGCACTTATCACCTGCAGGAAATTCAGAGGAGGACACAAAGTAGACTATAACCAAAGATACAATACTTTAAAACATGCTTCAAAAGAACATCAAGACTTTCCCATGACCAAAATATCTGAAAGGTATATATTAAACTCAGATTTGGAAGAAGGTTCCTATTAAGCTTTTATCAGCATTAATCTTAAGTAAAATTTAAGTTCTTTCCCCTAGGTGGCAGAACAGAATGTAGTAAAATTACATAGTAAAGTAAAGCATGGAGGAATGTGCTGGTGAAAATTGTACAGATTGCTCACTCTCCAGATTAATATCCCCTGATTTTGCAATCAAATATTAATCTAAGCTGTTGAGCATTTTTATCATGAATAAGTGGTGAATTTTGTTAAATACTTTTTGTGGTATATCATATTTATTGATTTATGTATTTTTAACCATCCTTGCATCCCAGGAATACATCTCACTTAGTCATGGTGTATGATCTTTTCAATGTCCTGTTGGATTTGGTTTGTTAGTATTTTGTTGTGGATTTAACATTTATGTTCATTAAGGGTATTGGCCTATAATTTCCTTTTCTTTTAGTGTCTTTGGCTTTAGTTTCAAGGTAATACTGGCCTTATAAAATTAGTTTGGAAATGTTCTGTCTTCTTGAATTTTTTGGAAGAGTTTGAGATGAATTGTCATTAATTCTTTAAATGTTTTGCAGAATTCATCAGTGAAGCCGTCTAGTCCTGGGTTAAATTTCTTTGTTAGGAAGTCTTTGATTACTGACTCAGTCTCTTTATTGTTATTGGTCTGTTTAGATTTTCCGTTTCTTCATGATTCAGTATTGGTAGGTTGTATGGTTCCAGGAATTTATCCATTTCTTCCAAGTTATCTAATACATGTATTGATATATAATTTCAGTTACTTTTTTGTGATCCTTTGCCTTACTGTGGCATCAGTTGTAATGTTTCCTTTTCCATTTCTGATTTTATTTGCATTTTCTCTCTTTTTCCTTCTTATTTAGTCTACTTAAACACTTGCCAATTTTGCTTATCATTTAAAAAACCAACTCTTCCTTTTATTGATCTTTACTATTACTCTTCTAGGTATAGAAAGAATGCACTTAAATAAAATAAAGACAAACATGACAAGCCCACAGCTAACGTTATACTCACCAGTGAAAAACTGAAAATTTTTCTTCTAAGATCAGGAACAAGGCAAGGACGCCCATTCTTGCCACTTCTATCCAACATAGTACTGGAAGTCCTACCCAGAGTAATTAGGCAAGAAAGTAAAATAATAGGCGTTCAAGTCAGAAAGGAAGAAATAAAATTATCTCTGTAGATGGTAGATTTTATATATAGAAAACCCTAAGTGTCACCCAAAATCTTAGAATTAATAAATAAATGTAATAAAGTTACAGAATGCAAAATTAACATACATAACATAAACATAACATACGAAATCATGTATGATTCTATATATTACCAAGGAACTATCAAAAAAGGAAATGAAGAAAGCAATCTTTTTTTTTTTTTTTAAAGATTTTATTTATTTATGTGACAGAGAGACAGCCAGTGAGAGAGGGAACACAGCAGGGGGAGTGGAAGAGGAAGAAGCAGGCTCACAGCAGAGGAGCCTGATGTGGGACTTGATCCCGGCACGCCGGGATCACGCCCTGAGCCGAAGGCAGATGCTTTAACGACTGCGCTACCCAGGCGCCCTGAAGAAAGCAATCTTATTTATGATAGCATCTAAAAGAAAAAATATACCTAGGAGTAAACTTAACCAAGAAAGTAAAAGTCTTGTACACTGAAAGCTACAAAACATTAATAAAAGAAAGAAGACACAAATAAATGGAAAGACATCCCATATTCATGGATTGGAAGACTTAATACTGTTAAAATGTCCATATTACCTAAGGGAGGGGGGTTAGATGGCAGGAGGACTCTAGGCTTGCCTTGACCCTAGACCCTACATAACTATTGAATCATTCTGAATATCCAAGAAATTGACCTGAGAGGACTGATGGAACAAACTTCACAACTAGAGGGAGAGAAGAGGCCACAGTGAGGAAGGTAGGAAGTACAGAGCATGGTTTGGGGGAGAAACATATCACGGATGCTACAGAGGAGAGGGAGCCCTGGTTACAGAGAAAGAAAAGACGGGAACACACAGGGATACACACTAGGAGGACACTGCCCCAAAGCCATTGGCTGGGATAATGAGAGGGGCTGTGAGTTTTTTCAACCAGTCAGGCTCAAAGACTGGAGTTTTAGAGGTCTATGGCTTGACTGAGATAGAGCCCTGAGGGCCCTGCCCTATTCCTGAAGAGAAGGCACACAAGCAATCCCAAGGCAGACTATTTGATCTGAGGATCACCTAAGGTGCATGGAGAGAGACTGTTTACTCTTCTTGGGGTGCATCTGTGAGAGTCGACACTTGCAGCCTCCTCTCAGAACACAACAGAGATGGTAGACCCATTTTCCTTCACTGCCTCTCAGGACACACACAGAGAAATCTGCTGAGGGTGGCTAAATTGGATACTGGCTATTTAGCCTACTTTGCTTCAAATCTTATGCCCCTGAGCTCTGGCACGACTGCCCCTCTCAGTGAAAACTTCATCCGTCCCAATGTGGGGAGATCCTCCTCCAGAAGACCAGCACAGGTCCCCACCACACCAGATCCCTGCAGTTTGGAGTTTTAAAAGTCAGCAGGCTTAGCTGGGATAGGGCCTGGAGGACACTTCGCCACTCCAGGCAGGCAAGCAATGCAGAGACAGCATGAAAACAACAATCTGAAAAACACCTGGGTCTCATGAGAGGAAATTATTCCCTCTTCTGGGAGTGTTCTCCTGAGTGCAGCAAGCACTGAGTCCCTTCTATGGAGACAAAGTAGCTGGCTGGAGCCATTTTCCGCCCCTGCCCCTCAACATAAACCAACTTCAGAAACAGCACAGCACCAAAACTGGCTGCCTAACTTGCTTATACCAAGTTCCACTGCCCTGTGCTCTGCTGGTACTGCTTTTCTCAGGCAATTGTGCCTAAGGACCAATGCAACAGGCTTCTTCCCCAGAAACCCAGCTGAAATCTCTACACACTCCACATCTACTGACCACAGAGTTCTTCAAGGCTTCACTTCTTGTGGAAATAGTATTAGGTCTCTTTTAATAAGTAGAGCAGAGCACACTAGTTAAAACTCACCATACTCTGGCCAAGATCCAAACACTGCCCACTGCATGCAAGAACCTCTGCAGACAACTGACCTGAGGGATAGAGTAGCATAACACAGCAGCAGAGTATATGTAGCACACACCAGAGACACTCCCTGACGTGCCAGACCTTGGACACTATATGACCTCTTTTTCATGAAGCTGTTACTCTCAGGAACTGGAAACACAGTAGGCTTTTATAACACAGAGAAGACGACAGAGACCTAGACAAAATGCAAGATGAAAGAATTCATCCCAAAAGAAAGAACAAGAAAAGGTCACAGCCAAGGATCTATTTGACACAGATATAAGTTATATGGCTGATGGAAAATTTAAAGCAACAATCATAAGGATACTAGTTGGGCTTGAGAAAAGCATAGAAGATGCCAGGGAGTCCCTTACTGCAGAAATAAAAAAACTAAAAACTAATCAGGCCAAAATGAAAAATGTAGTAATTGAGACTCAAAACTAACTGGATGTAATGGTCACAAGGATGAAAGAAGCAGAGGAACAAATATATGATAAAGAAGATAAAATAGGATAAAAAGGAAGAAAACAGACATCCAAGTCCAGGAGGCACAGAAAACTCCTATTAAAGTCAACAAAAGCAGGCCAACACCAAGACATACTATAGTGAAATTTGCAAAATATAGAGATAAAGAAAATATCCTAAAAGAAACAAGAAAAAAGAAGTCCCAAATATACAAGGGAAAACAAATAAGTTTAGCAGCAGATCTCCACAGAAATGTGGCAGACCAGAATACAGTGGCATGATATATTCATTGTGCTGAATGGGAAAAATATGCAACCAAGAACAGTTTATCCAGCAAGACTATCATTCAGAATAGAAGGAGAGATAAAGAGTTCCTGGACAAAAACTAAATGAGTTTGTGACCACTGAACCAGCCTTGCAAGAAACAGTAAAAGGGATTCTTTGAGTGGGAAAGAAAGACCAAAAGAAACAAAGACTAGAAAGGAATAGAGAAAGTCTCCAGAAACAATGACAAAACAAGTAATAAGATGGCACTAAATTCATATCTATCAATAATTACTCTGAATGTAAATGGACTCAATGCTCCAATCAAAAGACAGAGTGTCGGAATGGACAAAAAAGCAAGACGCATCTATATGCTGCATACAAGAGACTCATTTTAGACCTAATGACACGTGCAGATGGAAAGTGAAGAGATACGGAAATATTTACTATGCAAATGGATGTCAAAAGAAAACCAGAGTAGCAATACTTGCATCATAAATTTTAACCAGATTTTAAGCCAAGGACTGTAATAAGAGATGAAGAAGAGCACCACATCATAATAAAGGTGTCTATCAAACAAGAATATCTAACAATTGTAAATATTTATGCCCGCAACTTGGGGAGCACCTCAATACATAAAACGATTAGTAACAAATATGGAGGAACTCATTCATAATAATATAATAATAGTAGGGAACTTTAACATCCCACTTACATCAATGGACAGATCATCTAAGCAGAAAATCAATAGGGAAACAATGGCTTTGAATTGTTACATTTCAGATATATTCAGATATATTCAGAACATTTCATCCTAATGAAGCAGAATACACACACTTTCCAAGTGCACTTGGAACATTCTCCAAAATAGATCACACACTAGGTCACTATTCAGACCTCAACAATATGAAAATATTGAGACCATATCATGCATATTTTCTGACCACAAGACTATGAAACTGGAAGTCAACCACAAGAAAAAATTTGTAAAGACCACAAATACATGGAGGCTAAAGAACATCCTACTAAAGAATGAATGGGTCAACCAGGAAATCAAAGAAGAAATTAAAAAATACACAAAACAAATGAAAATGAGAACATGATGGTGCAAAACCTTTGGGATGCAGAAATGGGGGTCATAAGAGGGAAGTATACAGCAATACAGGCCTACATCAAGAAGCAAGAAAAATCTCAAATACACAACCTCAACTCCTAAAGGAGCTAGAAAAAAGAACAACAAATGAAGCCTAAAGCCAGCAGAAGAAGGGAAATAATAAACATTAAAGCAGAAATAAATGATATAGAAACAAATAAATAAAAACCCCAGTAGGACAGATCAATGGAACCAGCAGCTGATTCCTTGAAAAAGTTAATAAAATTGATAAACCCCTAGCTAGACATATCACAAAGAAAAGAGAAAGGACCCAAATAAATAAATAACTAATGAGAGAGGAGAAATCACAACCAACACCACAGAAATATAAACAATTATATGATGATATTATGAAAAATTATATGCCAACAAATTGGGCAATCTGGAGGAAATGGACAAATTCCTAGAAATATAAACTACCAAAACTGAAGCAGGAAGAAATATAAAACTTGAACAGATCTATAACCAGCATTGAAATTGAATCCGTAATCAAAACACTTCAATAAACAAAAGTCCAGGGCCAGATGGCTTCCAAGTGGAAATCTACCAACACTTGAAGAGTTAATATGTATTCTCAAACTATTCTAAAAAAATAGGAATGGAAGGAAAACTTACAAACTCATTCTATTAATGAGGCCAGTGTTGTACCTGATTCCAAAACCAGACAAAGACTTCACTAAAAAAGAGAACTACAGGCCAATATCCCTGATGAACATGGATGCAGAAATTCTCAACAAAATACTAGCAAATCGAATCCAACAGTACATTAAAAGAATCATTCACCACATCAAGTGAGATTTATTCCTGGGTTGCATAGGTGTTTCAATACTCACAAGTTAATCAATGTAACACACCACATTAATAAAGGAAAGGAAAATAACCATATGCTCATCTCAACAGATGTAGAAAAAGCATTTGACAAAGTACAACATCCATTCATAATAAAAACCCTCAACAAAGTAGGGATAGAGGGAACATAAGAACATCATAAAGTCCATATACAAAAAACCTACAGCTAATATCATCCTCCATGGGGAGAAAAGTGGAGAGCTTTTCCTTTAAGGTCAGAAACATGACAGGGATGTTTACCCTCACCACTCTTATTTAACATAGTACTATAAGTCCTTGCCTCAGCAATCAGACAACAAAAAGAAATAAAAGGCATCCAATTTGGCAAAGAAGAAGTCAAACTTTCAGTATTCATAGATGACATGATAATCTATGTAGAAAATCTGAAAAACTCCACCAAAAAATTTCTAGAACTGATTCATAAATTCAGTCAAGTAGCAGGATACAAAATCAATGTACAGAAATCTGTTACATTTCTATATACCAATAATGAAGTGGCAGGAGGAGAAATCAAGGAATCAATTTCATTTATAATTGCACCAAGAACTATAAGATACTTAGGAATAAACCTAACCAAAGAGATAAAAGATCTATATTATGAAAATTATAAACCACTGATGAAAGAACTTGAAGATGACACAAAGAAATGGAAAAACATTCTATGCTCACAGATCAAAAGAGAAAATATTGCCAAAATGTCTATACTATGCAATGTAACCTATAATTAAATGCAATTCCTATCAAAATACCACCAATATTTTTCATAGAGCTAGAACAAACAGTCCTAAATTTGTATGGGACCACAAAAGACCCTGAATAGCCAAAGCTATCTCAAAAAAGAAAAGAAAAGCTGGAGGCATCACAATTCCAGACTTCAAGTTATACAACAAAGCTGAAGTGATCAAGATAGTATGGTACTGGCACAAAAACAGACACCTAGATCACTGGAACAGAATAGAAAACCCAGAAATGGGGCCACAACTGTATGGACAGCTAATGTTCAGCAAAGTAGGAAAGAATATCCAATGGGAAAAAGTCTCTTTAACAAATGGTATTATGAAAACTGGACAGCAACATGCAAAAGAATAAAAGTGGACCACTTTCTTACATCACACAGAAAAATCAGTTTGAAATGGATGAAAGACCTAAACTGAGACAGGAAACCATCAAAACCATAGAGGAGGACACAGGCAGCAACTTCTTTGACACTGGCTGTAGCGGCTTCTCACTAGCTATGTCTCCCAAGGCAAGGGAAAAAAAAGCAAAAATAAACTATTGAGACTTCATCAAAATAAAATCTGCACGGTGAAGGAAACAATCAACAAAAATAAAGGCAGCCTACAGAATGGGAGAAGATATTTGTAAGTGACATATCTGATAAAGGGTTAGTATTCAAAATATACAAAAAACCAATAAAACTCAACACCTAAAAAACAAATAATCCAGTTAAAAAATGAGCAGAAGTCATAAATAGATATTTTCTGAAGAAGACATACAGATGGCCAACAGACACGTAAAAAGATGCTCTACATCATTCATCATCAGGGAAATACAAATCAAAACTACAATGAGATATCACCTCACATCTGTCAGAATAGCTAATATTAACAACACAGCAAACAACAGGTGTTGGTGAGGATGCATAGAAAGGGGAACCTTCTCGTACTATTGGTGGGAATGCAAACTGGTGGAACTACTCTGGAAAACAGTGTGGGAATTCCTCAAAAAGTTAAAAATTTAACTGCCCTACACTTCAGCAATTGCACTACTAGGTATTTACCCAAAGGATACAAAAATATTGATTCGAAGTGATACATGCACCCTGATGTTTATAGCAGCATTATCTACAATAGCCAAATTATGAAAAGATACCAAATGCCCATGACTGATGAATGGATAAAGAAGAAGTGGTACATATATGCAAATCCTGCCATTTGCAACACCATGGATGGAGCTAGAGACTATTATGCTAAGTGAAATAAGTCAGTCAGAGAAAGAGAAATACCGTATAATTTCACTTATATGTAGAATTTAAGAAACATAACAGATGAACACATTGGAGAAAAAAAAAAGAGGCAAACCAGGAAACAGACTCTTCACTATAGAGAACAAACTGAGGGTTACTGGAGTGGAGGTAAGCATGTGGGATGGTTTAAATAGGTAATGATTACCAAGGAAGGCACTTACTGTGATGAGGATTGGGTGTTGTATGTAAGTGATGAATTGTTAAATTCTACACCTGAAACTAATATTACACTGTGCGTTAACTAACTGGAATTTAAATAAAAACCTGAAAAAATGTTTATATTACCTAAAGTGATCTACAGAATCAAGGCTATCCCTAAAAAAATCCCAATGGATTTTTTTGTTTTTTTTTTTTTTGAGAGAGAGAGAGTGCACACAAGGTTGGATGTAGGGGCAGAGGGAGAGGGAGAGAGAGAATCTTAAGCAGGCTCCATGCACAGGTAGTGTAGAGATGGACACAGGGCTTAATCTCACGACCCTGAGTTCATGACCTTAGCCAAAATCAAGAGTAAGTTGCTTAACCAACTGAGACATCCAGATGCTCCCCCACAATGGAATTAAAAAAAAATTCCTAAAATTCATGTGGAACTAGAAAAGATCCAAAATAGCCAAGTGATCTTAAGAAAAAGATCACAGCTGGAGGCATCACACTACCTACTTTCAAAATATGTTACAAAGCCCCGGTAATCAAAATAGTATGGTATAAGACAAATAAACCAATAGAACACAGTAGATTGCTCGAAATAAACCTAACTATGTATGGGCAACTGATCTTTGACAAAGGTACTGTGAATACATAACCAGGAAAAAATAGTCTCTTCAACAAATGGTTCTGGTCTTTATACAAAAGAATGCAACTGGATCTCTGTATTACACCATACACAAAAATCAACTTAAAATGGTTTAGAGACTTACTCATAAGATCAGAAACTGTAAAACTAGAAGAAAACACAGGGGAAAGCATGTTAACATTGGTCTTAGCAGTGATTTCTTGGATATGACAAAAAAACACAGGCAACAAAAGCAAAAATAGACAAGTAGGATTATACCAAACTAAAGAGCTGCTCACAGAAAAGTAAACAACTGAGTGAAAAGGCCTCCTGTAGAATGCAAGAAAAAACTTGAGAAGCATTCATCCAAGAACAAAATAAAGGGTTACTATCCAAGGTGTTTAAGTAGCTCCTACAACTCAGTGTCCAAAAAAAAAAAAAAAAAAAAGAAAGAAAGAAGAAGAAGAAGAGGAGGAAGAAGAAAAGGAGGAGAAAGAAAAAAATCCCAGCCCAATTAGAAATGGGCAAAAGCTCTGATTAGACATGTCTTCAATGAAGACATATAAATAACTACTAGGTATAAGAAAAGGTGTTCAACATCAGTACTCATCAGGGAAATGCAAATCAAAGCCATGAGATATCACCTCAGAACTTTTAGGATCACCATTATAAAAAATACAAAAGGTAAGAAGTGTTGGAGAAAATATGGAGAAATTGGAACCCTTGTACAGTTTTGGTGGTAATGTAAAATGTTACAGCCACTACAGAAAACAGTATGGGGATTCCGCAACAAATTAAAAATAGAATTACCATATGATCCAGCAATCCTACTTCTGGGTACATATCCAAAACAATTGAAATCAGGTTGTTAAAGAGTCATCTATACTTCCATGTTCATTGCAGCATTATTCACAATAGCTAAGATATAGAAACAACCCAAATGCCCACAGATGGATAAATGGAGAAAGAAAGTGTGATATACTCCTCTGTTGGGATATTATTTAGCTTTAAAAAAGAAGTATATCTTGTGTTTGCAACAACGTGGGTGAACCTGGAGGACCTTATGCTAAGTGAAGTAAGCCAGTCACAGAGGGACAAATACTGCAGGATTCCTCTTATATGAAGAATCTAAAATAACAAAACTCCTAGAAACAAAATTGTGAGATGATGGAATGGTGGTTGTCAGGGGCTGGTGGGGAAGGGGATGGGGGTGTGGGGGTTTGTTTGCTCTATTGTTATAAAGTTTCATTTATTCAAAATGAATAAATTCCAGAGATCTGCTATATAACATAGTGCCTATAGTTAACAATATGGTATTGTGTACTTAAAAAATTTGCTAAGAGGGTACATCTCATGTTAAGCATTCTTACCAAAACAAACACAAAACAAAACACTAAACAACAGTAACCACAGGGTGACACAAGAAAACTTTTGGAGGTGATGGATATGTTTATTACCTTAATTGTCATGATGGTATCATGAGTATATTCATATGTCCAAATTTATCAAATTGCATACATTTAGCATGTGTTGTTTTTGTATGTGAATTATGCTTCAATAAAGCTGTAAAAAAATACTAATCTAGGTACTTTGCTGAAGAAATTTGGCTGCTTACCCACTGACTTTAATATAAGGAGATTATCTGGTTGGCCCATGTAATTACACAAGTCCTTAAAAACAGAAAAGGAAGGCAGATGAGGAATGAAGTTTTAGGGGAAGTTAGACAGACTCAAAGCATGAAGACTAAATGTGTTGTTGGCTTAGAAGATAGAAGGAGTTACAAGTGAAAGAATGTGGATCTCAACTGTGAGAAGTTATGAAAGACTCCTGGCCAACACCACTGAGGAAACGGGACCTTGGTCCTATAAGCACAAGGAAATAAATTTGGCCAACCACCTGAATAAGCTTGGAAGCATATTCTTCCCCAGTGTCCAAAAGATAATGCAGTCCGGCTTACACTTTGACTTGGTCTGGTAAAACCTGGAGCAGAAACCCAGCTGATATTGGGAATGCCCAGACTTCTGAATTATACAGCTATGATAGAATAAATCTGTGTTGCTTAAAGCCACCAAGCATATGGTAATTTGTTTGGGTACCAATAGAAAACTAATACAAGACTATAAGAAAAGACTGGAATATGGAGTCAAAGCTGATCTTCTTGCACAAAGTCTTGGGTGTGGGCACCGAGGGGTAAGAAACAGAATGTAGAGAAAAGGAGAGGGCTGTGAAAAGAGATTTGAAGGCTCCTAGAGACACATTTGATCTTCCTTTGTGTTGTCCTTTCTGCTTTTAAATGGTTTTCATTCTCAATATGCCTCTCCTGGTAGAGTAATATCTACAATCATTTACAGATCAAAAGATTCTTATTTTTATATCTGTAAGGAGGACCAATAAAAGTTGAGGACAGTTTAGAATTTCTACTGACTGGTACAGTAGATGAAATATGCTGCACTGATCCATAAGCCTCAAAATAGGTCAGTATTATTTTTTTTAGAATTTTTCTCTGAATAAATACATGGACATAAGTATAAAAGTAAGCCAGTAGCATATACTCACTATATAGAAAGAAATCCCTCATTTCTCAAACGCTGAATTAAATTTTTTAACAATGCCAGCATTTGTTTTTGTTTATCCTTCTATGATTACAAATATTTGAGAAAGTTTGGTTTAGAAACAACAGCTAAATACTAACAGATGGGCTAAGCTGTTTCCAAATAGACATCTGGAAAAAAATATATTACCTGTGATAAGAAGGTATAGATTTCTGAGCCAATGAATATAACATGTTGAAAGTTTATTGTCCATTTTAATGTAAGAACAAATTGAAAATTTTGGAATGTTTGGAAATGATTACATTAGTGTACCAGTAGACAATTTGGAGCTAGGGAGGGAGGGTCAAGATATACCAGCTTGATTCCCATGTATTCCTATATCTAGAGGTAGGATTTGGGCACAACATTGTATTTTCATTTATATCATCTTTTGACCCACCATCACCAGAGCTTGCAAGTCAAGGGCTCCAAAACACTCTAAAAGCTAGTCATTTGAAACTGAGAAACCAAGAACAGTATATATTAGAGATAAAACAAACAAATGACAACAAACATAGTCCTCTAAACAACCTTGGATTTTGGGTTGCAATAATTGAAAGCACACTTAAAATAATTTAAAAATTAAAAGGACTTTATTGTCTCCCACAATTTCAAATTCTAGGAGTAAATGTGTCCTTCGAGTTGGTTTGTATCATAGACTCTAGGATGTCATCAAAGTTGAGTTGTCAGCCACATCTTAACGCTGTTTCTGTCATGATAGAAAAATGAATATAGCAGTCTTAGTTGTAAAAAAAAAAAAAAAAACACATCACATTATCCCCAAGGAGAGACAGAATGGTTTCTGTCTGGTAGCTTTTTTCAAAAGAGCAAAGAAAGAAATGTCTCCATCTTCTCAGGAAGCACCTCATCTTGCTGCTTTGGCTTCAGCTGAGTTACATGCACATTTCTTGCCCTATCCCAGTTACAGGAAATTGTCACATGTGGACTGGTTTAGGCCTATGTTAGTTGAACGAATAGAATCCAGAAATGGGGCATTGAGTTCATCTCCACATCCACATGGCTCTTACACAATGGATATTGGAGTAACCACTTCAATTCACATTATAATCTTCATCTGGAAATCTAAGACTCCTTCCTTTACTCCTAAAATAAGATTAGCTTCTATAATATTTTGTACATCTCTCATAACAGCTATTCTACTTTATGGACTTGTCTATTGTATTTTCTATTTCTTCTACTGAATTTTTCTCCAAAATTTTATTGTGAAAATTTTCAAACACAGAAGAATGGAAAGAATTGCAGATTTATCATCTATATTCATTGAACACCTAGACTTTGACATGATTAACATGTTGCTATATTTGTATTTTCATATCCATCTATCTATTCATTCTTCAATCTATCCATTATTCCCATTCTGCTGGATTTTAATATCCTTGAAGGAAAATGTCTTCTATCTTATTCAGTATAATATTCTCTTCATGCTAGCACAATATCTAAAATATAGAAAGATCTCACTAAAGATTGCAGAAGAAAAAATGGGGGAAGGAAGGCGGGAAGAAAAAAAGGAAGAGAAGGAGGCAGGAAGGAAAGACGAAGGAAGGTATCTTTTGTGGGCAGAGAGCTTATTTTTAGCTTAACTGGAACAATATGATTACAGGACATGACTGCACTTAGGAAGTCATGGAGCATAGAGAATTTAGTCAAGCTATTGTAATAGCATTGTATGGTTACAGATGTCACAACACTTGCGGTGAGCATAGCATACTGGATAGCATTGTCGAATCACTTTGTTGTACACTGGAAACTAATGCAACATTGTATGTCAACTATACTTCAGTTAAAAACAGAAAGGGGTCATGAAGCAATACTGAATGCCAAAGTCAACCTAAAGTTCAAACGATCTTTGGAAATGAGTGAAAAACAACTAGGGATGTTACTATTTTATCAGTAATCATGTATGTGATCAATTCTACATATCTATATCTATAAATATTGGTGGCGTGGATTGTTGGTATATGACTATTGAATGTATTTAAAGTTATTCATATCTCTTTTCTTTTAGCCAGGCATCATTCTCAACATAGTTCATGAAGTAATTTTGGTGGAATTAAACTTGAAATGTTCATAATCGTGTAATTAATTATGATCATTTTTATTACATGTTCTAATTAATGTCAGTTGATGAGCATGGCACCTTACACAGTCAGCTGCACAGTAGGGAATATGAGAAGAACAATGACTCGAGTATGGCAGTAAATTCAAGAATCCTTCTGGGCATCTTCATCTAAAAGGCTCAGACAAGAAGTCTGTGATGGTCAGTGGGCTCACATTTGGCCTTTGGTTCCCCAGACCACAGGCAAAGGATAAAAGATAATTTGAGGATAAAGGGTATTGTTGGTTCAAATGCTGCTAAAGCCCATGTGGAGAAGTGAGAGTGTCCACAGGACAACAGATGGAGGCCACATCTGGCAGAGGAGGGAGTGAAAAGCCTATAGCATTTATAGAGGACAACCATAGAACCCTATAAGAAGATGGTAGGAACCATTTAGAAAACATTAAATAATGAATTTTGGGGTCTCTTTTATATTATCACTAAAGCTGACTAGCACAAGAGAGTATTATTCCCATTTTATAGGTGAGATCATTGACAACCAGAGAGGAAAACGTCACAGTGATTTAGAATCAGGTTTACTGCCTCTTAAACAACTCCACCTTTCTGCATTGTCTTTTGTTTGACAATTATCATCTTGCTTTGTAACAGAGCTCTGTCTGTTAAGTCAGTAATGCTATACTTTCACAATTAAAAATAATGTATAGAATTTATGGAGTTACCTATAGAATAAGTGGATATGATTAGCTATATTATATTGGTTTTATGTAGTGATTTGGGGGCTATGTCTAGAAATCCATTTCATACAACTTCCATTATTTATTCCATTATTTATGTATTTTCATTATTTATAATGGCCTTCAGACACAGAAAGAAATGCTACATAAAGGCTATTTTTAAAAAGATTTTATTTATTTGTCAGAGAGCACAAATGGGGTGCAGCACACAGAGCAGGCAGAGGGAGAAGCAGGCTCCCAACTGAGCAAAGAGCCGGATGTGGGACTCGATCCCAGGACCCTGGGATCATGACCAGAGCCGAAGGCAGATGCTTAACCTACTGAGCCACCCAGGCATCCATATAAAGGCTATTTTTAATCAGACATAAGCAATTCTCTCAATTTTGCATGTGTGTCATACCTCAGTGAATATTTCTCTCATTTAGGTCAAATATATTAGTAGGACTCTTTCAGGTACAGATACTGAAAATACAACTTATACAGATTGCACAAAATAAGGAATTTATAGGCTCGGGAAACAAAAATCTGACTGGAAAGTTCTAAACTTATGGCACAGCTGGATCCAGGTGTTCAAAAATGTCTTCAGGATTTTTTCTTTTTCCTTTTCTTGGATCTGCTTTCCTAGAATTTGCTTCTGGCAAGTTGTCTTCTAAGGTAGGAAAAGGACTACCAGGGACTACTATCTGGGCTTACTTCTAGGCAGCCTAGTGGCACTCAATGAAACATACTTTCCGAGTTCAACAACAGCAACAACAAAGTCCTAGGTTTGAGTTTATTGGCTTGCATGAGGTCATTTGGCCATATCTAAATCATGATATGTAGCTCTGACTGGCCATATGCTAACCTCTCAATCCCTGGGCTAGTCTCAGATCCCTTTAATCATATTGTCTAAGCCTGGGGTTGGGTTACACACCAGAAGAAAATCAAGGTACTATTTAGCAGAAGGGAAAAACAAATACGGTGCAGACTCAAACTATGATGTCATTACTTCAAGCTTCAGTAAAGTGATGGGTTCTTTATAGAGCAAAGAGAGAAAAAAAAAGTCATTTTATGAGACATACCTCCTTGAAAGATATGTTGATAATATTTACAGGATATTCATCAGTTATTTATATTTGAAATTTTATTTATCAAATATTTGTTGATTAACAATACTGAGTTTTCCAAAGCTCAGTCCTCCTTTAAGGTTTGTAAATAAAGAATAAATATTAGCAAACTGGCTAATTAGCATCATGTCCTTACTTTTACTGGCAAACAAAAATAGAAATGTAAAGTGAAATTTATTTAATATACAACCTTCTATTTCTGCTGGTCATTACACGTTTTTATACTTCATATTCAGAATATAAACATTCCTTCACAAAATATATACTCCGTAAAGCTCTGGATGCTTTTATTTGATTTTTTGTTTAATTTTAATTTTCACTTTCGCCATGCTGAGAAGAGAATTCAGAAGGAACATGCCTATGAGAGTTGACACCTCGATATTCTATATTCACAGACTAGAACTGCTATGCAAGCAAAAGAATTCCGAGTGAAAATTAGTTTCCTGCAGTTGAGTCAGGGTGCTGGGTAAGGGTGAGGACTAGTTGAACTGGGCACCACATGCAGGGTTTCAGTGTTTGGGCCTTAGAATCAAAGAGAACTTGGTTGAGTCCTGGCTTCATTATCACCAGCTGTGTGACCTTGAACAGTTTACCTCAACAATCCTCAGTTTCCTTATTTTTGAAATCAGCATCAGATGGTCTCCTTCAAAAGATTGTCAGGATTATGTGAGATTAAGCAGTTGAAACATTTATTGTAGTTTCTTGTATAAAACAAGCATTCAGTTAGTCATTCTTGTTAATTGAAAGACACTAGGTAATGATTTCTTACCCATGGTGATTCAGGGCATAACCCTCGCCAGCTGGCTGTTTGAAATGGTTTTATTTGCTTGGTCGGTGGACTCTTTTTTCCTTAGTGAAGACATTTGGAAATACACCACTCATTTCTAATAGGAGTGAATTGGATTTTCATCACTTCCGTGTGCACATGACTGTAATTAACAAGTAAAATGAACACAGACCATTTAAAATTCATTAAAGTATGGGAGAAAAATTCCATTTGATCACAAGTAAAATTCTCTGCATGTTTATTCACTTAAAGGAAGACATTTGGGGAGAAGTACTTTACTCTCTAATGTGTTAGCAGATCGCAAATGCTGCTGCTTGTAACCTCCTGCTGTCATGGTTATGAAGCTCAGTTAACATTAATTGAAATATCTGAGTGCTTGGTGTCACAACCTGTGAGCCAGGGACAAAAATCTTTTGTATATTTTATTTGTTTTTTCCAGTGTGAATATTAGAACATTCAGGTTTTCATTTATCGCTTGTTCTATTTTGCTAATCAGTGTAGTAAATGGCTTCTGTGAAATGTGCTTAAGAGGAACCCGTGAAGGAATTAGTATCCCTATCTCTGTGCCAAGTGGACACAGGGAAATCAGTGTTTGCAATCAAGGTCTAAAACTAGACAACTTTAATTCTATCACCAGTCCTCAAAGGATTGACTTTGTGAGATTGAATGGAGCCCCATAATATTTTGAGAAAAGAAAGAAATTCTTTCTTTTGTCCCCATTCTCTGGGCCTGGTGGAAAGACGGATTTGTCAATGATTGTAAAATGTTTGGGGCAAAAAGATGGCAGTTTTTGTATATTGTATCTTTAGTGTCTTGTGGAGATGAGGCTTAAAAAGTCCACAGGGGCTTTTTTGGTAAGTACTTTGCTGAACTCAGTTGCAAAATTCTGTTCGCCTTGTATTATTTTCTAACATGTACAGAAGAAGAAAAATGAAGGAACATTGCATCTGTGCAAGATCTTCACTGTAAACTCAAATGTACAAACCAGTTTTGAGGGCCTAGTCACTCAGTAAAATGCAATCAAATTATTTAGAAAAATGGCTACTAAGCTATTACGTCCTGTTTATTCTTTCATTAAAAATCACACACACGCACAAATTTATGAGTGTTTAATGAGCTTGTCTCTGTTCTAGTACCTAGACAGAAAAAAAGCACTTCTGCCTCAAAGCTGCATCCAATCTTCTAGAAGATGGTACAGATTCAATAATTTCTCAACAGTAAACCTTAATATATTAACATTATTTTAAAAACTGTCCCTTAACTCCAAAGGCTAGATTATAATTGTATTGACTCGGAGGATATAGGAGCTAGTTAAGCATTGATTAATTAGTCCGAAATATTCTATAACTTTATTTTTTATAGTGGTATCAATTTTTGGCCAACATTAAGAAAATGTTCAAATGTAGGGAAAACCTGAAATAATTTTTTTAGTGAACACATTTATAGCACCTAGATTCTATACAAAAAACAACCATTTTATTTTTTATTTTATTTTTTCTTTGTATTTTTTAAAGATTTTATTTATTTATTTGACAGAGAGAGAGATAGCAAGAGAGGGAACACAAGCAGGGGGAGTGGGAGAGGAAGAAGCAGGCTCTCCACGGAGGAGCCTGATGTGGGACTCAATCCCAGTACTCTGGGATCACCCCCTGAGCCAAAGGCAGATGCTTAATGACTGAGCCACCCAGGTGCCCCAGAAACAACTGTTTTACAATGTAATCTTACATGGAACCCCAGTATTTCCTACAACTTAGTGCTTCTCTCGTCATAATAGAGCTCAATACCCAGAGGTCTACTTGCTCTGGTTAGTCCTTCCCTAAGGGGACCCCTGTCTTAGTTCTGCACACAATTTGACAACCAATGATCCAGTCAAACCTTGTTATTTTGCAGGTAAAAAAAATCTGAGATGCGGCCACAAATACAAGGCTGCCTTCTAAGCTGCTGCCAAAGCCGGAACTAGAATTTATTTTTTTCTTTCTTTGTTGCCGATGAATCTTTAAAAAAAAAAAAAAAAAAAAATCTTGTCATGTTGTTTAAACAGATGTCATGATAGCCTCATCAGGCTGTGCATTTTGTATTCTGGAAGAATGACATGTGTGGTGCTGGTTAGAATGAGTGTGAGAAAGCGAAGCTCATGTGATTCAGGCAAAGTAGCTATTGTTGGGCATCGGTTAGGGTTATATTTAGGCAATAAGGGTGTTGGTAATGCTGAGGGTCATCAAAAAATTATGTCCTACATAGACCTAAGTCATTGCACAAATGCTATTAAGAAACATCCCTTTGGGCGCCTGGGTGGCTCAGTCATTAAGTGTCTGCCTTCGGCTCAGGGCGTGATCCCGGCGTTATGGGATCGAGCCCCACGTCAGGCTCTTCCGCTGGGAGCCTGCTTCTTCCTCTCCCACTCCCCCTGCTTGTGTTCCCTCTCTCGCTGGCTGTCTCTCTCTGTCAAATAAATAAACAAAATCTTAAAAAGAAAAGAAAAGAAAAGAAAAGAAAAGAAAAGAAAAGAAACATTCCTTTCCTTGCTGTTAGATTAACTGATTTACTCATGCGTTCATTCAGGGAGTTCCTCTGGTATTCTTATTTCCTTCTATCAGTTACATAGCACTTGGCTTTTTCTTTTAAAAAGGACCTTCGTATTTGCAGTTTTCTCTGCTGGTGTGTTTGCCTCTAGCTTTTTCAAAGGACCACTACTGCTCAGCCTATAGGCACCAAGTTAAATATCAGCTGCTCAGAAATGTGTGTCCCAACTCCTCCTAAGATTCTTACACAATCACTATAATATACATCATTCTATGTCTTTCCTTCATAGTGTTTACTGTCATCTGTAACTCTCTGGCTTTTGTTTTGCTTGGCTGTTTTCTGCTTACAATACATTGTAAGTTGTGTGAAGGTAGGACCTGGGTTACAGTAAATGTTCACTCATTCGAGTACATTTGATTATCTACTATGTGGCAAGCATGGCTTAGAATCTAAAATATTAAAATGGAAAAAATAGAGAAAACCCTTGCTCTTTAAATTTTATATTTTCACGAGCAAAGACAAATAATACACAGCAATGAGTAGATAAATAAAATGACGCAAAAAATAATAAAATAAAACATAGGAAGAGGACAGAGTGATGGCAAGTGCTCTTTTAGACATGGTGGTGAGATAAAGTTTCTCTAAGGAGTTGCTATTTCAACAGAGGTATGAATTAAGTGAGGATACAAGTCATTGAGACATCTGGCTGAAGGGCCTTATAGGCAGAATAGCATGTGCAAAATCCCTGAAGTTGTATTGGTTTTGGCATGTACAAATACGGAAAGTATTCATTAAGACTGGAGTAAAGAGATTGCAAAAGAAAATCATAGGAGAGGAGATACATGGGGACTCACTAAACCTTTTAAATTGTATTTGTAAAGACAGGTTTTTACTTCTTTTTAGGATGAGTGTTCTGAAGAGAGTAATGGTTGATTTGACACATATTGTACACGAATCACTCTGGCTAACGTGTGGAGAGCAGAATGACACTAGGGATGGAGGAGTAGACTAAGGCCTAGTTGGGAGGCCAGTGTGGTGGCCCAGGTGAGAGGTGATGGTGCCATGGACTGGAGTAGTGAAATCTGTGAGAGTGGTCAGGATTGGGATATACTCTGAAGAAAGTAGCAGAAAGATTTGCTTATACAGAGGAATGGGGTATAAGAGAAAGAAAGAGATAAAATATGAATGCCAGATCTTTATGCTGAGAACTGGAAGAATGTAGTTGTCATTTGTTAAGGTAAGGGAGAGAGAGGGGAGAACAAGGGAGAAACATCAAAGGGTTTGGTTTTAGACATGTTAAATTTGAGGTACCTCTTGTGGGTCCAAGAGGATAAATTAAGGACATGAATGGATATGAGTTTTAAGTTTGGAAGAAAACCAAGGCTGAAGAAATTAAATTGTGAGTCATCAGTATAAAGAATGCATGTTAACAGTGAGACAGACTAAGTTCATGTAGAGACTGAGTGTAGATAGGTAAAAGAAGACATCCATGTGCAAACCCTTGTGACTCTATCATTTAGAGACTCAGCAAAGAAGATACTGACGTAGGAAGTAGGAGTGAGGTAGGACAAAAGAAAACGTATGGTATCATATAAATCAAATGACTTAACTTCTGGAAGAAAGGAGTGATCACCTACATCAATGCTAATTAATAGGTAGAATAATATAAGAACTAAAAATTGGCCAATTTATTTCTTCAGGTCAAGCTCATTGCTGCCCTTGTCAAGAATGGATTTAGTGATTAGAGTAGGTTGGAAGGAGGATGGAAAGACAATAAATGGAGAAAGTTTTATGCCATAGAAAGGAGCAAATAAATAGGGTGCTAACTGGAGAGGATGTAAAATCGAGAGATTATTGCTAAATGCAGAATTGTCATAAAATTTTTGCTTGATAATGGAAATGATATAGTGAAAGAGACATTACTGATGAACGAGATGGAGGAGACAATGGCAGGAATAATATTCTAGAGTGAGCAGGAAGGGATGGTACAAACAAGTGGAGAGAGAACAATTCATTATTACAGCAGGGAACAGAGTGGAACAGGTTGAGCATTTTTGTAAGGGAGAAATTCAAATGGTGGGTTCAGAAGTCTATGACAATGAGGAATTGGTGGTGTCAGGCTGTTTGAGAGAAAAGAGATTTCAGAGGGGAATTAGAAAACAAAAAGACTTCAGTGAGGGGAGTGCTATTGGTAATGGAAATGTCTAGAATACAGCATTTTTTCAACTCTAACTTACTGTTAAAATCACTCAGGAAATTTATTTGTGTGTTTATTTATTTGTCCATCCATTATGTATTCTTTCTTGCATTCCTTCCTTTATTTCTTTGTAAAAAAAAAAACAACACTGTTGCCTGCCCCAAGTCCATGTAATGATGCCATTCATTGGTCTGGGCTTTGGAACCAGAAAACTAACATTTAAAAATGTTTCCAGGTGCTGGGATATTCGAGAACCATTGATTTGCAACCTTAACTATACATTGGAGTCATTTGAAGTGAGAAAATTAAGGTATTGGTTGCATTGCTTCTTTGACTTTTGAAATCATAAATAAAAATGATAGAGAAGATGCAAGGAAGTATTTGAGCAGGTGCTAAAGTCTTGAAGAAATGATATCAATTTGTAGATGGCAGCAACAGGTTGGGGAAGCATATGGTGTAGTCTGATGCTAAGAGCTGGGGGGTTTCATTACAGAGAAGAGAGGTATGGGTATTTGAATGCAGCAATGTAAGGCAAGGTGATCAGTTACCCCCCTTCCGGGTCTAGTATATGGCAGTTGAAACAATGATCAATTGAGAGACTTTCAAGAGATCCCAAAGGAAAACTAGATGTCTGTTCGCCTAAGAAGGTGAAAAAAAGTGTTAAGAGAAGTGGTTTTCTTTTCTTGGGACTCAACAACCAAACATTATTGCTTGATAATGTGTTCAATGAATGTTCATTGAGTGAATGGTATTTTTTATTCAGATCAGTGTTTGTGTACAACAGTGACTCTATTATGCTGGATTAAAAATAATTTGAATATCTCTTTACCTTATTTATTTAATTATAATTTATATTGTGGAATATCAACAGAAATAACGTTATTTGCTCTGAATTCGTGCTAAGGAGTTCATCTATTACTAATGGCAAATTTACATGAAGATATTGGGTTCTGTTGTTTGAATGTTATATGGAGGAGTTGTTGAATATACAAATGGACAATGGCCAAAATGTATGTGACAACAGAACTGACCACAAACTCTGCATCAACTGAACTGTGAAGCCAAACCACAACTTCTGCAGCAGTCAGCCCAGAGTGGTCAGGACTTGGTCAATAATTTTAACTTCCCTATATTTGCCCTTGCTTCCAACTGAAGATCAACCCGAGAAAGCCAAATATGTTTCCCAAACCACTCACATAAGATGCTTGGTTTTTAGTTAGCCTACCTTTAGCTTCTCTATGCCAACAATTTCCAATCTGAGTATATCTAAAGCCCTCCCTTTTTTCAATATAAAGTGTTCTCATTCCCTTGCATATTTTTGAGTCCGTTAAATACAACTGATGATGACTGATTTCTTTGTTATTGCAAACTCTGAATAGTTGTTCTAATCTGAGTTGTCTTTGTTTCTTTTCATATGTGAGTGACTATTAAGAATGTATATGTGGGTATAATAATAGAGCCCATTAAGCCATTAAAACATTAAAAAATTAGGTATTGCAATGAAACATTCTAATAGAGGCAGTTCTTTTCATTTTATTGTTTAGAAATATTGATAGTTGTAATTTAAAAAATATGTAAGGGATGTTTATATAAATATTAATAACATCCTTAATATAAGCATTTATTGTGGAAGTAAGCTTAGATTCTGCATTTGGTATTATTAACATTTTAAATATTTTTTACCCAATAGGAGACATAAGTTTAGTTTATAGACAAAATAATGTACAGGAATATTTTTAAATATTTTTAAAAATGATTAATCCTTCAAAAATGTAATTTACTGATATATCTCCTGATGCAATGGAAACAAAAACAAAACTAAGCTGTTGGGACCACATCAAAATAAAAAGTTTCTGCACAGCAAAGGAAACAATTAACGAAACTAAAAGACAACCTACTGAACAGGAGAAGATATTTGCCAATGACATATCCAATAAAGAGTCAGTTTCCAAAATATATAAAAAACTTATACAACTCAACACCCTAAAACAAACAATCCATTAAAAATGGGCAGAAGACATGAACAAACAATTCTTCAAAGAAGACATACAGATGGCCAACAGACACATAAAAAGAGGCTCTACATCACTAATCATTAGGGAAGTACAAATCAAAACCATAATGAGGCATCACCTCACACCTGTCAGAATTATTAAAATCAAAAACACAAGCTACAACAAGTGTTGGGGAGGATGTGGAGAAAAAGGAAACCTCATGCACTGTTGATGAGAATGCAACTGGTTCCACCACTGTGAAAGACAGAATGGAGGTTCATCAAAAAATTAAAAATAGAACTACCATATGATCCAGTAATTTCACTATTGGTATTTACCCAAAGAATATGAAAACACTAATTTGAAAAGATATATTCACCTCTGTGTTTATTGCAGCATTACTTAAAATAGCCAAATTATGGAAGCAGCCCAATGTCCACTGGTAGATGAATGGATAAAGAAGATGTGGTATGCATACAATGGAATGTTACTCGGCCATAAAAAAAATAATGAAATCTTGTCATTTGCAACAACATGGATGGATCTAGAGAGTATTATGCTAAATGATATAAGTCAGTCAGAGAAAAACAACTTATGATTTCACTCATACGTGGAATTTAAGAAACAAAACAAATGGACAAACTAAAAAGAGACAAACCAAAAAACAGACTCTTAACTATAGAGAACAAACATGGTTACCAAAGGGGTAGAGGGTGAAGGATGGGTGAAATAGGTAAAGGGGATTAAGAATACACCTACCGTGATGAGCCCTGAATAGTGTATAAAATTGTTGAATCACTATATTGTACGCCTGAAACTAATATAACGGTGTACATTAACTGTACTAGAATTAATGTAAAAAAAAATCTGAAAAGCAAAATAAAAACAAAAAAACCTCCCAACAGAGAAAAAAATAATTTACTGAAGACACAATATATTAGTACATGGGCTTGGGAATGAAATATTTAATTGTGAAGATGAATAATAATGTATATTAGTCAAAGAACATGTGTGTACCAATTTTTTGAAGATTTATTTTCAATGAAACAACTTAACTTTGCAATCTTTTTCAGAAATTTACCCCTTTTAAGATTTTCACAATCCCTAATATAGATCTTTTTTCAAAAATCAATAAATCACCCATAAAATCCTGAGCTAGATATCTTTCCTTTTTGCAGGGTATTAGTATTAGAGATATTAGTATTTTTCTCCATATCTTTCCTAAACTTACACCAAAAATGATATTTCCTATGGAATTCCATTTTGTATGCTAACTGGAGGTTCCTTATACAAACAAACAGGAAAAGGAGACTTTAGAGAGAGATTTTATGTATTAGGAAGTGCTAATGCATAAGTCTAAGCTATTATTATTACATTATTATTATTAATTAGCTTTCATATAAAAATGTTATTTGAGGTTATATTTACCACGACAGAAATTTTATTACTAATCTTTGATTTAAAAAATTTAACATCCTATTTCACAATTGCATTGTGGTTTTCAATGGTTCTCAATATGTGAATCATGGACTAATAGCATCACCTAGGAATCTATAAGAAATAAAAATTTTCAGGCCCCATACCATATTGACTAAATCAGAAACTTTGGGGATGAGGCCCCCCAATTTTTGTTTTAATAAGTCTTCCAGGTGATTTTAATGTATACTAAAGTTCAAGATCCTCTGATCTGCATACTATTCTTAGTTAATCCATGAAATTTTAAATAATAGCAACAAAAAAGAATATTTGATTTATACAGTAAATACTATTAGAATTGACTGAAGTTTTGCAAGAATTACTAAATATGCCAGATATTTCGCTGCCATGAGATAAACCCTTAAGAATTTGTGATGTGTGGCAGTAAACCTATAAGGGCTGCTACCATTTCTTTCCCAAAGCTTTATGCTTAGATGAATAATTCAGTCAGTTTACAAAAAAAATCTAAAGAAAACTGGTAACATTATAGTTTAGAAACTTTTGAGAAATAGTCCGCAAGCCTCTATTTTATCATGAGAAATAGAAAGTCTTCATTCTTTCAGTAGTTACTTTAGTTATCCTCAATTACATAGAACAGGGATTCCAAACTCAAATAACCTTCATGCGCCAGGCTGGTAACTTGACTGAGCTGGTCAGGTGGAATCTTCATTTCTATACAGAAAATTGTTTTCTTCCATTTATACTGAAATATGCAGGCCTTTCAGTTTGTTAATTTTCTCACTTTTGACAGAGACATGGGAACAAATACAAACCATTCCTTTTGATTCTAGGAAAACAGCAATGAAGCACAACGATGACTATGAACATCTCAGTATCAGGAAGGCAATAGAAGTGGAAATTGTGACAACTTAAATGCTGCCTTGTCTTACTGGCAGGATGGGACCCAGTAGGTGGGAGGGAGTTTCTCCTTAATACCTGCCAGGTATCAAGTTGACAGTATTTTAGCCCCTACTCTCCCCACAAAGAAAAGCTAGAAATGAAAATTTTCATCTAAAATTTCTTTAAAAAGATTTGTGTGATACGAACATTTAATATGGGATTTGCTCTGTTAACAAATTTTTAAGTGCACAATACCGTATTGTTCACTACAGGCACGGTGTTGGACAGTGTACCTTTAGAACTTGCATATCTGAAAATTCCCTCCATACCCATCAAATGACCACTCTCTGTTCCCCTCCTCCAGCAGCAGGTGGCCACCTTTTCACCTTCTGTTCCTATGAGTTTGATTCTATATAAGTGGAATCATGCAGTATTTCTCCTTTTGTGACTGGCTTATTTCACTTACCATAATGTCCTCCAAGTTCATCCGTCCCCCACGCTGTCGCACATGGCAAGATTTACTTTTTCTAAGGCTGAATAACATTCCATTATATGTATTATACCTCTTTTTCTTCATCCATTCATGTCTTGATAGATACTTATGTTGTTTCCATATCTTGGCTATTATGGATAAGCTACTATAAACACAGAAGTACATATATCAAGTTTTTTGGATATACCCACAAGTCTGATTGCTTTATTATACAGTAGTTCTATCTTAATGTTAAATTGGCCCAATAGGACCCACAGTTGATAAACTCTGACAGATGGTAAACTCTATGTGGAGAGTTGTTTTCAGGTAGAAAGTGAACACATCTTCTTATTTGTCTTGGAGAAAAAGTATAGATACGGAAAGTTGGAGAGTTTTTCCAGGATATATGTATCATGATATATACTATATATATATAGTATATTTATGAATCAGAACTATCTGATATCTGTAATTAGACAAAAATAAGGGAGCTTATTATCCCCAGCATGTTAATCTTCTTTTTTCCTTTTCTTTCTTTCTTTCTTTCTTTCTTTCTTTCTTTCTTTCTTTCTTTTTTTTTTTGCCTACTGATTTTAGAGGTGGTATCACCTTAGGATCACTAGAAAACCATTTTAGATAACATCTAATTATGCTCTAAAAGCTTCAAGGTGGTTCTCAAAAATACTTTAATTTACTTAAGGTAGCTTAATAATGGAAAGTTTCTTCAAAATCTTTGTCTTCTATCCCTATACTCTATTCCCATTTCTCTTTCCATTTTAGATATCCATTCTAACATGTTTAATGTGTTCCTTTTTGTTTCTATGTTCTTCCTAAATAAGTATCATTGATTTATATGCAGATACTTTAAATAACATAAAAGTAATTAGGCCGTACAAAAAAAACCCCTTCTGCATTGTAAATTACTGTGTAATCTCCAAATGTGTCTGTAAAGTGACAAACTGCAGTTATTTGAACAAAAAAGAAAGATTTCCACCTTATTGAGGTATACTGAAACTTAAACAATTTTTCATAAGATTTTGATAGCTTTCAATAAATTTATGATTTTTAAAGAAAATTTTAATTTCTTCCTTAATTTTCCCTTTCTTCAAAGGAGCATAATATTTGAGTAGGACCCAAATTTTATTTACTTTTTAAAGAGATTTTATTTATTTATTTGACAGAGAGAGAGAGAGCGAGAGAGGGAACACAAGCAGGGGGATTGGAAGAGGGAGAAGCAGGTTTCCTGCTCAGTAGGGAGCCCTATGTGGGGCTCGATCCCAGGACCCTGGGATCATGACTTGAGCCGAAGGCAGACACTTACCCACTGAGCCACCCAGGCACCCAGAGTAGGACCCATATTTTTAAAAAAATGAACTGTTTTGCAGTTTCTTCCCATTGATTTTAGAGTGAACATGTTTAGACTGCTAAATGTGTTAAATACATAAATTGAGATTAAAATTAACATTAGGATTTTTTTTTCCTTTGAAGTTTCACAAAATAAGCCATTCAAATATTTGGAGCTATGTACTAAAATGACAGGTAACAGTGTAAAAATAAAGTGGAATTTAAACTTAATGTTTTCTTACCCTTAGTTATTAAGCTTATTTCACTCATTCATTTCATATGTGCTAATGCATAGACATAAAAGCAGATGTATTAGCAGACCATGTTGCATGATGGGTGGTTATTATTATGGAGATATAACAAAAGATTTCCCCTGTGTCCTTACATGAAAATTTTCTCTCAGTGAAAACACACTTTCTGTCTTTAGCATTCCATTTCTTGACTGTCATTTTTGCTGCATTTATTCCTCTTCTGATTCTAAAATACTGTCAATCTTGGATTCCCAAAATAGAACATGATCTTCTAGATATGGAAAGAAGTATAGTAAAAAAAAAAAAAAGGGAAAATGAAACACATTCTGAAATAAGCAAGTCAACATCGAAACATAAAATTGTAGAATTCGCTCACTTTTGAATATGTATGTAAGTTAGTATAAGATATATTTCTCTGTGATTTAGTTGGCTTTATCTCAGGAATGTAAGGTTGGTTTAACATCTGCCTCTTAAATCATCATATCAATAAACAGAACAAAATTATCTTGGTTGTTACTAATGATCATTAGAGAAAATTAAACATACATTCCTGAAAAACAAACAAGCATATTGAACTCCCTCTAGAAGGATTTTTTTTAAAGGTTTGTAAGTAGTTTGTGTATTAAATCAAATGAAAACATCAAATATAACAGTGAAACACAAGAGATATTTCCACTAATAGAAGAGCTAAAATAAAGATCCCTACTATTAACATGTTATGTAACATTGATTTGAAAACGCTAACCTGTATGATGAGACAAGAATATTAATAAGTAAGCCTACTGTGAAGGAGTTAAAATATCATTAATTGTGATGACATAATTAGCTTCAGTGGGATTCTCATCCAGATGAACACTCCCTTTTTCAAGTGTGTTTCTGAGATGATGGCAAGTAAAAGAATGAGCCATGAAGAAATGTAAGCATATGATTTTAACCACTGGCTTGGCCTAGTCTGGTGGAAAAAAATAATTTGATACGATGCAGGTGGTCACTTCCAATGTTCTTTATCTCCTTTTGCTCATAGTCTCACTCACTTTGAGGAACCAGTTATTCCCAGATTCTTCCCCAAACTCCCCTAAAGGTGAATCTGACTAGACTGAACGTGGCCTTGTCTCCATTTATTTCCATGACTGTCCGGGGTTATTATGGGATATTGTAAGGAAGCTATGAGTGAACATATGTGTCTCAGCTTTAACTAAAAACTTAACCCATGGTCCTATCTCTCTGTACCTTCAGTTTTCCTTATTCTTGTATTTCAAAAAATATATGCCACTTTCATATTCTGAAGGCTTCTTCTTCCTGTTTTGTTTTTCCTTGACATCTGGTAGTATGCACACATCCCCAGATCTCACAGATTTTATATTCTTTTTCCTCTGCCTTTTCCTCAGAGTTTTCCATTTGCCTTTAAAATAGATTGCTGTTTAGGGGCTCCTGGGTGGCACAGCGGTTAAGCGTCTGCCTTCGGCTCAGGGCGTGATCCTGGCGTTATGGGATCGAGCCCCACATCAGGCTTCTCTGCTGGGAGCCTGTTTCTTCCTCTCCCACTCCCCCGCTTGTGTTTCCTCTCTCGCTGGCTGTCTCTATCCTGTCGAATAAATAAATAAAATCTTTAAAAAAAAATAAAATAAAATAGATGGCTGTTTAGATTAATATTGCCTAAACAGCAACAAAGAGCCTCAATATACTATGTTATTTACTTCCTTCAAGCCAATTAATGTCACATTACATTTCCTATTCTTGTAGCTTGATATTTCCATTTTAATATCATGGTGTTGTGCAGAATGAATAAAGTTAGGACTTGATAAAAACACTTAATACAATTCTAGACAATGTGAAATGGAAACCTCAGTCATTTTTCTAAAAGTGAGAAAAAAAGAATACTTTTTAATGTATTTCCTGTCACAAACCACTATTTTTGGTTGACACTGTAAACATATTATAATATATTTTGCTTATTTGTCTAAAAATCTTGCTGAAGTGGATTTAAAATAGACTTTCTGTCCCCTTCTCTGGAGGGCAGAAAGTGGAGGAAATGGTTAAAAGTGGCCAAAGGATACCAACTTCCATTTATAAGATGAATAAATTCTGGGTATGTAATGTATAGCATGGTATCCATAGTCAATACTGAATTGTATTTTTGAAAGTTACTCAGTAGATTTAAACGTTCTCACCACACACACACACACACACACACACACACACACACACACACAGATTGTAACTATGTGAGGTGATGGATGTGTTAATTAACCTTATAAGTAATCATTTTGCAATACATAAATATATAATCACCATGTTTTACACCTTAAACTTACACAACATTATATATCAATTAGATCTCAATAAAACTGTAAAAAATGTTTCTGAAGAAGGTTAACATGCTAAGAAATGGAAATGAGTAATATCACACTTAAGAATTCTTTCATGTAGAGATAAAAGATTAGTATCCAAGATCTACAAAGAACTTCTCAAACTCAATACACAAGAAACAAATAAACAAATCATAAAATGGGCAGAAGATATGAACAGACACTTTTCCAATGAAGACATACAAATGGCTAACAGACACATGTGAAAATGTTCAAAATCATTAACCATCAGGGAAATTCAAATCAAAACCACCTTGAGATACCACCTTACACTAGTTAGAATGCAAAAATTGACAAGGCAGGAAACAACAAATGTTGGAGAGGATGTGGAGAAAGGGGAACCCTCTTACACTGTTGGTGGGAATCCAAGTTGGTACAGCCACTTTGGAAAACAGTGTGGAGGTCCCTTAAAAAGTTAAAAATGCAGCTACCCTTTGATCCAGCAATTGCACTACTGGGTATTTACCCCAAAGATACAGATGTAGTGAAGAGAAGGGCCATATGCACCCCAATGTTCATAGTAGCATTGTCCACAATAGCTAAATCGTGGGAGGAGCTGAGATGCCCTTCAACAGGTGACTGGATTAAGAAGATGTGGTCCATATATACAATGGAATATTACTCAGCCATCAAAAAGAATGATTTCACAACATTTGCAACATGGACAGGACTGGAGGAGATAATGCTAAGCGAAATAAGTCAAGCAGAGAAAGACAATTATCATATAGTTTCATTCATTTATGGAACACAAGTAGGAAGATCAATAGGAGAAGAAAGGGAAGAAGAAAGTGGGGGTAAACAGAAGGGGAAATGAACCATGAGAGACTATGGACTCTGGGAAACAAACTGAAGGCTTTAGAGGGGAGGGGGTTGGGGGAATGGGATAGGCCAGTGATGGGTATTAAGGAGGGCACGTATTGCATGCTGCACTGGGTGTTATATGCAACTAATGAATCATGGAACTTTACATCAAAAACTAGGGATGTACTGTATGGTGACTAACATAATATAATAAAAAATAAAGAGATTAAATCTGAAAAAAAAAATTCTTTCATGTAGAGATCAAAGACTAATACAGTCATACTATTTGCAAATAATAGTATTTTAAATGAAATTTCAGTCTGAAATGACAGGTCTCTGATCTTTCTAATAATTCTAGGGTTTCTTCTCTCTTGGCAAACTACTATCTTCATCATATTATGGTATTTGATTGAAAGCAGCAAAATGTAGATATTGAATTATCTTACTGTCCAAGGAATCTTTTATATATATGAGAGAATGGAGCGAGATAAGTATAAGAAATGGAATATTCACTCACTTCAGAAGATAGAACAGTTTTGAACAAGCAAAGAGATCTAAGAGGATAGGAATTGGAACAAATGGGGCCCACAGGGTCAAATGTTTCAGGAGAAATCAGAAAGACTTATGTTTTGCCAATAGGTGATAAATAATGGCCCCCAAATGAAAAGTTTCTTGAGAGTGGTAGGAACAGGAAACAATTGCAAGTGGTTAAGGAATAACTACATGATGAAAATACAGTGGCCACACTTTCATATTAAAATGGGTTTTTTAAAAATTTTATTACAAGAACAATATATGCTATAAAAATATGCAAACAATGCTGGAGTCTAGAATGATATTTTTGGCAAGCCCATCCACAAGAAATAGCTACCATTACAAGTGAATATATGGTAGTTCTCACTTTCAAAATATGTATGTGGGGGTGCCTGGCTGGCTTAGTCAGTTAAGCATCTGACTCTTGACTTTGTCTCAGGTCATGATCTCAGGGTTGTGAGATCAATGGTTCTTAAGATTCTCTCTCTCCTCTGCCCCTGCCCCATCATTTGCACGTGCTCTCTCTCTCTCTTTCTGAAAAGAAAAAAAAAATGTACATAATTCAAAACATTGTATCTACAGTCCATTTGTGTATTGACACAGTTGATGGATCAAGTTCCAGAAGAAAACTATTAGAGATAGAAATCAGGAGGAAAATGCTTCATTTCTAAGCAAGAAGAGAAGGAAAAAATAGATCTTAGGGGTAGGTGTATTAAGGAGAAGAAGGAAACAATAGAGAGTAGCTTGCCAACTGAGCTAAAATGCTAGATAAGAATAATATTGGATTTGATAAAATACACAAACACACACATACACAGTTTCCTACATTCTGAGTTTAGTCATAGATTCAGACAAGTATCATTTTGTTCTCTGCAGAAAGATTCACAGTTCAAGTTTGTTGGACTCTGGGCCTCTGTGAATATGGACTCTAAGGACTTTAAGATCTACTGGAAGGAGAGAGAGAAAGAGAAGAAAGGTTGAGAGGAAGAGAGTTTTCCCTGGATCTGGAGTAGTGCTTTTGATCTTTTAAACACTGGGTTTCTGTAAAATATCTCCTTTGGAAGAAGGTATTCATCTCTAAAAGTAACTCGATAGCCAATTTCATTGCTCTTGGTTACTAGTTTCCAGGAAGATTACCAAAAGCCTGATAGTTTATTCAAAGGATGAGAAAAAAAACCCTAATATAATAATATAGAACTATCATAAAGGTCCAGATGTGTTGTTACTGATGGTTCTTCTGATACTTGTAGGTCTGGAGTAATATGAAATGGAGTCTAGAAAGATATAACTAGAACCCACTCAAGGAGGACTGTTATCATCCTCTTCTGAGCAATTAAAGGAGGGAAACCAAGGGGAGATATTAAAGATTATGGATCTTTGGTGCATTGTCATGGCATTAGCAAAGAGTATATTCCTTATCCAATAGGGAGACATCGCTCAGTTCTGCTGGCCCACAGTTGATTCCCTACAAAGAACTCCGTTAAGCCAATGGTCAATAAAGGCTAGAAGAACTGTGATTGGCAGCCCAGGTATTGCCTGTGGTATCTGTGAAAAGATTCAGCATCTTACTATACTGTTATTTTATGCTCAGATTAGGATCTCTTTGAATAAATGAATTTGATCATTCAGGACCTTAAGTGGAAGTTTTAACTTAGCAGCTCTTTTGCTGGATCTAGCCTGAAAGTTTTTTTGTGTCACACAAAATATATTTCAAATATGTGAATTAGCAACATTTAAAAGTCAAGAAATTCACAGTAAGTCTAGATTTCTTTCTTCTTGTGAAAAAAAAAAGGCAAAATATTGTAGCAACAGACCCTCTTCCTACATGGCCGACATCAACTGTAGGTTGTAAGTTGCTCTTACCTGACTGACCCTGCAGACTTTGGAGGCAGTGACCTCTGACTTTGCCCGTGGCCCTAGTTGTATTTTTGTTCCTGAGACAGAAGTAAATTGAATGTGAATGTGACTGACCACTCTTCTACTCCAGCCAATCTCCTCAAGAGTTTCCCTTGGGCGATTCTGCTCTTAGGCAGGAACAGTTCTTAGTATGAAAATAAGTTATGATTTGAAGCACTCACATATGCTTCAGTGAGAGAGTCAGGAAGTAGATGGTTTGAGTCTTCTGGATTTCAGCTTTTTTTTTCCTTGTTCAAAATCTTCTATAGCAGAGAATCATCACTTAAATAACATCATTGTGATTATGCCTTGATTGTCTTTAATCATTGTTATCTCAAGACAGATGAAGTAAGAAAATAGTGTGAAATCTACTTGTAATGAGGTGTTACTGTTCTGTGCCAGTAGCCTGAAACTTTGAGAACATTTGTTACCCAGAGATATACTAAAACTGAAACCCGTATAGAAACTAGAAACAAAGAATGGAGTAGCAATAAAAAGTGCAAGTTATATGGGCCTTTATTTAGAAGAATTTATGAAGATCAATTTTCTTTAGGACTGTGGCATTGGAGTTTCCTGCAAGAGTTAGTTCTTCAGGAGAAGAGTGTTAAGGTGGGAATAAAGCCGTTAAACCATTAATCTTAAACAGCCGGTGGGGCTGCTGTCAGAAAATCTAATTAATCTGGCCTGAGTCCAAATATTAGAGTATGTGAAATTTAGGCTACAAATCTACAATCACAGATTATTTTGACAGATTTAACCAGCTGAATACACTTTATCAAAAACAGTCAAATTGCCTTTCAAGCTGTTTACTAAAGAGTTCCAAAGTATTTTGAATGGAAACGGGGAAACAAAGGTGATAATACTAACAGCAAGTATTTATTAAATAATGTGCTAAGCATGTTGCATATATATCTCACTTAATACTAGCAACCACTCAGTAGCAGGGGTTCTCAAATTAGCCCCATTTGAAAGATGAGAAACCAAAGCTTAAAAAACTAAATAAATTGTTTGAGGTCATGTGGATAGTCAGAAAGAGATAAATCTGAGATTCGAACTTTCCTGCATGCCTTACTATTCCATATGTACAAGGGAAGAGTGGGGATTACTTAAACATACTACTGTGGTCATCAATGGATGCTAAGGGAGTTAAACAGATTTTTATTTTCTTACTCTATGATGGTCCCTAAGGCATTTATAGTCTAATAAAATTACTTAGAGACCCATTGCTAGCCCTCCAAATAGGACTATTTTTTTTTAAAGATTTTATTTTATTTTATTCGACAGAGATAGAGACAGCCAGCGAGAGAGGGAACACAAGCAGGAGGAGTGGGAGAGGAAGAAGCAGGCTCATAGCGGAGGAGCCTGATGTGGGGCTCGATCCCAGAACGCCGGGATCGCGCCCTGAGCCGAAGGCAGACGCTTAACCGCTGTGCCACCCAGGCGCCCCCAAATAGGACTGTTTTATTCTCTGATTCAACATTTTGTGTTTTCTTCCTGTTTGGCTAATGATTTGAAGTTGTTTACCAGATGTGACAAAATTTCAATGATGAAGCTATTTCTCTAGGAAAACCTTATAGATCTGCACATGCAAAAGTCTCTTAATCTTAAATAGTCTAGTTGATTCTTACAGCAATAATAATAATGATAACACTGGCAGAAACATCATCAGCAAACATTTTTAAAACACTTATTACATGCCAGACACAGAGCCTAGGGATTATATACCATCAATCTTCTATATTAGTAAAGTGAAAAATTCCCCCTGCCAAATAATAGTCATTTGTTTTTCAGAAGTATTTTATTGCCATCTACATTCAGAGCGTTATATGGAAAAGGCAGTCTTCCCCATAGGTTTGTTGTGGAAATTTTGCGACAAAATGTAAATGAACGTAAAAACAATGGACTCTGGGAAACAAACTGAGGGCCTCAGAGGGGGGTGGTGGGGGATTGGGATAGCCCGGTGATGGGTAGTAAGGAGGGCACATATTGCATGGAGCACTGGGTGTTATATGCAAGTAATGAATCATGGAACATTGCATCAAGAACTGGGGATGTACTGTATGGTGATTAATATAACAAAGTAAATATTATTAAAAAATAAAAATAAAAAATAAAGATAGGAAAAAAAAACAATAATTTCAGGAGAAGACAATGAATTCACAAGCTTTGGAGTAAGACGAACCTGGAGTAGGGTTGAATGAATAAGGAAATAAAAATGTAGGACATATTGTTACATTTGAATTTCAGATAAAGGACAGTTTCATTTTTAGTATGGGAATCTCCCAGTTATTGTGTGTCCTTCACTAGGTGTGTGACAATGGACAGTTTCTCTAAGTTTCTATTCATCCATCAGTGAAGATTTAGAATTTCTCTGCATTTCTATTTATCCATTTGTGACGATTAGAATTCAGTGGCATAAAGTGCATAGCTCTGTGTCTGCCACCAAGTGGGTTACAAGTAACCAGTTGATTTTGAACATTCGAAGTATGGGATCCCTAAAGCATGTGAAGTAATTTTTTCCAAATGAGTTCTAGCCATTAATCTTTTAGTAGCTGACAACCAGTCTATGATTGTGGGGAGCTGAAGATCTAGACAACGAGTTCTAAAATTAAGGCATTTTGATATCATATTACCCAAACTCTTAATGGATAAGAAAGAAGCGGGAAATCAAATAAGCCTACAGCCAGGATTAGTACATAAACCTCTTCAATATCCATTAAGAGTTCTTTGCAATGCAGCAACTTGTCTTACAGGAAATGTTGCTGAAAAACAGTTAATTCAGTAGATTTATGCAAGGATACACACACACACACACATGCACACACACATGCACACGCACACACACACGCACACACACAGAGTGTTGGGTAAGCACAGCAGAATTCCAAATCTCCTTTTATAGCTTGGATAATATTTTGTTCTATCATGCAGACACAGCCTGTGGTGGTATTTACCTAATTACAGTTGAGTTAATAAACACTAGTATTTTTAATCATTGCTAATAAAATACTCTAAAAGTATGCATTTTCATCACCAACCACCATCATCCAGAATGTGAAAATGTGATGCGTTTTGTATACTTGTTCAGCAAGCTTTTAGGTAAGCTTTTGACTTCTCACCCTAGTAGTGAAAAATAACTTACCTCATAGCACTGACTTAATTTCTTGTTGATAATTTATTTTTATCCCAACAAATGCTAAGGTCTTTTCTAATCAATGATGAGCATCTCATTTTGCTGACACTGAGCTCTTCAATAGGCACTTTGCAAAGTGAGGCTCGTTTGCATTCAGCTAGTCATCACTCGGCAAGGTGCAATTTGCATTTCTGATCATGAGTATAATCTTCCATTAACTTTGTTGCAACATAGAACATAAGTACTGATATTACTTTAACTCCAATCTATTATTTTTAATATATGACATCATTTTAAAAAATCAATCCAAATTTCTGTCTTAGGCTTGTGAGCTGTTATTTTTGCAGACATTCAGTTCTATTGTTTACTAGCTAAAGAGTTAAAATAACTTATTCTCAAATCAGACAAACATGTTTTTATATTTCAGTCCTGATACTTACAAAATGTATCACATTAGGTGAGCAACTTAAATACTCTGGACTTCAGATTTCTTATTTGTAAAATGAGCACACTAACAACACTCATGGGATAGGGATTGTGTGAGGATAAAACGAAACAATATGTGGAAAGTAGTTTACCTAGTGATGGATGCATAGATAATACTAAATATAGTCAATATTTGTTTTCTCTTTTTTCAGTTATCATCATTGTGCTTTTAATTTTTCTCTTATTTTCTTGATTATTCTATAACTATGTTTAGTTATTTTTACATTTTACATTAGAGAAGATTATTTTATGGAAATATATGTGAATCTTAGAAGGGGTTAGGGGACTTTGCCAGAGGAATCAGGTAATAGACCTCCCTTATTGGAGGGGAGTTTGTGAAGGAAAAAAATAACAGCAATGGAACCCAGCACTATGATCATCCCCCAAAATTGTGCCATTTCCTTTGACATCTTTGTGGCATATTTAGCAATAATTGATGAACTGATAATTTTCAGTTTGCACATGATTAGAAATAAAAAATGGGCTGACTTAGGTGTGATGACACTTGGCAGTTAGCCTCTAGAGCCCATAGTTCTGCTGCTAAGCATGGAAAAGCATGGCTATTTGAGGCTAGAATCAAATGACATTAAAGACGGGGAAGTTACTCCCTGTTTAATTTCTTTTCTTTTCTTATTTCACTTAAATTCAATTAGTTAACATATAGTGTATCATTAGTTTCAGATGTAGAGTTCAGTGATTCATCAGTTGCATATAAAACCCTGTGCTCATTACATCACGTGCCCTCCTTAATGCCCATCACCCTGTTACCCCATTCTCCCACCCACCTCCCCACTCCCTGCTCAATTCTTGCTCAACCAGGATTATCCCTGGAAAGAATTAGTTTGGTGATCACTGCTCTAATTCCTTTGAACATGAGATAATTTTTATCTTTTAGAGTAGTCCTTATAATTCATGGTCTTCAGCATCAGGTAACCAACAGTGTCGAGATAGAATCAAGAAATATTATTTAGTCTGTTGTTGGTGTATTTTCTTATTTTGTTTGGTTTGTTGTTGGTATATGTTCTTTTTTTTTAAAAGATTTTATTTATTTATCTGAAAGAGAGAGATAGAGAGAGAGAGCACGAGCAGGGAGAGAGGGAGATGCAGGCTCCCCGCTGAGCCTGGATGCTGATGTGGGGCTCCATCCCAGGGTCCTGGGATCATAACCTGAGCCAAAGGCAGATGCTTAACCAGCTGAGCCATTCAGGTGTGCTGGTGTATTTTCTATCCGTGGAAAAAAAATTTCATTTGTAGAATTGATATAAAATGAAAATCACTTATGTAAGTAAAAGAATAGTGTAAGTTACATTTGGGTATAATAATATCCTAATAGAAGTATAAAAATGTGTAAAACTTGGAAAAACTTGTTATTTCAAACAGTTTTGAAATTTTCATACACCCTTGATTTTAAATTCTGCCACTCAGTCCAACGTATTTATACCTGAAAAATGGGATATGAGAATACAAATCTTATAGGATTCTTGTCTTATTAAATGTCTAAATATATGTGTAGTGCTTAGCTCAGTGCTAGATATCTTATAGTAGTCATCTGTAGATGGACTGTTAATATTATTATTTCCTAGCTTTTTGTTCTTTTTTTCCCCATATCTTTTATTGGTTATCACTGTATCAAAAGTTAAGTATCACATTAAGTGAACTCAGAACCAGAAAAAGCTTAATTCTCTGGAACCAACACCCATCTCTGAGTAGAGTTAGGCTTCATCTATAATGAGAATAAAATTTATCATAACAGTTATCGTAGTACCAAAATTTTGAAACAGATGAAGTACTCAAATTAACTTTAAACAATTATTTAGTGTATTTTCTTACCATATCTATTTATTTTTTTCTTTTTTCTTCTTTTCTTTCCTTTTCTTTTTTTTTCCTTCCTTCCTTCCTTCCTTCCTTCCTTCCTTCCTTCCTACCACAAGTCAGTCTAATTATGTATGGTCATATATATCCTGAACCATAAGGCTAACCAGAATGTGACAGCCTTGTTACAAGTATAATAAGGGTCAAGAAATTAACGTTTCTTATAGATACTTCTTGTAAGAGATATTCGAGAATTCACTGAAAAAAACTGAAAGGTGATGGGCTATGATTTTATGGTATTAAAGTGGAAGGATAGCTTTTCTCTTCTGCTTCTGATGGGATGGAATCTGGTTACATAGGAGCCAATGTTTGAATTCTACAGAGATGTAAAATCAATACTTTTTTTTTCTGGTTATAGGGCCTTTGCACATGAATATTTATCTGAGTGGAATAAGTCACACCCCACCTAGATTTTTTTCTTTTACTTTACGTTAGTGCTTCTCATTGTACTTATGAATATCTGGAGACTTTGTTCAAAGGCAGACTGTGATTTAGTAAGTCTGGAATATGCCCTGGGATTCTGTATTTCACAGAAGCTTCTAAGTAATGTCAATGTTGATCCACAGACTACATTTTGACAGGCAGACATTTTTATCACCTCCTTAGAAAGAACTTCCATGCCCTTGCCATTTAAAGTAATTCTCTTCCTAATATTATTTTGCTTATTTATGATTTGCTTGTCTGTCATCTCTAGATTATAAACTTCACAAGGTCGGTGACCATGTTACGTTGCTCATGACATCTCCAACGCCTGACATCTTGTAGGTGCCTCCTAAACAGATAAAGAAATAAATGAACAGCTACTTCTAGATTGTTTCAGTGTGTCCCAGTATCTAGATTAGCAGGTCTCAGATTTTAGCATGCATTGGGAACCCTCATGGGCTTGTTAAAATGCAGATTGCTGAACACCCCCATGCAGTTTCTGACTCAGTAGGTCCAGAGCGGAGCCTGAGAATTTGCAATTCTAAGTTCACAGGTGTGGCTGATGCTGCTGGTCCAGAAACTGCACTTGGAGAACTGACCTATAATAAAAGAACTTAATAGTCATCATTCACAAAAGATGATGCTGAAATGCTGATTCCATCTCTGAGGAAATATTCAAGCCATCTAATTTCCCTGCTTATTTAGTAGTTAGGATTCAGTTTCCAGGATTCACCTAACAATTATAGTATGGATTTCGTGAATGTGTATTATCATTTATTTTATCATCCATATATATGAGTATATATATATTCTTGAAAAAAGAAAGGGAAGAAGAGCTGTCCCTGCATCAGATCTCCTTATGGATCATAGTCACGCCAGGCTCCTTTTAAGTCTCCTGTCATGTCCCTCACACACTGCCTTTTCCTGACATTTTGCAAGCATCCAGGCTGGCCCTTGAGATCACTCACTCTGTTTGACTCGCCTGGCTTGGTTTCCTTCACAATAGCTCAGAGCCCAACACAACTTCTCTTTCCTTTCTTGTTCTCTCTCTCTCTCTTTTTTAAGCATGCAAAGTCTTACCTTCTTGCTCAAATTATGTTCTTTTTTCTTTCCTCTTTGTAATGATGAAGCATCACCGGAAAGTGGAGGAGACTGAAGACTTGCTGTATAAGCTTTCTCGTGCGTGGAGACACATTGAAGTCATTATTGTAAAGTGCATTGTGAATTTTAAGAAGGACTATATGATACTTCATTCTTCCTTTAATTATCTCCAGCAAATACTAACATGAGTAATGAGAATTGGAATTTTGGCCACAGGCAGGATGAGAAATGGCATTTTCATTTAAATATTGATTAATAAAAAGTATTTTAAAGAGAAATTAAGCACCGATTCAATGTAAAAAAAGTTAGTATCAGCAAGCATTTTTTAAGATGTGTATTTTAACAGAGGTCACATTTAAGTTTGATTTAAAGCCGTCAGAAACATCTTTCTGACTAAAGATAATTTAAGTAAATTCAACAAAATGCATTGTTTCCTCCCCAAAAAAACACAAGCGTAATGAAGATAACATTATTTTTATTTGTAAAGTTAAAGTTTTAGTGTTATATTTTAAAGTTCCATTGCAGTATTTTTTTTTCTTGACAGTCTCTCTCCACATAAAGATCAGATGATGTTGTGATGAAAATCATTGCTTAAATGACATGGGAAAGAATTGAAAAAATTATCATTTGAATAAGAAATACTTTGTGATTCCAACTCAGTTCTCTGACCTGTATTTTATTTTGTCTATGTTTTAGCATTTATATTATTATTTTTAAAGATTTTATTTATTTATTTGAGGCAGAGACAGAGACCGAGGCAGAGCAAGGGGGAGGAGGCAGAGGGAAAGGGAGCAGCAGACTTCCTGCTNNCTGAGCAGGGAGCCTGATGACGGGAGGGGATGGGTGGGGCTTGATCCCAGGATCCTGACATCATAACTGAGCCAAAGGCAGATGCTTAACCGACTGAGCCACCCAGGCGCCCCTAGCATTTATTCTTATATAATCTCCTAAGTTGTTATCTGATTAGCTTTGTAGAAATTAATACCTTTATAGATCAGGATACTTGATTTTTAAGATTTAGGATACATGATGTCAGTTTGAGGAAATAAGAGACATGTCTTTGGCATTTAATATTTATCATCTTTTTGGAAAATTTTCATAGCTCTGAAGGAGCCAGATGTGAAAGAAAATGTGAAATGGAAGTCATAGGTCTGCCATATTATTACAGGTTTATTTGAGCTAATTACAGCATAAATGCCACATTGGTTTTCAGTGATTCATTTGCTGGACAGTTCTTCAGGCAGGCAGGAGAAAGCTGCTAGAGACATTTTCAGTAATGCTGAGACTCTTTAATTAAACTCTGGTTGATGTTCCAGAACCTTTCTTCAGAGCCTGGGGGAATAATAATATTTATTTACAAGGCACCTTTTACCCTCAGGCTTTCAGGTCTCTTTACTACAATCAGTATAGGAGACTGTCCTAAAAAGGAAAAGCAAACATTGTGTCTGAATTGATAGCAAGTGCATATGTTTTTGTGTGAATGTGAGTTTTACTGATTAAAATACTCTAGATTCCATTCTGTCTTTAATACTCATCAAAATAATCCAATCTATGAAGGGATAGTGTGTGTGTGGGGAATTAGGACTCTTTCTGTTCCTGATGAGCTTTTATCCTCATTCCCTTCCTATGACTACATACTTATAAATCTGATTAGGTAAACTAGAAATGTCCTTGAGAGAATTCAATAACTTCCCTAGTTTTTAATCCCAGGAAGGAATCTATTTCTTTGCATATTTAACTATTTATATGTAACTATGTGTTCTGTCTCTTTTATCCTACCCCTTAAACTTATTCCAGGAATATTTAAGGTGGATTATAAAAGGACATATAATAAAGAATGAATACATTTAAAAACAGGCTAAAAAATGAGGCAAAGAAAAATAAAGATATGGAAATAATACAGAGCTATGTGTTAAGATACTAAATAAAATAAATGCACTTTAACTGATGTAGACAGGTTGGGTCCAAGGACCCAGAGGGGGTCCCACCCAGCCAAGAGGGTCTTGGCTTTGCACAGGATAGAAATCAAATGTGAGTCAGAGAAAGGAAAAACAGAGTTCATCAAATAGTGTAAGTGACTGGGAAAGAATAGCAGATGGAGTATCTGAGAGACTCAGAAAGGAAAAGAGAATGAGTGTCATCTTTTCTTGGGGTTAGGGGTTTATATGGGAAAAGAAGTCTAGGATACATGTTCCTTAGGCATCCAGGGTAGACTCCAGTCAGGCAAGTGTCAGGTGAACAATAGGAGTTATTCCATAAATTACCAAAGGTCGGGGGTTTTGATGCCAGGGTCAGCTTTATTTGTTTGAAGCTCATGTCCTAGGCTCCAAATACCTAATAACGTCCAAGAAGAGCAAGATCCTGCTTAGTCTTTGCTGTTTGTCTGCTAGGCTCCATTTCTGAATAAGCCAAGAAATATATACCCCAAAGTCAATTTTATTGCATGATAATTTAATGAACAAAATAATAAAAAGTACATTATTGATTTTTCTAATATCATCTAGTGCTGCAAATACATCACCATTATTGTCTACTTATGTACAGTCCACCTGTACCCTAGCCAATCATATACTTTGTTGTTCCCTGAAACCATCACATTTCTGGTCAACTACTTCACTTTATATAGCCGCTGTCCAGTATGTGTATGTCCCCTCTGCCTCTGAGAATTTGACGTATACTTCATGTCTCTACTCTTACACCATGTCTTTCATGAAGACTTCCTGAATCTGGCAATTTGGAATTCATTTTAGCCTCCTTTGAGCTTTCATAGAATGTTTAATTTATTTATTTTGTGTTTTATTATGCATGCATATCTTCTTCTACTGAAATCATAACCTTCTTAGGAGCAATCATCTATTAATCACACTTCCTTGTTTCAATTCTTTTTTGGAATAAGGTACAGCACAAGTACATATATAAGTAAATAATCTTTGCTTTCTTGTTAGATCTGGAATAATGCACCTTACACATAAGATATACAATAGATGTTTCCTTTATAAATAAATGGGAGGATGAATAGCAGACAGAGTGAGCAGGATAGGGAGTGTTGGAAAGGTTATCCCATACAGTACAATTATAGGAAGATTATCATTAGCAATAATGTGTTATTACAAATATCATTCTGCATGATCAGGTGACATCAACATTTCTTTATGGTACACCTGCACATACCACCCAAAGCCAGATTTTCATCTTATCATTCACCTGCTCAAATTTCAGTGTCTGCTTGGAGTGTTAAAGATTTAAAACTTCATTTTTTTTGCATTTATGACGTTTTTATTATCTGTGCTCTTTATCAGATAAAGTAACGTACCTCTCCGAATATATGAATACTTCTTGGTATTCCCTATGGAATACCTTGGTCCCTCCCACTCTCTCTCCCTTCCTTCCTTCCTTTTTTATTCTTCATTCTCCCCCTCTTCTCTGTTTTCCCCATCACTCTCTCTCCCTTCTCCCTCCTGTACTACCTTTATCTCTCCCTTCCCATCTCCTTTCTTTTGTGTCATTCTTTCTCTTTAATATTTCTTTTTGCTTACTGTGTGCACATCTAGATCTGAGAATGCCACCAACACTACGAAGTAGCTACTGCACTTAACGAGCTCACAGTTTAGCATAAGTCAGGTCAGTATTTTTCTTTTTTGTTTCTTTTATTTATTTTTTAAACTATTCTCAGTAGGAATCATGCTTATTCTCAATCGTGGTACAACCCATCATTACTTTTACTCGGTCTTCACCTGATATCTGCATGAACGTCACCCTCATCCCCTTCATTCATGCTTTCTCCAGAATGAAGAAAGCTTTCACAACCATCCTCACAGCAGATGTGAGCTGCATTACATTTGCTACTCTGCATTTCATTTCTTTAGTTCTTTACAGTATGCCACCATTAGTGTTCTTGGGTTGGTTGTTTTATATGTGCTTGTCACGTGTTGCTCAAACTTATTGGGTGGTTTTTTTCTACATGCTCTCATTGCTTCTAGCATGGGTCCTCATGGGTGATTTGCTTAATCAATTGAACACTGAAGATATTGAAAAGAACTAAGCCAGAAGGAAAGAAAATGCCTTTTAGGATGAGGAAAAGCAAAAGTTGACTTAGAAATAGTTGTGATTTTTTGAAAAAGATTTGTTTGTTTTTAGAGAGTGGGGGAGGGGCAGAAGGAGACAGGCAGAGGGAGAGAGAGAGAGAGAGAGAGAATCCTAAGCAGGCTCCATGGCCAGTGCAGAGCCCAATGCAGGACTCGATCTCACAGCCCTGAGATCATGACCTGAGATCACAACCTCAGCTGAAACTAAGAGTCGGATACCCCACCGAGGTGCCTTCGTGATTTTTTTTTTTAAGTGGAATTGTGTACAATGAACTTTGGAAGTATAACATCGGATATCACTAGTGTTTATGGGTATAGGATTTGGGGACTTGTACTCTGTTCTGTGCAATATTTCTATGCTGCACAGCTATTTTTAAATGTGTTTATACTATTTTTCTTAAAATAAGTTAAGTTTCATAAACTTATTAATTTGTCATATTGTGTGCTGAAGTATATATGCCAGAATAAAAACTTTTCCTAAAGGATTTTGAAATTCCAAAGACAAAGCACATATGTTTTGCCTCCAGGGAATCCTCCAGGTTATCAAAACATATATAGAAGACAGATGTATATGGCTGCTTTGTGAAAAAGATTTCACTCTATATTTCACCCTGTTCAAGGACATTATTATTCATTGTTTAACAATAGAGGGCAGTAGAATAATGGTTCATAGAATTTATTTTAGATAAAACTAACCATGTCCCTCATTCTAACCTCTAGAAAAATCATCAAAATAGGTCTAACATATTTATAAAGGAAGAAAAGTCAGTGTCATGATTTTTGCTTTTAATTTGCCAGAATGCATGTTTACTCTGAGAGAAGAAAAGGCAGTTTGGAGGTATTCAGAATCGGGAGCTCTTTCTTTGACCTTGTGTTAGTTAACTTTCCTGGGCTTTGAAGTGTCCATCAGAACATTAATAAGCAATATTTACATTTTCCATTGATCTTGTCCATAAGGCATGCCTATTCACAAATTTAGAGGAAAAGAAAACAATCAGTTTAATCTAGCTTCAAAATACTTGATGGTTGTTGGCAAAATAACACCTTAAACACCTGAATTAAACAGTTTGTGTTCAAATGTGCTTGATCATATAGGTTATGTAAAACTCAACTATTGCAAGCTAAGTGTCCTCAGGTATGAGACTGACAGCACAGCCCAGCGAAATTCAGATTAAAGAGACATCTACCGGTGCCCTGCCAAACCATATAGGAGCCGAAGGCAAAAGACAACCCAGTACTCTGATCCTCTTTATTCAAAATTCTGATGTTTTGTGTATCATGGACTTTTAATATTAATTTTGATTTTAAAAATTTACTGAAATATTATTTATCTTGATTACTTTTTTTTTTTTTTGGCACTGCTTAAATGTCTCTGAGGTGAGTATCTCATTCCCCTCATCCTAAATCCCATCCCTGGTGACTACTTAAACCAATATACTGTTGAGACACAGCAACATTAGAAAACATTGAGATGAGGTGGAATGATAGAAAGGGAAATAAAAGGTGAATTCAATACTCAGCAAGACTGTCATGGACAGAGCGTCCTGCTGCACAGGATTCTTAGTCTGATACATAATGAAATATTATCTCAATAAATCATGCTTCAATCCTACTTGGAATTCATCTGTCTCTTTTTCAAGAACAAGTATGAACTTCCACTTTGAATCTGTATTATAAAATGTACTGGTTTAATTTCTTACTTAAGAGAGAAAAGCAAACTAAAGGAAATCATGTTGAATCTATATGTAACACTGAGTTTATGCCATTCTTTAGTCATCTTCTCTCCTCTTCAGAACCTGGGTCATCATCTCAGACCGTATCTATCTTAAGAAAAATGACGTTAGTGCCAATAATACTTGATCTTCTGGAAAAACTCTAACTTACCTAACTTCAAGCAATCTAATGAGTCATCTGACTTTCCCCTAAGTCTTATAAACAGAGCAAAATAGAAAAGAAGGAAGTAAAGAAGGAAGGAAGGAAGGAAGGAAGGAAGGAAGGAAAGAGAGAGAGAGAGAGAAAGAAAGAAAGAAAGAAAGAAAGAAAGAAAGAAAAGACAAGAAAAGAAAAGAAAAGAAAAGAAAGAAAAGAAAAGAAAGAAAGAAAAAAGTTAGTCAGTGGTTTAAAATAGACTTAGCCAGGAAAGACAGTGGAGTGAATTCTAGCCATCCCCATCTTGGAACAGATGACCCTTAGGAGTTCGAAACACACATCTTAGAAAAAATAATTTTCAATGAGCTAAGAGAAAAATAATTCTACACTCAAATAAGTTGTGCAGTTGCTGTGTTCCCTAGTTGGAGAATAATATTACAGGCTCAGAAAAGTCTGGCACGTTTTCTCTGGGGGACTAACCTAGCATTTCCCAAACATGTTTGACACTGAAAGAAACTTTTCTTGTAAAATATAACCTCAACACAAATAGTTCACAGAATGAATATTCTGAGAAATACAATTTACGAAATGTTGGCCTTTATTCAGAATATAAAGGCCTTAATTATAACTTGATGAAGGTTTTGGGTATGGTTCTGAATAACAGAAACATAATGATAGTAATAATAAACACAGTAACTAACATTTGTAGAATATTGAGTTTTTCTCTGGGTTGGGACATTTAGAGAGCAGACATCTTAACCGACTTCCTTTCTCCTCTCCTTATATTCTCTTCTTTTGTCCAAGTATTAACATTAAAAAAAATTGCACATCACAAGTTAGAACATATTTGACTTACCAAAATATGAATGTGCAAAGTATTCATGATGAGGCCTGGGGCACAATGGGCATTTCAAAGTTAATAGGAACTACTTTCTTTAGGATGGCCTAAATTCGTATTGTACTGTACCACTCTCTCTTATTCTGACCATTTATATCTTCGTATCATAGTTGTGCATCTCTTATCTATCTCACAAGATGGATAATTTCATGAAAACAAGAAATTTCTGTTTCATATGCATTGGTTTATTACTACTGTATTCTCTGCAGCTCATCTTAATAACTGAAGTAGTGTTGGCCGGCACAATGTACTTATTGAATAGATGAATTCGTAGAACGTTGCTTCCTAAAATTTTAGACATTATCCTATCTTTTAGATGATAACTTGTTTATTCATTGGAGATCCTACTTGTATTTAATCAATTAGAAACCTCTGATGCAAAAGATGACTCAGATCTAAAATTCAGTTTTGTATTTAGTAGAAGAAATTTGTACAGGAAGAGATTGTCTTCTATTTATTGTTTCCCATACCCTAGGAAAGAGATTGGTTTTATATTTTCTTGATAACAAAAATCTAAAGTTATGCATTGTTCTGCCATTTCAGAGTCTTAGAGCGTATCCCACATTCAAGTGACCAAGAAGGGAATCCTTAGGTGGTGCCAAATGGCAGAATCATCCTTTAACTGCCTCAGACATTTTTTTGCCATGAATAATCAAAGAATATCATGTCATAATGTGGTTGCTTAAATATTTCTGTATGTCTTCCCAACATTCAGTAGTATAGTGAAATAGAATCGTTAAACTGATGGGAACTTCTAGTCGATGAGACCTTCTTGAAATTTTATCTGTAGACGCTATCTCTGCACATATGGCAGTGGCCACAAAGACTCTTGCCAATGCAGCAAAATGATGCTTTTGAGACTACATCTACAGCACTGGCAGCAATGGAGGTTTTCCTTTTTGAACTCATTATTGTCATCACCAACTATCCCCTTTGATGATATTTTCTCTTGATTTGAGAAAGCATAAGCCTGGGGGGGGGGGTTGTATAATTGTTTTTTTCTGATAAGTGATCTCATCTCACTAGAAGCTAGCTAGGTTGTATTAAATATACACACATACACACACTACATTTATATATGTGTGTGTGTGTGTATAGTCATATTTATATATTTATAGGCGTATATATTTATATGCCTATAAAACAAACCAGCTCACATTTATTTATAGACATATATATACATAAAACAAACCAGCTCACAATTTCATTCATTGGATGTTAATCTACTTTAAGTATTCATTTCTTGAAACTAATTCTTAGTTCTATTTTCAAGAGGCAGTTCATTTGTGTTTTAAATTATAGGCCAATAATTCTTGCTGGAAAGGAGCAAGAGAGTTATTATAAATAAAAACTGACTCATAAATATATTGACCCAACATCTAATAACACTGACCTACTTGCAGTGTATATTTAATTAAAATAGCATTAGACAGAGCAAAATTAACCTCAGAGAATAACCAAAGCAAATGTCTATAATAAACCCAATTACCTATTACTATGGTTATACATCACTGAAATATTTTCAATATCTTCTGAAAGATAATTGCCTAATAAAATTCAGATGTAAAATCTTTCCCCCTGAATATTTAATTTTTTTTTAATCTTCAGGATGAGAGTTGTTTTTTGTTTTCATTATTTTTTAAGCTTGAACTTTTTTTGACTTTGCTTACAAAGGAGATGTTTGATTAAATAAACCTACACACCACATGAAGGAAGATGGGCCACTTGAGAAGATATAAATTAAATCCCTTAAATTTAAAAAGAAGGCAGATAAAGTTGTTTTTAAACTTTCTAACAAGGAAGAATGGAAAATAAGCATAACTGGCATAGAAAATGTAGGTGGGTATAACTGTTGGGTATTAAACAAATATATTTAACAACTCAGCTCATTTGCACTCCCTCAGGGTACCACTAAAACAACGTGACATAGCTTCAACATTACATCACCAAAGAAATATTACCAGAATTTAAGAAAAGAAAAAGAGAAAAAGGTTATGATATTGATAAGTTTAGGTTCTTTTATTCTGATGGTGGAACATAGCATTCTCAGGCTGTTTTAAATGCTGTATTTCTTTTCATAGTTCATAAGCATTTCTGGAACCCTATCCTCAAGAAAAATGCCAAAGTAAGTAAATTAAGCATCTTATATCACTCCTTCTTGTTTTTGAAAATTATAGGCTAATGACTTTGCTATCCTGTAGAGTTTTGTTTGTTTGTTTTCAGTTGAATATAGGTAATTACATATTAGAATGCAGAAAGGTAGGCAATTTGGCCACTTGGTTTTAACTATTATGTAAATGGACTAAGTTTCACCTTTCAGGACAGAATGCAAAATTCCTCAAGGAAAAGTAACCCTTTAAATGTCTTGAAACTGCTCTTTCACAGTTACTTTAGAACAACTGCAATGAGGTCATAGGAGGATTCCAAATCCCCCATTCACATCACATACTTAATACATCCCAAATAGGGAAAATATTACATTTGGAAATATACTAGTACTATCAAAATATTTCTTTAACTGTATAAATTAAAACAGATGTGACAGTAGTATTAATTCTGTAACATTTTAAAATTGAAGGTTTCAAGGTTGTGGGAGAGGATTAAGAAAACCTTTATCTCAAGAAGAGGTTGCACAAGTGATTGTCATGTCCCAATGTTAGAAAAACAGCACTGTCTTCCAAAGGGGATTATGTCTATCTTACTACTGAAAACCCAGTGCCTAGTATGGTGACTGGCACTTAGTAATAAGCATTCAAAAAAAGTGTTTATTGTTTGACAGCCTTAACCTGCCTTGATAAAATGGAATTGTGGCCATATTGATCTCATGGATTCTCCCTCATGCTTCACATTTGCTAGGAGAAGGCTAAAACAATGGTTGACAAAGTATAAAGAGAAGGACTGGATCTACAGCCTGGACCTGGAGACATCTGAAGGAAGGAATAATAATAAAAATCCTTCAGTTTCCAGACACAACTCTTTCTCCAGAAGATTAGGCTTTTGTTATTCTCTTTACTTCTTTTGGGAAATAGAGGTCTGAATAAGCTTCACTTGCTCATTGACAATAAAAAGAACAATAATTATTCAAGAACATGATGGGAATTATCACTGGTTCCAGTACATGGTATCTAGAAGAAGTTCCTAAATTAAGTGTCATGAGGTATAGACATCTTTTAATGGATAGCTTCTTGGGCTTTCTTTCTAACTCCAGCTCCTGGGGAAGAAAGATGAAGAATGTATAAGATATATACGAATAACATTTTGAGAATCTTGCCAAAGTTTTGGGGTTACCACCCTGCAAGCCTGTCAATTGCTTTTAATTACTTTTTTATAGTTGTTTAAAATATTTTGTTAGGGGCCTGGGTGGCTCAGTTGGTTAAGTGTCTGCCTTCAGCTCAGGTCATGATCCCAGGGTCCTGGGATGGAGCCCCAGACCCAGATCCCTGTTCAGCGAGGAGTCTGCTTCTCCCTCCCTCTGCCTGCCGCTCCCCCTGCTTGTGCTCTCTCTCTGTCAAATAAGTAAATAAAATCTTTAAAATATATATATATCTTGTTAAATTTAAAACCCAGCATGTAACTATTTCTCTGTACATGTGATTCAGAATACTGAAAGTATTCTACATAATGGGTAATGTTCAATAATTATATTCCTTATGTTCACTTCGTAATTATTTATTACATAGAAAATGTCTTTGTGTATAAAGTCACTTTTTTACATCCAAATTTGAAAATAGAATTAATGTAAAATATAAAGTCAATGTCGTTAAGAATGGGGATGTTCTTAGCTGTTAATAGAAAGGAAAACCACATAGAAAGCAATCTTTCTCAGTTAGAAATATATGATACATTACCCTTTTAGTAGGATGAGTATTTTTCTTCCATGAGTTTCCAAGTCATACCATCTCTTTGACCTCATTACTTTGCTTTGAGGCATACTAAATTGAGGACTGGAGTAGGCACAAAATTTGCTTTTAATAAGATGCTAGCAGTTTCTTCACTTGAGTACTGCATTTGCACTCCAATAGCAAGAATGGAAATACTTGGTATTGGACACTGTGCTCCTCCTAGAGTAACAAAATTCAAATGGTTTAATGAAATTTAAAAAAAAATTAACTCTGGTGTGGTTTTTTCATGACCATTGAAAAAGTCTGGAGCATATGAAGTAGTTGTCATGCTTTTGTTTGTTTTAAATTTGAATGAACCAAGACAAGAACCTTAAATATCTTTTAAATTGAGCTCACAATTTTTTCTTTACGAGGCCTTTACTGAGCCTTCCTGTTGGCCCGACATCTGTGTTAGTTTCCCAGGGCTGCCATATAACAAATTATCACAAACTGGGTGGCTTAAAACAACAGGAATTTATTCTCTCACAGTTCAGGAACACAGAATTCTGAAATCAAAATGTTGGCAGGGTTACTTCCTTCTGGAGGCTTTGAGTGAGGATCTGTTGTACTCTTTTCTTCTAGCTTTCTGCGGCTGTCAGCAGTCCTTGGCACTGCTGGGCTTGTAGCTGCACCACTTCGATTTCTGCCCCTCGAATGGCCTTCCTCCCTGCCTGTTTCTCTGTGTGTCCTCTCTCTTCTTTATAAGGACAACAGTCCCTGAAATGAGGGCTCCTCCTAATCTAGTATGACCTTATCTTCAGTAGTTACATCTGTAAGAACTTGTTTCCAAATAGGGTCACATTATGAGGGTCCCGGTGTACGTGAATTTTAAGGGGACGCTATTCAAACTTTACTGTATATTGGTTTCTTCTTTAGCAAAACTCACTCTTATTTTCTAGAGTAGATTTCTCCTTACAGCTGAAAAAGTCTGGACTATATGAAGTATACTGAGCTTTCCTGATGGTACAGGGCCCTGTCTTTGTATAACATCTTCTGTAGCATTTCTGCACAAATCTATCTTACCAATTACCAGTCTAACACAAAATCACTGCCATTCCTTCTTTCTCCTCAAGAATACAAGCTTTTTGAGGAAAAGGACTATGCCGTGACATGATCCAAATCTCAGGGTTTAGCACCTATCTGGCACATAGAAAGCAAACTGTTGACATGGTTAATTCATTCATTCATTTAGTCATCAAATACTTGTCGAATGCCTACTGTGTGCTGGCACAACCAATATAGCAGATGGGAGAACATATTCATCTATTTTGAATTACATACCTATTTTGGATCACAGCCCTATTTGAATATTGATTCAACAATTTCCTAGAAAGTATACGTATGCACATACAGTTTATCATACAATTCCAGGGATCATAGAACCCAGAGAGTCATGAATTCTTGGTTAAAAATCCCTGTCATCGGTCCTCTATAAACTATTTATCTTGCTTCCATTTTCTCATCCCCAGAGCAGTGCAAGACTACTCATAGTAATACTTGTTTTATCAATTAGAATACATTTGGCAATAGAGAACAGAAATCTCAATTAATATTGTATTAAACCAGTATAGTTTTCTTTTTCTCACTTAAAATTAATTGTAGATATTGGCAGTTGCTGGCGTTTTTTTTAGTTCCTCAATGAATTCATCCAAGATCTAACCCCTTAGTTTCTGGTCTCCCTTCCTAAATCAGGGTATTGACTTTCGGTGGTATGACTTTATACAAAGATAAGAAGCAGTGGTTGGCTAGGAAAGTAAGGACCTTATCTTCTTCCCCCTCACATTAAAGAGTAAAAGTTCTTTCCCATTAACAATCTAGCAGACTTCCTGTTCTGTTTAATTAGCCAGAAGAGAGAAACATGGAAACCCTTTGGTGCAAGTAAGGTTGGGAAATTAGTATCTATCCATGATCAGATTAGATCAATAATGATTTATTCCTGGGGCTGGCTACATTGCCTTACAGAACATAATTGAGATTCTCTTAGGAAAGAAGATAAGTGAGATGGCTGTTGAGTGGATGAAGAAGAGTGTCTGCCACACATGCGTAAATCTTAAAAGCTTTGAAAGTGCTTTCCAAAATTTAGTCTAATCTAAACATCATACTTGTGGCTCAAGAATCATTTTCCATTTGCTGCTGATGAAACTAAGCCTGAGAAAAGTAAACTGACTTGCCTAAAACGTCACAAGTAAGTGGCTGAGCTGAGATATAATCTTTTAAGCTAATTGTATCAGGGTGCACATTTTTTTAGGATGTTCATTCACATGTCAATAAGCATTTAAAAAAGACAATGATCCTTTTAAAAAAAGTATTAGAGAAGGAGTAAGGATTGAATTCAATTAAATTCATTTGAATTTTCAGGTCCACATTGCATGTACAGGGTTGACTCCCTCAATATGATAATGGAAAGAAGACAGGTCTAACTTAAAGGTATATTAGGTGAACTTAGAATTGAGGAGGACAAAGCATGAGAATCCCACGCCATTCTCTATCTTAAAGGAAAGACACCTGGGAGAAATCTGTATTTAAACTCAGTTTCTTGTTTTCTCATCCTGAGATTGCAGCAAACAAAATCTATCGCCTGCACTTTAAGAGCTGATAGCAATGAAGATAGGAGTAGAAATGCACCTAGTAACTTCTCGTCTGGGGCTAATCTTACCATAAAATATTGACTCCTCTGAGCAGTTCAGTTATGGGAGGGGGCTAGAAACATTTTCATTTTTAAAAGAGAATTAGGCCAGTAAATATTAATATTCTAACTATTTTTCAAGAAATAAATGTATATACATCACAGTAGATGTTTTCTCCTGGTCAGCATTCATTACTCTTCTTCTGGTAACCTCATTTTGATTTCTCATTGTGGGACCACCTTTCTCTCCTATTCACTAGACATGGCCTTGGGCCTTCTGAGCCCACCCTCTTGTTCCAGAAATTGACAGGTGAGCTGCATCTGGTGAGTTATCCTATCCTACCTCTTACCCATCGGTATTTAGTTCTGGTTTGCAGCCATGAGAGGAAAATAAGATAAATATGGAGCTTTGGCTTGAACTACCAGGAAAGAGATACTATTTTTACACTAAGGTTCCTAAATTACTGGAATAGATGTGGCTGAATGACAACTTGGCAATCACACAGTGAGTGGAAAAGAAGACAGAGGGGCTCTCTTATTTATTGACTATCATTACATCACAGGCAGTAGGTGAAGTGTTTTACTTATAGTATCTCATGTAATCTTTACTCAAATCTTTTAAAATCCACATTATTTCCTCCACTTTCAAATGCAATCTTAAGAGATTAAGTGCTTTGTCTAAGATTACACAGAGCCAAAGGAAGAATTTGACCTCAGGGCTGTGGGATATGGAATGGGTTATGTTTGCCAGCTTTTTCCATTCTGATTGATATCTTAAGAGTATATATATTTATGCACATGGCACAGATATCATGATATACCGAGATAGAATTATGTATAGCACAGTGGTTCTAAATTGTATTTTACCAACTACATCAATCCTGGTAGGGAATTATCTCTGATCAGAGGATACTTCTGGCCATGACCAAACTGATGACTAAGAAATATCTCTCTTCACAGTTTACTGGGCTAAGTGGACACTGACAGCATCCTCCATGTGAAATTAATTGAGTAACATGGAACCATTGGTCACTCGCTCAAAAACTGGGGTTCATCCCTAGTCATCCCTTTACTCTCATTGCCCACACCCATTAGTATGTTATGTCTACATTACATCTAAAATATACCCTGGATTGGGTGCTTGGGTGACTCAGTCAATTAAGTGTCTGCCTTCACCTCAGGTCATGATCCCAAGGTCCTAGGATTGAGCACTGCATCAGGGCCCCTGCTCAGCAGGGAGTCTGCCTCTCCCTCTTCCTCTTCCCTTCCACCTGCTTGTGTTCTCTCATGCTCTCTCATTTTTTCTCTCTGTCAAATGAATAAATAAATAAAATCTTTAAAATATATCTATATCTATCTATATCATCTATATCTATATCTATCTATATCTATAGCTATGTATCCTGAATCTATTTTTCCCCATCCCCGCTGTTACCTTTCTAGTCAGCCACCATTATCTGGTGGAACTTCTATAACTCCCTATTTTTCCTGGATGATATTTCTGCTTCTTTTTGTTGCCTCATTTAGTCCATTCTGCACAAAGTTGCTTTCATGATCTTTTAAAAATAGAAATCAGAACGTACCACTGTTTAAAATTCTCTGTTTAAAATGCTTCACATGGCTTCCTACTGCAGTTAGAATAGATTCCTAACTTTATTACCATGCCTACAAGACTAATATCTTCCTCCTACTTATCCCTAAACTCATTCCCTACCATTCCCTTCTTCTTTCCTCCACTCTAGCTATCCTAGGTCTTTGTTGTTGTTGTTGTTAAGTAATTACCTCTTAAGCACATTTAAGAGATTATTTCCACTTCAGGAATTTTGCATTTACTGTTCTGTCTTTTTGAATTCTCTACTCCTCTGTTGATGTTTACTTATCATGTAGTTGTCATCTTAATCATCACCCCTTGTAGAGGACTTTTCTCAGCATCCTACATAAAGTAGCCACTTGCATTAGTCACTTCTCTCCCATTAGCTTGTTTTAATTTCTTAATAGAATTTGTTGCTATTTACAATGATCTTATTTATGTTTTTGCTTACATTTTCTTGTCTTCCCTGCCTTCAACTTACTCAAACTCTAATAGATTTAAATTCCCATGAGGGGCAGGAGCCTTCTCTTCCTTGTGCGTACAACATTGTCTGGAATTCCGTGTGTACTCGGTAATTATTATTGAATGAATGAACCAGAGTTAGAATAAAAATTAATGTACCCAGCATGAAAAGTTGACTTAGGTCCATTTCTTAGTATTTGTTTTTTGCTTTTATGTATTTATTTGTTCCAACTTGGATACAAGTGGGAAACCAGCCAACTGAGAGAACCACAAAGCCTTATGAATATGTGATTGGATGGGAAAAAGGCAATAGACTGACTTACATGTGCAGTTCTACCTCCTTGAACCCAAGCATTCTATATAAAAATAAAATAAGAAAGCTTTTTGTTTGAAAATGAAATCCCTACAGTAGAGATTAGTATGTTATTGACATTTGTACACCAAATCACTTTCCCAGAAATGAACAACCACCAAGGGTGAAGGATAAAGGGCTGTGTAATTTCCATCAGTAGCAGACACCATACTTAATTTTATTCTTGGCTCAAATACACTGGTCAATTTTAAAATAATGCATTAAATAAAAAATATCCCCTGCACACAAAAGAATATATATAGGATAAAAATAAATGTTTTATAAAGCCTAATAGGCTAGATTGTATCTTGCTATTTCCATAATGTTAGAGCACAATATTTCTTTGTTTCTGAACTGCAAAAAAAAAAAAAAAAGTTTTGCTCACCAACAAAATGAGATTATTCATTATAAATGGATATCATGTTCATGAAGACAAATGACTCAAAGTAAATTAAAGATAATTAAAGCTATTGTAGGTAATTAAATTACTAATCTGTTTGTTATACAAAATTTACCCCAACTGCTTGTGAGGTTTTCTGTAGAAAAAATATCATAAAGGAAGTAGGTCCATGGTTATACCAGTGCTGCCCAGAACTTTCAGTGATGATGGAAATGATCTATATCTGTATTGCCCAAAATGGTAGTCACTAGACACATGTGGCTATGGAGCTCTTGAAATGTGGCTAGTATGACTGAGGAACTGAATTTTAAATGTTACTAATCTTTAATTAATTTTAGTTTAAATAGCCACATGTGGCTAGTGGCTTCCATATTGGATAGAACAGGTTGATAATAATATCTTTAATGAACTAACTGTACATAGAGATTTGGACACTATGAATTAACCTATCTAGAGAGATTGGATATTCTATTGCCAAAGATAATCGAATTACTTTTTTCAGGAAACCTTTGAATTTTGACTGCATTCTTCAAACCATCATGACTTTGGTAAGATGTGAGATCACTAGGTACATTGAAATGGCGGTAGGGGAGAATTTGAGAGCAGGAGGTCCTTTTCAAAAAGATTAGTGGAGTCATATACGAGTACATTTACATTATGTGCTAACTCTAGAATCTAACCTCTCACAAGCGCTAATAAATCTCTTAAATTAAGAGGTAAGGGCTTAATGTTAAAATTGGTTATACCAGCTTGCAAGGACAAGCACTTTAGAATTCCTACTCACCCCCTGTTACCTCAACCTTGTTTCCCAAGAGATTTCATAGTTATATCTAAAGTAGAATGATTTGATTTTTTATGTATCTACATACAGACATTCTTTTGTTCTTTTCTTGGTCGGCTTCAATGTTTCTCAAATTTTAGTGTGCAAACAATTTTCTGCACCAGGTTGGGTACACGGAATTGTGTGTAGTGTATTTCACAGGTAATTTAAGGGCAATTTTTACATAATTGACTTCGCCTTCTGTGCTGACTTGACTAACTCCTGTGTGACTCGTCGACCTCTCTCAGTGCTTAATCCTTGCCTTATGTTTGAAAGTATTTTCCCCCAAGGTTGTGAAGCAGATCAATTCAGTATTACTTCAACTATATTTAAAGCATTTAAAAAAAATTCCATACCCTCAGTTATCTGATTTTTCTAAGTATTTTTTATGCTCAAAGGCCTAATGGCTAAAAGCGGAGTTTAAAATAACCTAATAAATTTTAAGCATCTGAATACTGAGTGATAATATCTATTTCTATCTTTTTTTCATGTTTTCCAGGCCAACAGAAGCTGCACATTTTTAGAGTCTTTTCAGGGCCAACTTATGAAATAAAATATTCTTTGAGATTTTAATTACAGAAAAGTGATTTTCCACTCTTAGAATTTTCTAGCTGGATTTCTTAATATCTGCTTACCTAGAAATCATATCAGATAGCTTCAAGTTGTCCAACAATTAATCTCTTCATGTAAATCAGTAAATTCTTAAGTATCATGCTAGAGACAGTTGTGCAAGCAAAAAAAAAAAAAAATCTAATAATATTCTCAATGGTTAAGTACTTTACAATATAGTTGTGGTCACAAACTAATCATAAGTGAAATCAATGTGAATAATTAATGTTTTAGGGTTTTTTATAAGTTACTAACTATTTTACAAGTCTACTTGTGTCCAAGTATTTAAATGCTTTGTGATTTTTAAAATTATATTTATTTATTTATTTGATAGAAAGAGAGAGAGAGAGCACATGACTTGGGGGGGAGGGGCAGAGGGAGATGGAGAGGCAGACTCCCCGCTGAGCAGGGCACCTGACTTGGGACTTGATCCCAGGACCCTGGGATCATGACTGGAGCCAAAGGCAGACACAACTGACTGAGCCACCCAGGCGCCCCTACGTTTTGTGATTTTTGACAAGCAAATATTTTGCGATTTTTGACAAGCATAAACTTGTCTCGTAAAACCCTTCAGAGGCTGGCAAATAAATTCTCACCATCACATAAAATATATTTGGTACTTCTGAGACACACATGTGCAAGCACACCCAGAAAGAGAAAGAAAGAGAAAGAGAGAGAGAAAGAGAGAGAGTGTTGATATCGTTCATGAGGAATGTTGTATTTATACTCTTAGAGATGAAAGTTTACTAGGAACCTATACTTAGGAGAAATATTTGTATAGTTTGAGAATAGCCTATGTCTTATCATCTTTATGAAATCCACAGAAATATTACAATTCTACATACTCAACAATGCCTGGATTGTTCATTTGACACAGAGTCTTAAATTGTCTGACAGTGCAAATATGCTCACTATTTTAACAAAAGCAAATACTTCTTTATGTCTTGCTTCTATGACTAAACTGTAAGACAGACAAGAGAAAAGACACAGTTCCTCGTGTTTCTGCAGAATTCTAAGTAAGCACATGATACATACCGGGTCTTCCATGGCCATCTTCAAAGTTTTCTGCTCCTTAACTACAACTTTTACTAATTTCCTAATAAAATTAAGCTTGCTGTCTTAATTTCTTGGGTTAGATCCTATTTTCTAATTACTTCACAGTTCGTTGCTGCAAATATTTATTGAGAATCTATTACGTGCCAGTCACCTTGTTAGCTACTTAAAACTCTTCCTTGCCTCAAAGGAGTTCATAGTATACAGTAAGTGATGTTACTTAGCCTTCCATTTATTCTTGTACAGTCTCATTTATCTTTATTACAACTTTGATTTAGTAAGACTACTACGAATATTTCTTGAGCACTTAGTAGAAGCTCAATAAATATTTAGTGAATAAAAGATAACATAATTGTTCAGAGTATTGTGCTCAGCACTGAATTGTAAAAGATTCCTGACTTTGGCTGAGTATTGAAGTGGAAGTCTGGACTGAAAGTGTACTAAGAAGCAAAAAAAATTTTTTTTCTTTCATATCTAATCAGAAAAAATATAATTTCCATTCTTACCCGAAGAAGACATAAGAGAACAAATCAAACGGAATGGAACTTGAATATGGCTTCAATAATCATACTTTTACTCAAATGAGAGCCTGTGTGTTTTAGGTTATCAGCTTTAGCACCCAGAAATCAGATTGAACAAAATAATCACATCAACAGCCCCCATGTTCTTCTGACCCTGTAACTGTTACGCTGTTGGGCATCCCTCAGTGTGGAGCTACTTGTGCAGAATTGCAGCTCCTCGAGATAGATTGAGGCTTTACTGCTGGGATAAGTGCACTGTTAGGCTGTTCCAAGGGAAACGCTCCTCTGAGGGAATAAGAGCAGCAGTGCCCTCCCTGCTGGCTGAGCTAGGAAGGCAGAAAGATGACTTTATGGCTTTTTTATATCTTTGCCATTTTTTTTAGGCTAGAGAAAAAAAATCAGTTCTCAATGAAAAAGAAGGTTGTAGAATAGAGGATAGTATGTATCAATACACCTAACTTTTTCCTACCACTGTGTAATCTCACATTGTTTCGTTGGTACAGTTTTTCCATATACCTTTATTGAACTATAATAAGGAGTCAAGCATTTGGGATCTAATCCCTGTTCTTAGAGTTCCTTTTGTGCATGGGAGAAAAATCACACAGGAGCATTTCTTGTACAGTCATTCAGATTTATGTAAGTCAAAGGTGGATCTAGGCAACCCCTACCAACTCGAGTAACAATTCGTGTCTACTCACATTGATGAGGATAATCACTCATCAGGGTCCAAGTAGAGATATGGGATTAACTGTTGCACTGCGGACCGGGGAAAGGGAAGACAAGAGCATTGATATGGCAAAGGGGATATAAGAGAGTATGTGGTATGACTCAATAAATTAGATTTCATAACAGAACATTAGTTTCAGAAGCAAGCGGATTTTGGCTATGGTATGGTAACTGATAATACTGCTTTGATCAAGAAAAATGATAAATATTTTTTCATGCTGGGAGGAAGATAGAGTTTGTCAGTTGAAATATCTAAATCACTTAGGGACATGTTCAGGCCCAGAGCACTTCACTCCGGGTAACCGAGAGATAAAGAGCATCGTTTCTAAATTAGAGATTGTTGAATTGTCGTGGAGAACGAGAATTGAAGCATAAATGAGGCGCATCAGCACCATCAAAACCTCTACATTATTTGTAAGTGAATGTAAGTATGGGGAAGCTTCAAAAATCAGTTTGGGAAAATTTTGCATTCCCTACGAGTGTGGAAGCGGGTTTGGAGCCAGTAGAAATCGGATAGTATGTTCAAGAGCTAGTTGAATGTGGGGCTATTAGGATAACATGGGAACAATAATCTGTAACAATTCTGTCCTTACCTTCACATTTATACTGTTGAGTTCCTTTACTCTGAATGAGGCTAATCTAGGCTACTTGGGCCACATTCTAGCTGACATTCTTTTTTTGTAGATCTGCCATGAATAATCGAAACCACTCCTACTTTCCTGACTCACACCAAGAAACGTGAAAGCATGAAGAGAATTCTGGTCATAGTGAACAGGAAGACAATAGACATAAGTAACAATGTTAAACAAAGGAGAATCATATCAGAAAGAGTAAGAGCAGGAGAACACTGACAAAAGTTTTCTAAATTGATGGAGAACCAAATGAGCTAATAGAAAAATTACATCCAGAAAACATGTGGTTTGATAATAAATCTATAGTGGAAGGAAAAAGCCTGACAAGAATAACAAGTAAAAGATAATATTCTGACTTCTTTCAATGATAAGATAAATTTAATACTTAACACAGTCCAGATGTCCTCCAATGTTTGTTTTCAGGGCACCTGGGTGGCTCAGTCATTAAGCATCTGCCTTCAGCTCAGGTTATGATCTTGGGGTCTTGGGATTGAGCCCCACTGGGCTCCCCATTCAGCAGGGAGTCTGCTTGTCCCTCTGCTCCTCCCCCTGCCCATGCTCACTCTCTCTCTCTCTCAAATGGATAAATAAAATCTTTAAAAAAATATATAGTGGCGCCTGGGTGTCTCAGTCATTAAGGGTCTGCCTTTGGCTCAACTCATGATCCCAGGGTCCTGGGATTGAGCCCTGCATTGGGCTCCCTCTCAGCAGAAAGCCTGCTTCTGCCTCTCCCACTCCCCCTGCTTGTGTTCCTTCTCTCGCTGTCTCTCTCTCTCTGTCAAATAAAAAAATAAAGTCTTTTATTTATTTATATAAATAAATATTATTTATTATTATTATTTATTTATATAAATAATATTTATTTATTTGAAATAATATAATGCTTTGTTTTCAAGTAGCATTTTCAGAAATATTTGGAAAATATTTGAAAATATAAGAAAAATAAAAGCAACCATAATACTAAAGAATGTATTTCTGCTGAACAAATTTCTTGGTTCTTGAGGATCTGCCAGAAATTTTCCCAACAGTCCTAAACTGAGGAATATTTGCACTCAACTCTATCCTCTGTGAAGATATTGCTTTTTTCATTTTTATATATCACCCGCTTAATGCATCTTGGAAAACTAATAAGCATTTATTATTCAGCCAAAAAAATTGATGAGAAATTTGCTACTGTAACTTTTGGTACACTTGTATCTATTACTCTTAGAAACTCGAGGACAAAGGTTTAAATGCCCTTTCCTAGGAACTTGAAATTACAACCTGAGGGTTGTGTGTGTGTGTGTGTGTCCGTGCGTTCATGTTTTCTAGTGTAGTGAATCTCAGCCCCAGCTGTGCATTCGCAGCACCTGGGGAGCTTTGAGATAATATCAGTATCTGGGTCTGATTTCCAGAAAACCTTGCCTTTTTATGTGTTTGGGTTGGGGTCTAGATATGGATACTTAAAAACAAAAAACAAAAAAACCTCTTCATTTTTTTTTTTTTATTTTGTATTATGGTTGAGAAACATTGTTTTAGGGGAAAACAATTTTGCTTTATAATCCTTAAAGGTTTTTCAGTGTTGCTAAATTATATATCTGTATGGTTTAAATTGTCAGGGTCATGGTAGAAAGAAATCTCCGAAAAATGAATCTTAAACCATTTATGTGTTTGTGTAGAAGAATCTTTAAAACCTATAAAACGTGATCCAAATTCAGTTCCCAAAGGTCAATGTCAGAATAGTCTTGAAGTGCATCTGTCTTAATCATTATTACCATGTATTGGCATGAAAAGTTATTGGAACATAAGGGTCACATGAAATATACCTTAATTTGACCATATTAAACAGTCATTTATAAAAAGTGTTGTTTCTATTTAACAGTGGGGGAATTGAACAGAAAGCATATTGACTAGAAGCTAAATAATTCATCTCTTTACACTCCCACTATTATTCACTAGAACTGCTTCAAGACCTACTTTGCTGGAGAGGAACCAACTTCATATTGACATAAACCAATAGGAGAGGCTGATATTGGGAGTGAATGCAAAATGTTAATTAGGAAGGCAGATGGGTAATATAAGCAAGAACAGAAATTAAATGTCACAAAGCAAAAGTTTCTAAGTTTAGAGACAGAAGCATTTACATTTAATATGACTTCTGCTTCTGATTCTTAAATACTTTCCCTAATCACTTGTCTCTTAATACCTGATTGCACTTGACTTTTTAGTGCACCTCAGCTGATTAGCAAACTGGCTTCATCAGGAGGAAAATGTGCATGTTTTCCAAAGGAGAGATGCTGCAAGAGCCTCTAAGAAAAAACAAAATATTTTTGCCATGGTAATTTTCATGAAGGAGTGAATGAAAAACAGTGCGGACACAGTATGGTCAAATTCCTTTTATGATTCAGTCACTTCACTCCTGCCCAGCTCTGCTGCGACTCCAAAGGTATCTCAATGACCTTTTCAGTTTATTCTGTTGGGATACTAGCTCTTTATGGAAAAACACTTTGAACGTAGCTCTCTACTCTAGCAGCAGGAATTCTAATCCCAGTCAAGGTATATAAAGTTCATGGAAGTCTGCAGAGAAGGAGAGCAATATTTCAGGAGGAGGAAAATAAACCTCTCTGAAGAATCCCCAAGCAATTTACCAAAGTTTAATAAGCCTTTTATTGTGTTTTAAATAGGCTCTGCTACTTTATTACTCTTAATCATAAATATACATTAAAATTTATTTAAATAGTCACAGGGGATGCTCTGGATTAAAGCAAGTTTTGAAGTTTAATAGGCTGTGAGTTCCTTTATTGAACAAAAATATCAAATTATACTTCTTTAAGGATCTAAGTATTTGCTCATACTAGTACAGAAATACATTTTCAAAAATTTCATGTCTTTGTAACTATCTTGTTTTGCAAACGTTTAGAAGCATTGTATAAATAGATTATTTTAGAGAGCTCACAGAGGGTATATTTACACATGGGGAAAGAAACGCACACATACACACACACCATGATACATGATACCATAGGGAGGTCTTCACAGTTCTCTAAAGTTCAAGAGAGTTAGTTGTTATTTTTTTGTTGTTTTCCCGTGTTTTAGCAATAAAGTCATCATCTCTTTTGCCATGAAACAGGAAATAATCTGACAAGTAGAAGGAGTGAATGGACCAAGAATATTATGACAAAAGAAGGTCGTCAACCTTAAATTTGAGTTTCTGGTCAAATCAGAGTTATCATTGCTTTCCAACAGTGAACAATCGCACTGGCATGCGTGGTGGGCCCCCTAACATTTCTCTGCCTAAAGATCTGTTTTCCCTTTCTTGTAGAATATCACACATTGCCACATCAAAAATCCCATCAGCCATATGCATGGAGTGTAGCTCTTCCGTACTGTAAACTTGGCTGTCTTTTCTATTTATATTAGTAGGGCCTTGAATTTAACAACCTAATTTGATTTAATTTTCAAGTGCCAATTTATATTATGTATTACCTGATACATTGTAGGCAAGTACAATATAGGCTTGCTAGTGTAAAAGCAGGCTAGTCAGTCTTTAAAATTGCAAAGAAAAGTAATTATGAATGATTTTAATAGAAAATAAATTTAAGGATATTGGCAAGTTGCAGGTCAGATATCCAATTATAAGTTCTATCCCTTGCTGCATCTTCTCATTATGTGTAATCTTTAGGGGAATTTTAAACAAAGGACCCCATGCTTGATCAGCCAAGAGATGGACATGAACCCTAAGTCCAGGTGTTTCTCCAGAGAAATTGAATTTCAAGCATTTCATGGAAGGATGGCCTAAAGTGATTATCCAATTGTTTCTGTTCCTAGGTTCCTGAAGTTTTTTTGTTTTCTTTTTTATGATTCCCTACATAAGTCTACTTCACTTTGCCAGAATTGCTTTCTACCGATTGTACCAACAACCCTTCTCCAGTTTCTCTCCAAATGTGGAGATAGAACGTAAATATAAACCATGAAGAAGGAAAATATCACTGGTTTCATAGTCCCTTTCCTCAAAACAAACCAAAAACTTGATAAACAAATGAAGACATTGAATTATTTCTGTAAAATCCCACAGAACATTTTCATCCCGGAAGGTGACCTACTTGTGAAAAAAAGTACATATTTTTTTGTTTTGTTAATGTGTAAATCTGGCTGACCTGATACTGCTGATTCGTTACTTTGGTTGATGTTAAACTTTAATTTCCAGGAAAATTCTGATGTGTGCTACTGAATTCTGTCCTTGCTCATCAAGGCCAAGATTGCTTTTGAACAACTGTATTATATATGGTAAGCTCTGTGAGTCATTTAGAAGGAGGCAGCTTCAGTGAGTGAAACCAAACCAAGATCTGTTCTAGGGAGGTCAAGTCTCCACATTCAAAGCCAAGTGGAAGATAATTGTCATGGTTTATATGGTTTACATAGAACTTATTTTTTAATTGTGGGATTTGTGGTTTCTTTTCTCTGCCTTAATATGCCACATGGAATAGAATAAGGTTTAAGTCACTGTCTTTCTCTAATTCCAAAGATGGAGAGTTGAATTAACTCATAATCAGAAGAAACTCTCATTTTCTAAACTAGCAGAGTTGGCTACTCTTGTATGTTCTAATTTCCTTTCAAGGGACACATTTCCTGCCATACTGAGTTCCATCTCTCCACTTATGTAGGTGGGTAGTTTTATGTATATAACTTCTCTAGAATCTGGTATTATGATGAATTCGCCTGTGGAGCATGTTGGCTGGTTTTTGCAATGCTTTTTACTTTTGCCTGTGAAACCTGTGATGTTTAATTTACATTCCCCTTGAAGTAGGGGAAATTGTAGTCATTATACAACTGAGTTCCACTTGTCCTAAGCTTTTCTAATTTTTTTTTTAATGGCTTCCTTGGCTGCCTGAGGGCAGAATATGCCAGATTCATTTTGTTTCTAGGATTTTCCCATCTCTTTCTCTCTCACTCTTCTTTTTTTTTTTTTTTTTTTTTTTAAAGATTTTATTTATTTATTTGACAGAGAGAGAGACAGCCAGCGAGAGAGGGAACACAAGCAGGGGGAGTGGGAGAGGAAGAAGCAGGCTCATAGCAGAGGAGCCTGATGTGGGGCTCGATCCCATAACGCCGGGATCACGCCCTGAGCCAAAGGAAGACGCTTAACCGCTGTGCCACCCAGGCGCCCCTCTTTTGAGTGTTTTAAACACTGTATAGTTGGTTTGATAGGTAATGTAATATATCATGCTTTGGCTTTAGGGCAAACAAAACAAACATACCAACTAGTCTAAGAATAAGAAGTCTCAAGAAGAGTGAGAGAGGGGCGCCTGGGTGGCACAGCGGTTAAGCGTCTTCCTTCGGCTCAGGGCGTGATCCCGGCGTTATGGGATCGAGCCCCACATCAGGCTCCTCTGCTATGAGCCTGCTTCTTCCTCTCCCACTCCCCCTGCTTGTGTTCCCTCTCTCACTGGCTGTCTCTATCTCTGTCGAATAAATAAATAAAAATCTTAAAAAAAAAAAAATAAAACCTTCAAAAGAAAGGTCTTTAAAAATATAGATGAGAGCTATAAATAGTCCATTTAAAAAGTCCATTTTGCTAAATGTGAGCCATTATTTAGTCAATTTGTTAAAGCACAAATTCCATTATGTGGTTGATGGATTGTTAGTGATTATTTGGCCTTCTTCCACCTGTCCAATGAAAGATAGATGGAGAAATTAAAAATGACTATGTTACTTTTTTAAAAATTATTTATGTTAAGTGGAAATAGTTTATAAATTCATCAAACTATAAGGTCATTTTTAGATTGTTACGAGTCCATATCATTTTTGTTTCCATCTGTCATGAAATATCTTTTGGATTGGATATGGCAGATACTTATGGCCTTAAGCCACGTAGTAGCAATGTCTTCAATATTCTTTTAGAGCATTGGCTAAAACAACAATGAAATTAATGAGCTATTCATAAATTAAATGTTTGTTGTGCACTGTATAATTTTTTGTGGATTAGAATATGAGATAGTTGTCTAAAGAGATAATCAATCATCTGCTGAGTTTACTCCATCTGTACTTAAGTGGTCTAGTTCAGAACCCAAGTGATGTTTTTGCCCAAAGAGTAAAGTATATTTCTAAAATCAGTCAAATATTTGTATTTATACTGGACATATGCCTACTTGCATTTTTAATAGAGTAACTTCCTCAAATATATTTTTAAGGATCTGTTGAAGGTTTCATCTTTGCCTTTTTTTTTTTTTAAAGATTTTATTTATTTATCCGACAGAGATAGAGACAGCCAGCGAGAGAGGGAACACAAGCAGGGGGAGTGGGAGAGGAAGAAGCAGGCTCATAGTGGAGGAGCCTAATGTGGGGCTTGATCCCATAACACAGGGATCATGCCCTGAGCCAAAGGCAGACGCTTAACCGCTGTGCCACCCAGGCGCCCCCATCTTTGCCTTTTTTTTAACTGAAGAAATATTCTCACATTCTTAGTTTTTTTTTTTAAGTTTTTTTTTTTAAATTTATTTATCTGAGAGAGAATGTGTGCACACCTGCGCACAAGCAGGGGGGAGGGGCAGAGGGAGAGGAAGAGGAAGGCTTCCCACTGAGCAGGGAGCCCAATGTGGGACTCCATCCCAGGACTCTGGGATCATGACCTGAGCTGAAGGCAGATGCTTAACCAACTGAGCCACCTAGACAATCTCATATTCTTAGTTTTAATACATTGAATGCAGATTTAATGAAGGAACACAAAATAAACAAGGAAAGAATTTCAGAGTTAAGTTTTCAACGCAGAAAACAAGTGAGTGAAGACAGATGGACGGGTAGATAGGGTAGATAAAAACCAGAAAGAAAGAGATCAGGTTTTTGTCCGGTGCATGCGTATGTTTTTACGGTAACTTACTAAGTTTGAAAAATAATACCATTTGGAACTGTTGCCTCACTTACTTTCCCATAAAAATGAGATTTGTCATTTTGTCTGTGATAAATTCTGGAGGAATGATGAGGGAGTGCCATGTCTGCTTACCTCGCTTCTCTTTATTTTCTGCTCTTTTAAGAGAACAAGTAAAACCATTCAATATATGATTGTTTCAATAACTGATCCCAGAATCCTTCAGGAAGTTTGAAGACAAAGAATACAAGGAAGAGACAATCACCTGAACTGAGCTAGAACATTTAGCTATTTGAAGATTCAATATTGCTCGTGGTAATGCCATGCTTTGTATTTTTCAAAACAAAGAAAAAGATAAACTAGTTTTCATATATCTCCATCTGGCAGTCTCTGTGCCTAATTATCTATTAAAAATTTCTTTTCTCTCCTAGAACTCAAATCTCTCCTTCTGCTGACTTTTTCTAAAAAGAATTTAAAGGTGTTTAAATATCTATTAACTTAAGCAAATATATGCTCATAGCTAATTTCCCCAGTCTCATATCCCCATCAAGCTGCCACAATCTCTTATTCTTAAAAAAAAAGTCCCTAATTATTTACCTCTTCTTTCCCAACATTAAACACATAATAATTTGTCTTCTGTACTTAACACAAAAGTAAAAATGATCTCAACAAAGATATGAACAAGTCTCTATATGTTAAATGTAGTGTCTGCTTGTTGTGCCTTATCTTACTTGACCTCTCTGCACTGTCACTGTTGAGAACAACTACTGCCTTCTTGAAACAAGTTCTTCTCTTGGCTCCTGTGACACTAGTCTCCCTGTTCTTTCAGCTCTTGCCGTGATAATTCTTCATTTCCTTTTCAGGATCCTCTGACCTTGTTAGCATTAGTATTGCCCTCAACTCTGAACTAAGCCTGTTGTTCTCCAGTCTCTACACTCTCTGGGAAAACTCCTTTGGTCTCATGGCCTCAAATTCCAAAAAATAATGATGATTCACAGATCTTAATCTCGAGATCTCTAGACTCAAATACCTGGTATTTACTCTCAGATATTCTACTCTATCGTTATTCTTCCTTCCCCGATGCCCCCCAACCTGCAAAACCTTGCCATGCCTCCCATGTTTTCTCTTTCAGTAAGACTCTCATGCATACATTTGCTGAGGCCATCTTCCTCCACTCCTGATAACTTGTATACATTGCTTTTTTCTTAGAAGATACCCTTCCAAGAACATTTGCTAAGCCCCTAAATTTGAGTTATGTGCTCTCTTATGTGCTCCTGTGCTCACACAGCAACGTTTTCTGTCTAGTCTTAGTAATCATGAAGCAAGTTCTGCCTCTCTCACTAGACATAAAATTATGTGAGGGTCGGGACTTTTTGGCATTGTTTAGACTCAGACTACCCAGGATAGCACAAGTACCTAGCACATAGTAGACTTCAATACTTCTTCAATGAATGAATAAAAGAGAAAATAGGAGGTAGACCATTTATAGCAAGTCAAGAGGAAATAAGTGTTAACGGTAGGTTGATTTCAGATCATACCAAAAAAGCACAGTAGTAAAGTATAATTTTATTTGCCAGAATTTTTTTTTTATTGTATGAAACTGAAGCACAAATAAAAGAATGAAGTATGGTTTCTACTGAATGCTATCACTTTCAGACCATCGTCAAAAAAAAAAAAAAAAAAAAAAAAAGGTAAAATCACACTGACTTAAGCAGAATAGGGAGATTTATTGTCTCCAGTCACTGAACAACTCCGGGTGGTCCAGTAATTGCTGGATCTGAGGGCTCAGGTGATATCACAAGTAATTTCTCTCTCCATCTTTTGGCTTTGCTTTGTTTTGTATTGGCTTTACTCTTAGACAAACCATTCTCCAAGCTCAAGGTCTAACAGAGTCTCTCTTCTTTATGGCAAAACATGTTCTTGAAGCTCAGCCTCAACAGTCTGAGCTGGATTATGTTTTAATACCTGAACTAATCATTTAGACTGGGAGTCTGATACTCTGATTTACAGGCCCGGGTTGCATACTCTCCCCTTGAGCAAGAGGTATGCCAGGTAGTTAAATTACATGAAACGAAGATGGGGAAGATTGTTCTCAAATAGAATATGTTCTACAGACGGTCCCTGACTTATGATAGTTCGACTTATGATAGTTTGACTTATGATAGTTTGACTTACGATTTTTTGACTCAACAATGGTCTGAAAATGATAGCATTTAGTAGAAACCATACTTCAGATTTTGAATTTTGGTATTTTTCCAGGCTGGTGATTTGTGGTAAGATGCTCCCTCATGATGCTGGGCCGTGAGAGTGAGCTGGAGTTTCCAGTGAGTCACATGATCACGAGGGGGAACAACCCACACACTTATAACCATCCCTAACCCATACAACCATTCTGTTTTTCACTTTCAGTACAGTAGTCAATAAATTACATGAGATAGTCAATACTTTATTACAAAGTTGGCTTTGCATTAGGATATTTTGTTCAACTGTAGGATAATGTAAGTGTTCGGAGGATGTTTAAGGTAGGCTAGGCTGAACTATGATGTTTGCTAGGTTAGGTATATTGAATACATTTTGGACTTAACAATATTTTCAACTTATGATGGGTTTATCGGGACATAATTCCATTGTAAGTCAAGGAGGATCAGTATTACTAATAGAAGTGGGAGTGGATTCTGTGCAGGCAAAATTAGTAGATCAGTCACTTGCAGATGGGAGCACCAGCCATATTCTTCATTTTAATGGCCTATATACATGGGGAGTGGAATTTTAGAATTTCCTAAAGCTGATGCTAACCTTTTAATAACAAAGAAAAATTAAGCTGTTGGCTATTGGGTTTTTAATGGTTTTCGCAATGTAACTTTATATCCCCAATCCCACTAAACTAATCATTTTAATGAGGACTTGGCATCTGTAATTTTTATCTGAATGTTTTAAGAAATCAAGTAGTATTAATTAAAAGTTAAAAAATGAAATTTTAATAACTATCCACCTTGCCATGGCCATAAGCCTTGAATTCTCTCTTCTCCCAGTATTTTTCAATTGAGCAGCCACATATCTACAAAAATAATTACTGCAGTTGCAAAGCTACATGCTGGAAGCGTAGTAGAAACTGCAGGTCCACTGGGTAATCATTTCTGAAAGTTACAAAGCACATTAAGTGAACTTCCCTCCTGGTTGTGAGGCATCTACATATGTAGCTTAGGAAATGCAAAACCAGCTACAAGGTATTTCTTCCCCCCTCAGGGCAAAAGCAATTAGCATGCTAAGAAGCACGTGTCCTTCTAGGTCATTTTAGTTGCAAAAACTCTTGCACACAAAGCTGTCTTTTTAAAGATAAACAGGGCTTTCTTGTAAAAAGAAACAGCAACAATCCTTTTAATTTCTGATATAAACACACATGCACACACAAACTTGGAAGTTTGAAAAGCAACACAATTCTTAACATCTCTGAATCTCCCCAATGTTATTTGCACAGAGGTATCTTTTTCCAGCTAACTATACATTGATATTCATCTTAGGAAACATAATTGTGAAACACCAGCTTAAAAGTGCAATGTACTTAGGCTATAATTTTGTAGAAGATCTAGGTTAATGAACCTCCAGTATCATTCTAGCCTTTGAAAACATGCTGTTTAGAAAGGGAATAAATACCTTTATTTCTAGTCTCTATGGTTTCCCAAGAAGACACAAAGCCAGATCATCTTTGTTGCTGTGTATTTATTACAAGGACACATAGAAAGGAAAGTAGCAGGGGAAACAGCCTTGGCACCTTAACATTTTTTCTAGATCTCAAACTTCCCAGCTAGCATAGATAGTCTCATAAAGAACTGGAACCTGACCTCAGCATTATTCAAAGCATCGTCGCAACCCCAGTAGCCTTTGCACCTGGAATTTATACTTCCCAAAGAGAGAATCTTATGAGGATAATGTGATACTTCAGAGGGCATTTACTTTCCTTATACCCAGTCATCACAGAGTAACTTTGGTTTAGACACTATTCACTGGTCCCACCAAAGAAAGCCAGAAATGTTTTGTTGGGGCTTGCATATAACGTGGGCAAGGAGGAACCACTTGGAACTGCTTCCTTGCAAGGAGTATACTGTGCAAGATTGTAAACTCTGGCATAAAACTGAACTTGTCTCAAAATTGCTCAACTTTTTCTTTTTTTAATTACAAATTACAGAACATTTGGAGCCTCAGAGTGTTAGTTAGGGTTGGCTAGGTTATGTGTGGTAACAAATAAGGGTCTGAATTTTAGTTACTTAACACAAAGATCTCTTGTTTATTAAACCTGATGCAGATCAGTGACTACCCCACATGTAACTCAGCATGATTCGATCTTGTGCCATCATCTCTTGTCAGATGGCTTCCAGGGGAAGAAGGAGCTTAGCAAACGCATACCCATTCTAAATATTTGGAGTAGCACTCACCAATTCTACACATAGTCCACCATCCAGAACTGGTCCCATAGCCCTGCTCCTTACAGGTACACGGGAAATTGTAGAGAAGGATATCCCGTGAGAAGGGAATTTCTCTGTCACACTCAGGTTTCTCACTTAAAAAATGGATATGCTCACAATCGTGTGTAGGAGGATTACAAATTGGTGCTATGTAGTAATCTAGGACCACCACATAAGAGATGACGTTTTAAATCTCTTATGTACTTAGCACACATTTGTGATAGGGCAAGTACTAAACAATACCCTCCATTGTTATTATTCCGTGAACAAAGGAGCAATTGGTGTGGCAGTTCTTAGAGCTCATAGACTTGTTCTGTAAGACACTGTAACTTTTAAGCAATTGGTGTGGCAGTTCTTAGAGCTCATAAACTTGTTCTGTAAGACACTGTAACTTTTAACTTAACTTTTTCACAAACTTCAGATATGTTTTTTTCTTTGTTTTTTGTCTTCCTGGTGATTAACTTTAACCCCAATTGAATGAGACTTTGACAATTGTTCTAAACACTTCAACGTTTGATTCTATCATAATAACTGACAGCATGTTTTTTTCAAGATGAAGCTTAGTGTAGGACTGCAAGTACTCATATATTGGCGTCAGGATGCATTTAATCAAAATATCATCATCATTCCACAGATTTAAGAGGCTAGGTTCAAATCAGTCCAAAGCAACATGTTTATTTTGTGCATGTAATTGCATTGTAGGAGCTATAAGGATGATTCAGACACAATGATGGTTTCAAAAACTTCAAATATTGATGAATAGGTAGAACAAACATAAGCATAATCATCATACGTGTAGATTAAGCTGCAGGTGTCAGCAAGAAGATGTACTGTCCAGTCAGGCAGCTTAGGAAGGTGACCTGAAAGGTTTTGAGATGATGTCAGTGGATGTAGAGGGTTTTAAAATGTGGGGCTGACAAGAGAGGCAAGATAGGCAGAGAGAAAAACACTTGTAAGGATAGAGCAAGTCCTAGTCCACAAGAAAGGAATGTTATGTAGGGCACTTAAAAAAAAAAAAAATCAAGCTCAGGTAATAGGGACCTTGAAGGCTAGAATCACAAATCCTTCTTAACCTGTTCAGTAAAGTAGATCTGCAGAAGGTTTATTTACTTTTTCCATATTATAGCCAGGTTTTACATAGATAAAAATTTTTGTATGTTCTTTAGTTACTAGCAACTTTTTCCGGAATTGGGCGACTCCTCTAGTGTAAAAATATGAAACAATGTATCTTTAAAAACCCGTTTGGCCTTGTGCTACCAACTTCCTTTTGAAATACACTTCCAATTAACCTTCAATCTATTGTAAACCTGATACATAGGGATGAAACAATGTTCCCCAATATAGATAGTAACAGCTACTATGTATATAAGTCAATGCAGTAGATTTCCATTTTTCATTCTTAGACTTTTGGAAGTCTCAATCCTTTTGCATGTAGAAGGTTTCCAAGAAGACTGCTTTACTTGTTGGATCCATCAGATAGAAAAACTATGTGGTGAGTATATTCAGCCTTTATATTTGGAAAAATGAGAGGAATAAATAGAACACGAAAATAGTTTGAAATTATGTTTGAATGATGTGTTTGATGTTGATTTGTAAAGAGTAATCACTAGAAACATTTTTGGTAGAACCGGAGAAAGGATGCCATAGAAAGGATATTTTTCAAAATAACTGCTTATTTAATTGTAAATAAGTTCTCCTTTGTCATCGAGCCACTGGGGGAAACCAGTTAAAGATTCATTTCAAAATAACCTTTTTAAAAAAGTTCTGGTTGAATAATTTTTTAATTAACTGCTGATCATGCACAGCAGTGTCCTGCAAGAGACCTGGGGCATGTACTTTTAAAATCAAGTAATAACATAAACTATAAAGAGAAAATATCTTATATTTGCTTCTGCCAAAAACCAGGGCGACTTCAAATAAATATTGCCCTTTAATCAATTTACACATGTTTATAAGTGCCTGGGATGAGTAAGTGGTCAGTTGAATGATACCTAAGTGTGTCAGGGGAGGTATATGATGCTATTAGAACATAAGCAGATATAATGAGGACTTCTTCTCCTTCTTCTTCTTCTTCTTCTTCTTCTCCTCCTCCTCCTCCTCTTCCTCCTCCTCCTCCTCCTCCTCCTCCTCCTTTCTTCTTCTTCTTCCCCCCTATGGATTTTTTTCTCCTATTCATTTGGCAGAGGCCTATAATAAACTTGTGGTTTTGGCTTCATTTCAGTTAGAAACTGGAAATAGTGATTGCTTCAAAGCCACTTAAAGTCATCTTCCTTAGAAACATCATGCTCCTGCCATTTTGCAAAATTATGTTCAAGAAATGAAATTATTCTCAGCATTTCTGGATATGCAAAAGAATTTCTACTATTTCAAGCTAAATAACATCAAGTTCAGTTTGTGTTCAGTGTAAATACAAACCTAAAGATGATGTTGTTGATAGACATCAACTGTCATGCTATCTATTATTAGGTAATAACTGTGGAATGGCTTGTTTTTATAATTGATTTTATGTTCACAGTAAACTTTAAAAACTCTTTACCAAAATTAGGATGTATTTATAGTCGGAGATGTATTTTATTAATAATTGTCAACCTGAGGTCAATGCAATTTGTTTTTTTCTGAAAATGACTGTATAATGAGAAAGGGTACATTAATTTCTATGCTTTTCCTCTTCTTTGTGTCCATATCAAGGAAAGCAATAAGCTTCCTAGAACAGAGATTTGGCTTTCCAAAACAGAGGTTTGGAGAAAGCAGGAAGCCTGAAAAATAAGTGGTAATTGCAGGGATATCATCAAAGATGTGAACTCCTTGGTGAGTTCAAAGTGTGCAGGTCCAAAGCCATGATGGAAAAATGGAATAAGGACCCATGATTTCCAAGTTCTTCTCCAAGTTAAACTCCCAGGGCCTATATCTCTTTATGTTGTTTAATAATATTTTTAATAATAGCAACAACATAGAATGTTGCTGTGTTTTACTTACGTGACTTCTGATTCTTAAAACAATCTACATTAGGTTGAAAGGAAATGTATCCTTTATTTTCATATATAATCAGCTCTTTTTTTTAAAAAAAGATTTTATTTATTTATTTGACAGAGAGAGAGGGAGGGTGAGACAGAGAGAGAGAGAGAGAAGGAAAGAGAACATGAGTGGGGGGAGGGGCTGAGGGAGAGGGTTCAGCAGACTCCCCGCTGAGCACAGCAGGGAGCCTGACCTGGGGCTCCATCATAGAGCCCTGAGATCATGACCTGAGCCGGAGGCAGATGCTTAACTGACTGAGCCACCCAGGTCCCCAATCAGCTTTTTCTAAAAACGATTTTCTTTCATTGAGCTGTAGGTCAATTCATACTCAGTTTAAATTACTGCCATGTAGTTTAAATTAATGTGTTTGCTTTTCAGTGAACTTAGGCTATACTACACTCTTTCTATTTCTTCTTTTCCTTTATAGAGAACTGCCTCCACTCACCTGCCCACTCCAAAGCCTGACTTACAACCCAGCTTGTGTATTCACATTAAACCACAATGATATACATTCCCAGGTAGACATCATTACTCCCAGCAGAGTGCTGTGGGGAAGCCACATCTTCCATGACCATCTGTGCATTTTCCTTTCATAATTTCTTACACCTGGTTCAACACTGATGCTTTCTGTTTGAACCCCTTCCTTCTCCCATAATTCCCAGCTCAGGATAAGAGGGTCTTGTTCCAACAGGTGTGAGTCATTCATTGAGAGGAATAAAAATTCAACCAGGGACAAGGGATAGCAAGAAAAAGGATAGAGAACAAATTATTTTTTTCCAAGTAATAGGAAAACAGACATAAGAAAATAGAGCAGACTAAGTTACATATCTGAATGAATGGCAAATTCATCATTCTGGTCTTCATGCCCAATGATTATCATAAGACACAATCCTGAAATTTCCTCTTTCATTAGTAAATTGAAATCTTTATTTTCATTTAAATGCAATAACCAGTAGGTGCATGTGAAACCCAACTAGCCAAATATACTTTTCTCTCAGATATTATAAGCATCTATTTCTGTTTCTTCCAAAACAGCATTTTCTTATAAGGCTGCATTAGTTGCTGACATATTCTATAGCATTTCTTCATAGCAAGAAGTTATTTGAAAATTTGCTGGTAGCCCCAGGTTTGCTGAAGGAATTATCATACTTGTATCTGTAGGAAATTTTTCTGTCTAACATATTGTCTTCAAAACAATGATTTCTAAAAACTTATTTGCGCATCACAGTTCTCTAGGGAATTTGATAAAAGCTGGACAAACAGCTTTCTAAACCTAGTGAATCAGAATCCCTGGGCCGAAAAGCATAGGCTGCATTTTTACCAAACTTTGCAGGTTTACTTACCTGAATCTGGAAAGCACTATTCTGAATATTTTTTAATATGTCCACACTAAATCTCTTAGATGAATAGATCTTAAACCTGGCCAGTTATCAAATTCACCTGGGAGCTTTTAAGTACTTCTATTCACAGGTCCCATCCACAAAAATATGATTATGTAGATTTTAAGTAGGGCAACCAGAATCCATAGTTAACAAAAGCCTCTTAGGTGATTCTTACCAGAGCCACACTAGGGAATGACTTTCTGAAAACGTATTAATATCAGTATCATCTTCAGTATTCTCCAGTTTTGAAAAAATTTAAACTTAGCAATCACCTGGTTTATTGTTGATATACCAGAGTTAACTGAAATAGTTGACTACTTAAATGCCTAAACATGAAATAACACCTAATTATTTACAGAATTCTTAAGAATGAAGTTATTGGATTCTTGTGTTTGTTACAAAATGTGCTAGATTTCCATTGGAACATTCAGTAAATTTTACACATTACCTATATGTATATGTGTACAGATGAAATCTCTAAAGTGGCTCCCTCTCCCTAGTTACCATATTATCCTGGTCAATCCCTTATAAAACATTAAATTTTTAAAATGTAGTTGTTTGTTATGTCTTCCTTCACGAGAATGTTAACTCCATAAGGATAAGAACTCTCTGTGCTGTGTTCACCATTCTACTCCTAGGGCCTAGAACAGTGGTGGGTTTATAGTAGTTGTTCAAAACATAGCTGTTAAAAAAATAAATAAGGTATTATATTCATATATGCTATTTATGTATAGATTGTATGCATAAACCATATGTCTCTATATGAGATTAGCATATTACCTGTTTATTCACACACACACAATATATATATATATATGTGGTTTCTCAGCTGCTAATGAAAGTACATGTTATTAGCCATGGAAGTTCTCTATATTCAAATGTATAGGAGTCTCCTCTAAATACCACATAGACAGAAAGTTTGGTAATCGTGACTAGATATCCTCATTCCTTTCATTTGATCTTGACTTGGATTCGGAATAGCATTTCTTTTTAAGACGGGTCATGCTGCTTCTCAGGTATTATGAATCACCCTCACTTAATGTACACGAGAAGCAGCTGAATCATGCTGGCATCACGTGGCCCCACAAGAACTGTGTCAGCTATTTTGGCTTCATTCACATGATGGAAATTGTAGTTAATGACGCTGTTATATTGTCACATTGAAAGACTTCAGAATCAAGTGGCTAAAAATATTTTCTTGTTGTTGAAGGTAGGGAAGACTCTACAAGTTCCCCTCTAAAAATATTTTTATAAGGTGAAGCTACTGTAATCACATCTTTTCTCTCTGGGTAATATCGTTTTCCAGTGAAGAGTGCATTTCAGAGTCGTTCAAGCTAGCTATTCCTTGGATCCTCAGCCAGGCTATAACAACAAGTATGTTGCCCGGGGAGGCTGATGGATGTAGGATAGATTTATTATTTTGTTCATTCATACATTCAACGACATGTACTGTGTTAGGCCTCCTCCAGAAGGTGAAAGAAAATAATAATCATAGATTCAGTACAATGTGATATGTGCTATGATAGTGGTATAGTCCGATGGCTCTGGAAACAGAGAACATGGGCATCTCTAGGCTGGAGGTATTAAGGAGACCGACCTGGAGTTGCAGGTCCTTGTGCTGAGTCTTGAGGATGGGTTGCATTTATCTATACCACAAATATTCATTGAGTGATTTTACAGAACCAGGGTAAACAATGGAAATACTGTGGGGGACAAAACAGACACAGATCCTGCCTTCATGGAACTCAGAGTTCATAAAGGGCACAGACATGTAAAGCTAACAATCCTGGACTAAAAATAAGTGATAAAGGAGGAAAGATGCAATGATCTCTAGGAGAGCATTGCAGATGGACCAAAATTTTGATAAATTGTTCAGGTAAAGCCTCTCTTAGACGCAATGACATTAGAAATGACATAATAATTTGACTAGAAGTTAGCTAAGCAAAGATAAAGAGAAGAGCATATCAGATAGCAACTGCAGGACTTCCTTTATTTTATTCAAAGAAATTTGCTCTAAAACAGCCAAAAAAGCCCCCACAAAAACCAAAGAAAAAATCTTTAAATCATTGCCTTCACTGAACATTATGCTAACTAAAAATTTCCAAACACAACTAAGAGTAGTGGTTTAGAAAACCCTAGGAAAAGAACTTGAAATTGCTTTTTTCCCTCTTTTTGATTTTTTTTCTCTGTCTCTTTTCATTTCTTAAAAGAGAAGGTACTTTGGAGATAGTCATCAGAATGCTTGAATTTAATTTTTTTGTTTTTGAAGTTATGTAATCACATTTGATTTCATGGTTTTATTGTTACTGGGTTTTTTTTGAATTTTCAAATGTCAGCTTATACTTGGCTCAATGCAGCCAGAGAATACTGTAAAATACACAAAGGGCCAGTGTGGAGTTACTGCCTTTCTAACTTTTCCACTCTCCAACAAACTTTTCTATTTTTGCCCCCCAGCCATAATAACTCGCTATTGTCAGATTGTATTCCTCTCTGCCCATCTCCATTTTCGGCACATTTCTGTTCTCATTCAATAGTGGTTATGCTGCAGTAGAGCACATTCAGGAGACAGGGCTTCTGGTTTCCAGCGATGCAAATGCTTTGTCATGTGCAGTGGGGCAAAGGCTTTCGTTTGGTTTATAAGCTAACAGGGCAATGAGCAAATCAAAGTCTCTGGATCTTTACTCCAAGGTTTCTTGGAGGAACTGACATTTAAACAGAGAATTAATGGAATTGGTCATGCAACAAGAGGGGGGAAAAGCAGTCCAAATGAATAAGGAAGGGGCATTGAGAACTGGTCTGTGCAAAGACTCAGGGAATGCCAGCGTTATAATCCACTCAAGGAACTACTCTAAGCTGTGTGGATTTAGGGAAGTGTAAATACAGAAGAAAAAGAAACAACGGCTTATCAGTTTTATTTGTTCAAAGGAAGAAAACAAGGGAAAGGAAAAAGGAACATTTGGGACTCTGGCTTTTCCAGTGCCCATTCCTGCTTTGCCTAGCGATAATGTCATGTCCCAGTTTCCATGGGATCCAGCCTTCCCTTTAGCCCAGCTAGTTTGAGTGAGAACTGAATACACCCCTGGCTTTAAGCCTGCCTGATAACCTGCAAATTAAATTTCCTTTGCCGAAGTGGCTGGTTTAGAGATTAATTTATTACCCAATCAGGGATAATGACCTTACTTCCTAGGACCTTTGCCCAAACTCTTGGGAAGAGGGTGTCTCTTTCAAATGGAATTGGAGTTGGAAGATTATAAGATGGTTTAAAGGGGAGGCCTAGCAGAGAGTAAATCCACAGGGAAGAATACAGATGAATACTCGTTGCCGGGGGAAAAAATTTGATCTCAATCCCGAATCTGTCCTGCAATAGATATTTTATTTTTAGCATTATCTTTTTTGGTTATTCTACAGATATTATGTCCTTCAACTAATATTCTAGAATCTTAAGCAATGTTTGCATCTTTCTGAAACCATTGGAGATTTAGCTCCTTCAAATGATTGCCTAGAGCCTACTTCATCTCCCCTAAGTCTCCCAGCGTATTTGATCTGTCATTTCAAATAGTTTCATCAGCAATTTTTTTGTACTTTATTGATCTGATTAACTGGAACAGAAGCTGAGGTACTAGTGTAATCAAAATGAGGTTTAGTGAGGCAGACCTTTTACTGGGAGTTAATAGACATATTTATGGAGATAAAAAGAACTGTTGTATTAAACTCAGGATTTAAATGAAACCAACCCAATGTTTCTATATATTTGTAATTTCTAATCCAGATACATAATTCAACTCATTTCTCATAATTTTACATGCTGTTTGAGATATATTGAGGACTCTAAATATAACCCAAATTTTATGTGGATTTTTTGGAGGTGCAATAGAGTTGCTAAGTTTGAGGTAGAGTTGAGTAGAAGGCATGCTAAAATGGGGTGATGAAAGGAGAACTTTGTCACAATACCACCTTGTCAAGAAGATCCAAATTCGTGTTTCTTATGGGAACATTTGGACAAATGGTCAAATCACCAGGTCAAAGTCAGACTTTGAAAATGATAAGGAAATGTGTCAGTTGATGGTGGGGAGAATGTGGAGAGCTGGAGAGTGAGAAAAGAATATTTATTGAGACTGGGTTTAGTTGACAGGCAAATGTAGATTGGGTCTTGAATCCACAGCTTACTAGTTTAGTGGTCTTGGTCAAGGAACTTTACTTTGAATTTGACAAGTAACATGGGAACCTGAATTTTCTCATCCTAGAAAGTGGCTGAACTGTGGGGTGTCAGTTTCTTCACGTGTATAAAACGTAGTTAATGAAATTAACATTATTGAACTGTTGTGAAATGTGGTGAGATAACTCATATAGCGTTCTTAACAGAGTGCCTGACACTTAATAAAAACTCAGCAAATGTTAAATATTATAATGACTATGATTAAGATGGTAATAGCAAACTGTGATCCAGGATTCTGGGAGTTAAGACAATCTGAGGAATAAGAACCTGCTACTCAGGGAAGAATGAGCACTTACGTAAATCTAATAGGACGTAGCTGGAGGGGCTTGGTCCTAGAAAGACACTGTGGTTCTTGTAGAATAATTCTGCTGTCAGCCAACTAGGCTAACATAAAGACTCTAGGCCAATATAGGTGGGATGTGAAAGGGATAGAGAAAGTTATTGAAACTTTCTGGGGCTCTCATGGTGCCTACAACATACCCTCAACACTTTGGAGCTCAGGGCTGTGTGAAAAGTAATGACATTCCAGTACCCCAAAGGCTGATTGATTTAAAGTTCCTTTGGTATTTTTCATCTGGATTGAGGTTGTTAAAAATGAGAACTTTCCAGGAAATTCAAGTCAGGCCATCAGTATATACAGATGTCGGAACTAGAACTGATAAAGTCAGGGAAATAAAATTATTTATGCAAAGTTCTTGACACAATGCTCCACAAGGAGTATTTGTAATTGTTGTGGTTTCCTTCTTGAAATACTCTCTACTCTTGACATACCTGATAACAAGGGTTGCCAGATTTATCAAATAAAAAATTACAGGTTGCTCAATTACATTCGAATAGCAAATAAACAATGAAAAATTTTTAGTATAAGTGTTTCCAAATATTGCATACATGTAGGAACTGTACTGATAAACTACTCTTCTGGATTTCCTGAATATCTCTGCTATGCCTTCTCACTCTCCTCTGGTGACTTCTCTCCATGAGCTACTTTGATCTCTCAAACTTCTTATCTTCTAAACTTTGCATATGATACTCTCTTTGCCTGGAAAAGATTATTCTTTCACTGTGTAGGCAGGTTGCCCCAAGATGGGCCATTTTGGCATAATGATTATTTTAAATGAACATTACTGAAGAGACAGCCTGTGTAAGAAGGACACTCAGACCCTCTTCTGTCTCCCTGAAAGCAGGAAATAATCCCCCCATGTGAAAGCTACCCTCCCTGTACCAGGATGCAGAGAGACATCCTTCTCACCAGAGATGGGAAATTTAGAGCTCAGAAGGCAGTATAAACAATGCTTGTTACTTTTTAGTAATTTACCACTCAACCCAAATTCTGTTCAGAATTTCTTACTAACTGAAGCTCCCAAAGTTTTCTTTGTCTTGTCAATTCCTCAGATTTATTGTCTCTTTGTCTAAAATGTATGAAAACTGCCTGCCTCGGTCATTTCTTGGGGTCTCAATTTCATAATTGGGCCTCTCTGCACACGTAGTGAAACTTTGGTATTTTTCTTCTGTTAATCTCTCACGGTAAATTTATTTTTTTATTTTTATTTATAAAGTTAGGTTTTCTCTCTCTCTTTTTTAAGATTTTATTTATTTATCTGAGAGAGAGAGAATGCCTAGAACAAGCAGTGGGGAGGAGCAGAGGGAGAGGGAGAGGGGAGAGAGCAGAGGCAGTGGGGCTCAATCCTAGGACCCCAAGATCATGACCTGAGCTGAAGGCAGATACTTAACTGACTGAGGCACCCAGGCACCCCTGTCTCATGTAAATTTAATTCTTAGAGCAGCTGGAAGAACTTGAGGGTAGAGAAGAATTCTTCCTCCCCTTCAGCTGTCAGTCTGTCCATGTTATACTGATCCTTTAAGTCTTGGAATACTCAGATTAAACCCCAGACAAGGTCACATTCTTTATTGGGCAGTTTCACAACATACTGTGCAGCACACATTATGCTTATGCTTGAAGAATACGCTTCTGTTTCTAAACTAAACTCCATTGGGCAAGAATTCTGTGTAACTTAATTTCTCCTGAGTCACTCATACCCAGCACAGAATACCCATTTAGTAAGCATTTGTAGAATATGGAAAGAATAATAATTGTTGTTATTATGGTTATTAATGACAAGCATTAGCTTTTTGCTTTGCATGGCAGATTTATGTAGTATATTTCAAAGGCATGAAGAAGCAGTCTCCTACAACATGCTAATGAGATAACAGTCAACAATAAGTTTCTATTGGGTAGTGGTCAGTTCTAGTTTCCAGATAATAACGAACATTTATTGAGCACCTGCAATGTCCCAGGTGCCTTTGGAGCTGCTTAAAATATTCTCTACTTTTATGCATAACCTACTCTAAAAAGATCAATACTAGCTCACAGAACACTAATTAATGATCTTAAATGGCAGCTGGTTAATTTAGTATTTGGCAGAATATTGATATTTGGAACATATTATTAACAAGGGACATCACTCCATATAGGTAAGACCACTCAGGCATCAAGTAACAAAACAATTTTTTTTTCAGTGAGTGAAGGAGGTTAGTGGAAGCATAAAGAGACAGTGTCATGAAGCACAAGAGTTTGATGCTTTCTTTTCCAATATAGGAAGTTTATTTCCATCTAGATGATGAATATTACAATTATTAGAATCAAATCACACACTCACTTATTGACTGGATTTTTTTAAACAAGATTTATGTATTTGAGAGAGAGAGAGCACATGCGCATGGCAGGAGGGGCAGAGGGAAAGAATCTCAAGCAGACTCCCAGGGGGTGTGGAGCCAGGCATGGGACTGGATCTCACCACCTAGAGATCCTGACCTGAGCTGAAATCAAGAGTCGGTGTCTTAACCAACCTAGCTACCCAGGTGCCCCATAAGTGGACATTTCTATTTAAGATCTTTTCTTTTGTTTTATTAGTCATAAAGAAATGAGTATAATAACTCATCCTACCTGAAATATTATAATTTGGTAAATATTGCCATTTCTTACATTACAGATATTTTAAAACAATAAAATGATCTATGTTTAAGAACTATTGAAGTCTTTTCAGTAACTTAATTACAAATGATTTCTTTGTTGTGAATAGCTTCCATAGAGGAGTCATCCAACGCTTTTATGTGAATTTTTATTCAGTTTCTACAAGTGATATTTTTTCAAAGTGTTGGTATACACCCTTTCTGAGGCTTGTAACTCCCTGTGCACAGATAACAAAGTATTTTGAATTATTCAGAGACAAGAGAAAATATTAAACAAGAATATTGTTAGGATATTACTGTATTTACTAGATGATATTAATAAAAGTTTCCATAAAAAAATCAAGGTTGCATACAGTCCAATTTTCATATGTATCTTATTTTTAATACACTCAATACACATTGAATATATTTACATGAAACTGTACAAATAATAACTGTACAACTTAATGAATTATCACAGCATGTACATACTTTTGCAACCCACCACACAGATCAAAGTCTATTTCAGCATACCAAAAGCTACTCTCAGGCTCCTACATCACTATCTCCACCCTATTCATCAAAGATAAAAACTTTTCTTACTTTCAACATCTTAGTTTACTTTTGCCTTTATGTGAATAAAGCCACACAGAATCTACTAATAGGAATTTTTTTTTTTTTAAAGATTTTATTTATTTATTCGACAGAGAGAGAGACAGCCAGTGAGAGAGGGAACACAAGCAGGGGGAGTGGGAGAGGAAGAAGCAGGCTCATAGCGGAAGAGCCTGATGTGGGGCTCGATCCCATAACGCCAGGATCACGCCCTGAGCCGAAGGCAGACGCTCAACCGCTGTGCCACCCAGGCGCCCCTACTAATAGGAATTTTTGATCAATTATTTTATTTATTTATTTATTTATTTATTTATTTACTTATTTATTTATTTTAAGAATTGAACTGTGCTCCAGGTAATAAGAAAGCTGAAATGGCTTCCTAGCAGTTTTGGAATACTATAAAGCATCAGAAAACAGACATTCAAAATTTGAAAGTTAAGAAAAGAAATGGTTGGGGTGATTTTGAAGTACCTGAGTTTGGAAGTCTGTATTAAAGAATTAGTGTCAGTGGGGATTCTAATCATAAAAGTTCATTATTTACATTAAGCCCTCTGTCGATTCACACAGTAGGCTTGCTGTTGATTACTTCTGATTTGTGCCATGGGAAAAGTCATGAAAATACAAAAAGTAATTTGAAAAGAACCAGATTTTTGTTGAATTGGCTAGATATCTGTACATTTCCTCATATTTTCTCATATGTTCAATTACAAAAAAATTGTAAGTTATAGAGATTCATTTATCAGATACAGTAAAATACTAATATTAAATGAGGTTTAGGTGAACCATCTTTAAATAAATTGTTAAGGGGCGCCTGGGTGGCACAGCGGTTAAGTGTCTGCCTTCGGCTCAGGGCGTGATCCCGGCGTTGTGGGATCGAGCCCCACATCAGGCTCTTCTGCTATGAGCCTGCTTCTTCCTCTCCCACTCCCCCTGCCTGTGTTCCCTCTCTCGCTGGCTGTCTCTCTCTCTCTGTCAAATAAATAAATAAAATCTTTAAAAAAAAATAAATAAATAATAAATTGTTAAATTTTTATGGAAAACAAAAGGAAAACTGAAAAAAATCTAGCAACTTATGCACCCTTGTGAAGATTAATTAATTACTCACACAGGAGCAAAACAAGAATGACACATGATATATGAGGGTATATGCATTTCTAATAGTTTGCTACAGCCAGAGGGTGCAGTGATTATCGATCTGTGACTGCATAGATAATGCTGTTTCCAGTTCTCCAAATTTTGCAAACAAAACCATCACCCTCCTTCAGACAGAAAATGTGTGACCTTCTATAGTCACTTAACCTCTCTCCATTTTCCCATCTTGAAAATGATAATATCATCAACACATCTCCTATGTGAGGCAATGGATATTTTCTTCCTCACTTTTGAAGATGTTTTATGTAAAGCAGTATGCGGTCTGCCAAGCATGCTGTGGTATAATGAGAATTTTTTATTAGAAGTCATAGTGAGAGGCTAGTTAGCTGACTTAGAGCTCAAGACCCAGGACTTGGATTGTAGGCTGTAGTCCTATGTGAGCAGAAACATATCCAGTTCTATGAATCTTGACCTGTTCTCCAATATCAGAAATCTTTTTCAAAAGTAATTGTTGTCAAAAAAAAAAAAAAAAAAAAAAAGGTAAGGAATGGCAGAGAGTTTTAAAGGAATCACCCTCTACTTTGTCTGCCTTACTTCTTTGCTTTGTCATATTTCAGGCTTTGTCATATTTCAGACTTTGTCATATTTCATGTTTATAAAAAAATCAGTTTCATATCCATTGCTTATATTTAATAAAAAGAAAACTCAAAGCCACAACAAAGGTTATAATGCATTTAAGTAACAGCTCACCTTTTCTGAGACTTTAATGCCTTTTATAATATGCCCTTAAAGACAGCAGGGTCTTCTTGGTGGAACATACCTCGAGGTGCTTGATAGTCATACATAAACTTGAATTTTTAAAAACTAACTTATTTATGATTTGGCACGGAGGGGACAGAGGGAGAGGGAGAAGAGAACCTCAAGCAGACTCCCTGTTCAGTGTAGCGCCCAATGCAGGGATCATGAGATCAAGACCCGAGGTGAAATCAAGAGTCAAACACTCAACAGGGCCACCCAGGTGCCCCCATAAACTTGAATTTAAAGAAAAAAAACCTGTTATTTTCACAAAAGTTACGAAGAAAGCAGAACTCCTTTCACTTGTTGAATTACTGTCATTTCAGTTCAGTAGAATGAATCAGAATAAACAATCCTCCCTGAGACTGATATCAATATGGTGTATTTGTCAAGCGTGACCTTGGGCTCAGTAGGCCTGAAACTTTTGGCTTTACTTACTTGACACATCACCAAAGCTTCAGTGTAATTATCTATAAAGTGAGCGTGCAGGGGGTACTTCCTGTTTTAGTCAGTACAACATTCAATCAGCTCCCTTCCAAAAATAACTTCCTGAGTTTTTCTGGGAACTACCTTCCCTTAGATTCAATGTTTGTTTCAGATGAGGATGAACCCACTGTGTGGGTTCAGAAGCAGGCACATGATTTAAACATATTCAAAGAGTATCAGTGGGTAAGCTGCAGTGTTAGGATCTTAGTTGGAATTACTGGAAAAGCTACTGGAAAGGCAAAATTTGCTTCCAGATAAAGTCAGTGTAGTGGAAAACAAAACAACTGAAAGAAAGAGAGAATCCATACAGTATTATTTGGGCATCTGACTCTGGTGCCTAAAGCCAAATCATCCCATTACAATTGCAATTCATAAATAAATAAATCGCATTTATTTTTTTTCCAAAAAGAGGGATGAATACTGAGTAAGATTATAACACTCATATTCTTCTTGTAGGAATTTTGTGCATAAAAGTATTTGCCATAATGTCTGGAAAGTAAGTACTCAATACAATTTGTGCTACCTGAGTCAATCTAAATCAATGGTTGAACCTCACTGACACTATGACCTAAAGATTGAGGGACCATAACCATCTTCTACAGAATATTTTCCTAGCAATAAAGTTCTCTTTGAATAGATGATTTGGAAAAGTCAGGACTGATCATCCCAGGAAACTTCACTGAGATGTATTTATAGAGTGCATTCCATGTATCAGATATATATTCATTGCTCCAAGGCACTGTCCATGTTCCCACCTAAAGCCAGACTCCCCTTGCCAATATCAGTGCCAAGACTCTGTGGGACAAACAGCATAGGATTTATAAAAGAACGTTAACACATATAAATAATACATATTTTTAAAAACCTGTATCCCACAAGAATTACAGACATTCTGAATTACCTAAAGGTAATCTACCTAAAGGTTTTCACCAGTATCTTTGGAAGGAAGAACTGGAAAATATATCTAATTTCACTGTTTGAGTCCAGACTATCTTAAACTTTTTAAACCCCCATCATTTCCAGAAACTTTTGCATTTAGAGTACTTTAATTTTGTTAGATGTAGATCTGGACCAGGAGGCAGATATCCTATTTGACTGTTTCAGATCAATAGTCTGGTTCCCAGAGTGGGCATACCTGGGAGAGCAGCACACCTTGCAGAATGTTACCTTGAAAGGCTCAGTCATCTAAATCAGTTACACCTTCTGTAGACCCCTGCGTGTGGAAGCATACGGGCTCAACAGCACCTACCCCCAAGTTCCTGTGCAATATTTCTTTAACATGGAGAATTTGACTTCACAAATGGCATAAAAATTGCATCTTTCGGAGTCTTATAATAGAGCTGTTAACATATTAGCAATCTGTTCGCAGTCTGGACTGTCATGAGCAAGAACCTACGCACAATATGAGCCATCATTTATTTTTGGCCACACCAAGAACGTACAACATTTATTTTAATAAACGAAGGCAAAAAAACCCCAAAAACCAGGTTGAGATGCACCGAATGGGGTACTGAGAGACAACAAAACGTTGTTGACTCTTTATAAGGACAGAGGACAGGCTGGGAGCTTGCAACTTGTTTTTAATTTTCACAAAAATAGGCAAGCCACTCTCTTGGTCACTCTAGGAAGAAATCACAATTACTGTTACCTTTTTTTTTTTTTTTTTTTAGTGGTGATTGCTTGATGCCATTATTTACAGTCTACAAGAATTGCTTTCCAGAAAAGATTCTGTTGGAAATATGCCACAGAATGCTTTTAGCTAAACACAAAGATATTTTTATTCCTCTTAGGGATAGTGAGGTCTGAGCCTGTACATACAAGGTACATGATTCTGGCGAAACATTTTAAATGGGAAACTATCTAGGGCGAAGGTGTCTGTACCATAGTAAATTTGGGTAGTTCCTGCAGAACATAGCTCATGTCATCTGACCTGTGCTAGCTGATAATTCTGAAGGGAAGAAACCCCCAAGACTATTTGTACACTAATGCGCATACAATAATTAACGTGCTGTTTACCCTTAATTTTTGAATTTTCGTGTCTCTGTTGGAATCAGAGGAAGAAAATGGCTTGGAAATCAAAGGCTGGAGCAAAGAAAACCAGACAGGGCTTTAGTGTGAAAGCAGAGGCTTGATGTGCAGTGTGCAGGTTGTGCTTGCATAAGGATTACATATTTTAAGTGGATTGTTCTAAACTCCAAATATGATAGAATTTGTGCAGGAGAATGACCATCCCAGATGGGAGAGCAATTTCAGGCACAGTAGCTGGCTTGGTAGAGAGGTGGGACTAGATAAGAGGCATCATTAGTGTAACAATCTGCTGTGCAAGGTGAAGATTGCAGCAGCAGAGAGCTCCTGTGAGCTTTCTACAGGACAAGTAATTTTTCTGTTTTCTTTTCACTTCCTAGTAGAAGTAAACAAATAACTTACTCTTTTCTCTTTCTTTTGAAAAGTTTCTTTTTTTTTTTTGCAGAAACCCATAAGACGTTGCTCACAACCACACCTGTTTTCCTGAGAATCAGCTACTGATCCCATTCTCTTTGATTAATGTGAAATAGCCTGGTTGGGATGAGTCCTGAAAAGACGGAACATGCAGTGAGCGTTGTTGGTTTGCAAACTGGAGCCTGAACACAGAGGCCAAGGAGAGACTGAAGAGACAGACCTCACCAGATTGGTAGGTGGTAGGTTTAATAAGCAAAGGAAATGACATACAGGCTTGTCTTGGATGCTGCAAGTCAAGTAGCTCTCTGCATCTGCCAGCCAGTACAGAGGTCTTAATGAGTCACATAGTCATTCCAGATGGTCTTAGCAACACCTTACTCCCTCGAGTCTCCGTCCCTGAAAACAGTTCCATCTGTGGGATTGGTGGGAGGAACGTGCATACCAAGGACAGGGCATGGGATGAGGAACCTCAGATTGCCTGGGTGTAGCACGTGGGTCAACCAGAGGTCACGTCCTCTTGATGACCTCTTCCAACAAGTGTTATTTATTATTGCAAATTCAGGGAACCTGTGGACAAGTATAAAATCTCATAGGTTCTAAGGGCTAGAGTTCAAAGAGTTGCAGGTACCGGGGACTGAAGTACGAGCTGAGCTCTGCGCTTACAGAGAAAGAAATGGTGAGCTGGTGAGCAACGTTTAGCGTCCAGACTGTTTTGGGAAGTTGTTGAATGGAAGGGTCCAATTAATTTTAAAGGCATAAGATATGATGAATGTTTAGTCTATGTAAGAGGGCTTACTCATAGAGTTTACAGTCCAGTTCTTATTGAGGAGGTATTTGTTTCTTTTAGGAAATTATGTGGGCATAAAGTTGATTAGAATGGCACATATGTCAATTTATAAGCTTATTTTAAATAAGCCAAAGTATAACAATCTGCAGTAAAGTACTTTATTTTGTTCTTTTCCGAATTCATCAAGAAAATGTGCTGATCAAACATTTTAGGCAATGTGTGGATTTTTAGATTGTTATAAAGTGATTAATTTTGTAGAACTATACTTTATCTTCTGGAGATAAACTGACAAGATGACTGTTTCAGGACTAGCTACTCATTCATCTCTGTTGTCAATTAAAAAAAAAAAACCCACAAAGTAAGAAAAGACTCTTACAGGTACTTTTAGAATTTTATCTCCTCAATCTGATCAGTAGCCAACGCTTTATTCAACCATGATTATTGACTCAAACCAATTAAACTAGTTTTGTATTTCTTTTTCACTGGGAATTTCTATCCACTTTATATTCCACATCTCTGTAGTACTTTTGCTTCTTAGATGATCTCTCTTGGTTTGCCTATTTTACTTTTTGCACCTTTTGTAGTAAGATAATTTCCAGAGAGAAATATTTCTGAATTATATTTTTAAAATAAAGTGGTTATCAGTTTGAAAAATACATAAAAACAAAGTATCAAGGAATTTGTTAAGTTCTATCAGGCAGTTATAATCTCTAGTTTCAGAATATCAAAAGCATGAACTATTCCTGTTCTACTAATAGTGGGTTTTGGGGAATAGGATTTTGCATTTTGCAACTTGTTGAAATCCTTTCTCAATCTTCTATTAGAGAAGCTGCTGTTAGACCTCTGAGGGAGTAACTTGTTTTGCTCTTGCCCTTTTATGTACTACTGCTTAACTGGCTTTCCTTCGTTTAGACCTCTACGACAGCTATTGTAGAAGAAACTAAGAATGTGTTAACAATAATGTTAGAAGTTAAAATTAGTCCAGTAAGCCTCATGAAAAATAACTTGATTAGAGCCCCAGAAGGTAGAAAATAGAAATGTCCTGCTACTAACAGGTATATCCCAGCCTTTCTTGGTTAAGGCACAGGTGTTACTAAGTCTCCAATGAGTGTAGATTAAACTGATAATGAGATTCACAATAGCTGTGGGGAACGATGTATGAGAATATCTTGTTTACCAGCTGTGTAATCTTGGTTAAATTACTTAAATTCTTAGCACTGAAGGTGCTTTAACTGGAGAACAGGCATGATAACAAATTCTACATCTGTGGGTTATTCTACAGATTAAATGAACTAATATTGTAACATGTTAAGACACCACCACTATTTTAGAGGCACTTCATTGTTTTTGTGCTGTACAGAGAAAAATTACAAACACATCAGCATAAAAAGATCTAGTGCCTCAAGTGCTTAGAGTATACCAGCCTTCATTAGAATATTCAATCCCCACTCCTAATTCCTTTTTCTCCTTTGAGAAGAGAAATGGAGTAGACCATTCTCTTTAAAATGAAAAAGAGGCTTTAAGAGTATGGTCACTAGTTGTCTCACTGTCTAGGTTTAAATCCTGACCACCATGTACTTGGCTGATCTGAGGCAAGAACGTTAAACAACATTTCATTTTTCTCATTTATGAAATAATACTACCTAACACACACAGTTTGCCATGAGGATTAAATGAAATAATGGGTAATGGCTTATCCATACAGTGCCACTGTAAATTTCCAACGATGCTATTTTTATTATTGTTAATGTTATATATAGCCAGTTGGATAAAATACTAAATCAGTATATGACAGGTAAGATTTCTCGCCAAAGTTGGACTGGTTAGATGTCTTATGTCTTTTTATTTAAAGAATGGTTTCCCAACATTTTTTTCATTACTGGCACACCTATGAATTTAGTGATTGGTGTAAAAGAGCTAAGTAACATGAATATAAAAATCAATCTAAAAAGTAGAAACTATTTCTTCTCAGGTCACCTAAAAACTAATAACAATATATTTTAATATGTAAAATTGGGTATTTATTACTGAGGTGATTTTTCTACAATTTAAAATTATTACTTGTCCTTGTACAAAATAGATCAAAATAACCTATAATTTTGCCCTCAGGTTGCAGTGCTGGAAGAGGAAGCTCTGTGAAGAACAGAAATGGAACCAGGTAAAGATAATCAAGGGATGAAATGTACCCAGGGTGCCTTAACAAAGCCCAGCTGCGAAAGAGTTTGATAGTTCTTTTTCTTTTTCTTTTTTTTTTTAAACGCAACAGCTTTTGTTTATTTTTTAAAGATTTTATTTATTTGAGAGGGAGAGCATGAGAGAGAGAGAGAGCAGGGGCACTGCACGGGGCCTGTGGGGAGGGGCAGAGAGAGGAGAAGCAGACTCCCCACTGAGCCGGATGTGGGGTTCCATCCCAGGACCCTGGGATCATGACCTGAGCCAAAGGCAGATGCTTAACAGACTGAGTCCCCCTGGCATCCAACAGTTCTACTTTGATGAGAAATGGGGATTGATTCACAGGAGTGGAGAATCTGCCTTTCGTACTCCAATGTTTTTTATTTCAGTATTGCAGTATCTCAGTTCCCTGGACAGTAAAATGAAGGAACAGATGATAGATAGCCATCCAAAGGCAATATTGCTCTTAAGCACCATTAATATTTTACATTTACATTGAAATAGCAGGCGGGACTTCTATGGTGATTTTGACCATAGGGCAATGCTAAACCCGGAGAGAGAAGCCCTTTGAAGAGCAGCACCCCAAGCTCTTTCAGCAAGATTACTTTGATGATTGATGAATCATAACCGCAATTACTGTACTTAATTCCAAAAATTAAAGTAACACCTATTTTCTTTCAAGTTTTGTGATCGTATGCAGCATTTTCCCAAAGAAATTAGAACTTATTTGTTACTTGCCTCTGGTTTTGCATGCATCACCTGCCCTCGTAGAATTCTAACATGGGTCTGTGGGTCTATGTGACTTGCACTCACCTGAGGTATGCCAGTGTCCTTCTAGTACCCAACCGTTGCATTTTCCGGACCAAAGAGTAACGTCCTCTTCCAGTGTTCTGGACTCCGGTAACTTGTGTCCTTTTTTCTAAACCACAAAGAAAATGTGGCTCTTTCTGTATTTCTCTCCACAGGAAGGCCATTTCATTAATGCTTTCAGCTTTTGTCAGGGCTCGGATTGCTGTGGTGGATATTTTGAAATGTCTGGTCATTCTAATTCAGTCACCCAAGGCCTTTCAACTTAAAAATTGTAGCTACGGAATATTTTAATTTCAAAGGAACAAAACTAAGCTAGTTGTCTATTCTCCTTGGGAAATGTGGCAAATGCTCATGCATACTGGGGAAGAGTGCAAGGGCAAGAAAATGAGCCTTACTGGGTCAGAATAACTTACAATGCTGTTGATAATGTAATCTTAGTTATTGAGGGGCTATTAATTTTTGTTAGATACCCAAATTATTGGACTTCAGATTTTCGGTGAGAGCTAGAAAAATGAAAAAGTAGTTAACTGTTGTTGAAGGCTGATTGTAATGGAAGAAAAACAATTTTCCCTCTAATCTTCTGAGTTCTTGGCTGAGACCCCTGTAATAAAAGACATGCTAATAAGAGAAAAACAAATGTTAATAAACATGTATACTTCCATGCATATATGGGATATACGAGGGGGAAAATGAGTAGCTCCCCAAGGTGGCTTAGAATTCAGAATTAAATCCCCCCCCTAATAAAGGGGAGCAGGGATGTAAGCCTCCAAAGGATTTGGAGGATCTGTCTTCAGGCAAATAAAGGAAGTTCAAAGAAAACCTCCTCCAGCATTTGCTGGTTGTTCTTTTAAGTACTTAACTCTCAAAATAATCAATATACCAAAGTGACATATTTTGGGTAGCACGTCCTCAACTCTAGAGTCCTAATTTAGAGTGGTATATTGTGCTACCCTTCTCTGATCACTGGTAAGATCCTGTGCTTAGGACTTTATTTAAATTCCTTCATTTAATTTTTGCAGTGATTTGTAGTCTAGGGCTTTTGAGATTCATTAATTCTTATAAATTATTTGCAATTAATGGTAGCAGACACACAGTAATTGTGCAAAAAATGGTAGTGTTAGTCTTTTCCTTATTCATTACAATTATGTGAAACGAACATACATGAGCATAATATACATGGTCATAAAATTCTGCAATAGTCACAATAATAAAAAGTTCAAACACCTTTGAATGATGGTTGCATTTGAAATATAAACTGACTTTGGGGAAATACTTTTGACCTGGACACTTGAGTTGTATTCACTTTTATTATGTACAGATCACTTTGGTTAGAAACAAAGACTTTTTTAAAAAGTGGCCTTTGAAGAACGTGTAATTGGGAAGAATGAATTAATTGGGAAGATGCCCTAAGCTTGCAAAACAATTACAGAATAACAGATGTTGATGTACCATCAAATGCTAAACAGTAAGATACAGGCAATATGGCTAAATAGAGAGTTTGGAAAGTTTTCCTTGAAGAGCTAAAGCTTGCTTAGGTCTTCAAGTTCGAGAATTTAGGTGATCTTATTTTAAAGAGAAAAAAATAATACTCAAGAATTACTTCTCTCCATGGCAAACAGTGGGTGATGAAGTCTTAATAATGCTTAACACTACGTATAAGTTACTGTATAATCAATTATTTCCTGCCTGGGTATCAAGAGAGCTGAAGCTGGCCTCTCACTAGGCAGTGCCCTCCACCCCACAATTCCTCGAGTATTGGTTGAAGACAGCCCACTAAGAGTTGATTTGCTATGCTAAAACAACAGTGGAAGATCAGAACAGATTTTAGGCTGAAGTAAATCTGTTAACTTCAATAGCATTTGAGACTCTGCCTTGCTAGTTTCCCTCTCCTTCTCTCTCCCTTCCTGTCTCTGTCATTCCCTATTAATACTTGATAACTTTCAAAAATGAATTGAGGCCACTTACAAAAAATGCTCATGAGTTCTTGCAATCTTGTAAATTATCTGCAACATCTGCAAATTGTCTTAAACATGACAGGGTTTCTAAGGGTGTTCCCTGGACATAGTATTTTTCCCGCTCTGTTTTTCTTGTCATGGATCCCTCTTTCTTTGATGTTTTTCCTTTCTCCCTTTCTGTGGTGAGCAGAAAATGCCCTTCCCCCTCATTTGTTTTGTTAGAATTTTCAGAACCTATGTATATGTTATGTTACATGGCAAAGTGGAGTTAAGGTTATAGATGCAATTAAAATTGTTGATCAGTTGACCTTAAAATAGGGATACTATCTTGGATTATCCAGGGACCCCAGTATAATCACAAAGGCCTCAAATGAAAGGATATAGAAGAAGAGAATGATAGGGAGACGTGATTATAGAAGAAAGGCGCAGAGAGATGCCGAGTTGCTAGCTTTGAAGATAGAGGAGGGAAATCCTGAATCTAGGAATGTGGGCAGCCTCTAGAAGCTGAAATAGACAAGGGAATAAATTCGCCCCTAGAGCCTCCAGAGAGAAAGGCAGCCCTGTTTATACCTTGTTTTTGGCCAAGTGGTATCTATACTGGATTATTAACCTACAGAATTATAGTGCCTTGAATTTGTTTATTATATTACATTTGTGATAATTTGTTACAGAAGCAATGGGAAACTAATGCTCTTCATAAATCCAAATACTTATTATAGATTCCATGATGATAAGTGTTTTATTGTTTTGTTTTTTTAATGAAGTTCTGTAGATTTCCCAATTACTGGGTCTATGATTTATATATAGAAGCAATTTAGTTAATGTCTGATGGGTTAGTTATTGAAAGGTGGAAAAAATGGCAATCTAGGTGTTATACTGGGTTGAGAGATTATGATGACCAGAATATATGGGAAGGGCTGGTTTATACTCCGTAGAAATGTACCTGAGATATACTGGTAAGAAATGGTACTAAGATGGATCTGAAATCCAGCTAAGAATAAAGATGAAGTTAAGAACAGCTAGAGCAAATCAAGTACTACTACCTGCATCTCCGTTTGCTCATTTGTAAAATTGGGTTAACAATCATACTTACGAAGTTGTCCGGAGGCTTAAATGGCATAACATACATAAAAATCTTAATTGTCTGTAATCCAGTGAATCTATCGATAAATGGTAACTTTCGTTATAATGATTATCTATGTATACATTTAGGATGACTGAGCCTGTGATGTTTGGTGTTGTGATACTACCATGAATTGAAGCTAAAAAATGCCCTATTTTCCTAGTGGTTCTAAAATTGGTAAATGCTGCATTCCACTCCAGTGCAGTCTTGCAGAGCATTCTACTTAATGGCACAGAAAGAGGTGTTAATTTTAGCTGTCACAGCTGGATATTTATTAAATGTAAGCATTTCATCAGCAAGAACAGGAATTTCAAAACCCATGCAGGCATATTCTCTTATATAATTAGAACATATAAGTTATTCACATTTATGTTCCGCATGGGTTATAAAATTATGGTATTTATACACAGGAAGATCTATATATATGTATATATACACTAAGCTCTGGGGATTAAAAAGTGCATAATATAACCTATAGCCATTAAAAGGCACTTGTTAGATATACATAATTATGGTTGAGGACAAGACTATGTAATAAATTGCTAATTTTGTGTAACAAAAAAACTAGAAAATATCCTGTCAATAACCAAATTTTAATCTTTTAATTGAAAATGATACTAAAAAGATCATGGTAAGAGGGTGTGATGGAGGTTAGAATAACCTAAGAAGGCTTTATGAGGAACTGGGACTTGGATTTTGAAGCACAAATTGGTAGAGAGAAATGGAGGTGGCAATGTCAGAAGGGAGAAATGGTATTAGAAAAGGATCAGAGGAAGTGTGACCATACTTAAAAATGGGAGGTATTAATAATTATCCATCTCTAAGGGGAGTTGGGCATAGCGGACTTCTAGAAATGTTTCCAATTCCTAGAAATTTTGTTCAAGCTCCCTAACCACCTTCAATGAGAACAGGCCTAGTGTTCAGTATAAGGCCTGCAAAACCTAGTGCTATTGTCTTTGTCATAACTACCTGGGCTCTTGCCTCTGTCTTCATCTTTAATTTATGGGTGCTGTACTTGACTTGTGCTGGAAAAAGAGAAATGAAAACAAGGGAAGAACATCAGGTTTAAGCTTAATCCAACCACACTTTTTCATGACTTCTCTGAAGATGTTCAGGCTCCCTCTCTACTAATTGGACCTATTACATATAATTTGACTGTTCAGAGGGTTTTTCCTGGAGAAGGAAAATAAATGAAGAGCAAAATGCAGATGTTCAAGTATCAAGCCTCATTAATTAGATACATATTAACTAATTCTAATAGACTACTTGCTGTGCCTCAAGGGATTGATGGAGAGGTTAAAGAGACTTTATTTTATGTCCTTTTTTTTAAAAATTTTTTTAAAGACTTTATTTATTTATTTGACAGAGATAGAGACAGCCAGCAAGAGAGGGAACACAAGCAGGGGGAGTGGGAGAGGAAGAGCAGGCTCCCAGCAGAGGAGCCTGATGTGGGGCTCGATCCCATAACGCTGGGATCACGCCCTGAGCCGAAGGCAGGCGCTTAACCGCTGTGCCACCCAGGTGCCCCTATTTTATGTCCTTCTGTCCTGTTTTCTTAAGTTTTATGATAAGGCCCAAACAATAATATTGTATAAATGTTCCCATCTGGGATGGATAAAGCATAATTTTCTTGAAATTAGTCATTGTCTTATCCAATTGGAGTTTTAAAATGTGCACTTATTCGTGTATTATCTTCATTATTTTTGCCATTGTTACATACCAAAAATTTGTTACTCAATACTTCTCAAATCATTTTCCTGGTTTATTACATAAATGTATTGTAAGGGAAAATTTTATGTCAATAGTAGTAGTGGAAAGCTAGTATTATTTTCTCTGAATAGAAGTATGTATTATGCAGGAATAATAAAACTAAGTATTACCCAACCCTACCTTTAAATATGGTTACTTCCTGAGGATGGAGTCAGAAGCCCTCACTCTCTTAATTAAAAAGCAAGATTTATAAAAGTAAGAGTGACAGAACTAAAACGATACGCATTTCTCATGTGATTCATTATTCAACACCATATCCAGGTACCACATAAACCCATCTGGCTTACTGCTGGTGTTGTGAGAGACAGTAGTGAAAGGAAAAGAAGGCAAAAGAAATGATATAAGCCTATACTTGCACAGCTGGCCCGTGACCTGGTTCTCTCTTGCATATTCCACAAGCTTTATATAGGCTTAAAATCCCCATTCTCCACTCCGACGTAGGTAATTTACACATAAATAATTTCTGTAAGATTACTGTTATATTACAATTTTATTGCTCTATAGTATTTTAACCCTATTAAAACTGGTCCATTCATTTATTCATTGAATCTTTAAACAAGTATTCATTGTCAACCAAGTGCCAGACACTTTTCTAGGTACCAGAGATTGAGTAGATGAACAAAACCAACAAAAAAGTTCCTGCTTTCATGAAAACAATTAACAAGACAGATGATAGATATGTACATAAATCAGTTATAAAGCAATATAACTTGGGAAAGAGGGGCATAGGGAATTTAAAAAGGGATAGGCAAGAAGGGGCTCAAAGAAAAGGTGATGTTTGATATAAAGCCTTAATTAGATGAAGAGTAGAATTAATCCATGGATGTTAAATATCTCAGAAGAATGTGAGAGGCAGAAGAAAGAGTAACCACAAAACCCTTGGGTATACTTAAGACACAGCAAGGTTTTTGCGGCTGCTAGAGTAGAAAGAGAAAGGAGAAAAGACAAAATCAGAGGTAATGACAGGCTAGATCACTTAGGGTATTGTAAGACATCGGATGGATTTTCACTCAGTGAAATAGGAAGCCATGCAAGGTCGACGAATAATGCCTTGAGGTACATTTTCAATGGTCATCAGACTGTTATCTAAATAATGGATTGCTTTACTGTTATGAAACTGTAAGGTATCTGAAGATGGGAAAATAGATGTCTGTTGCAATGATCCAGGCAAGAGACTGTTGACTTCAACCACAGTGGTAACGGAAGTGAAGAGTTTTCTGAATGTATTGGAAAATAGAGCCAGCACAATCTGCTGGTTAACTGAAAGGGATGAATCCAAAGGTTTTGGTCTTAGCAATTGGAAGGGTGGCACTCCTAATCACTGAGTCGGGTAATATTGTGGGAGGAACAGATTTTGGTGGTGGTGGGGGGTGCGTGGGGTGGATGAAGAATTCAGTTTGGGGTATGATAAATTTGAAATATCTAACAGATATCTAAGTGGAGATATCAAGTAAGTAGTTGAGTATTTTAAAATGAAGTTCATGTGAGGAGGTTAGGTTAGAAAACTAAATTTTGAGACAACAGCTTATAGATAGCATTTAAAATAGTAGGACTGATTAAATCACCAATGTAATCAGCTTCTAAAGGTTACAAAAGCACCATGGACTGACTTTTATTTAGTGGTTGGGGATATGAGGTCAGATGAACAAGAAGGATGGAAAGTGACAAGTAATGTAGAGGGAAACCTGGGCATGTGTAGCATCCAGAAAGCCAAGTGAAGGAAGTATTCAAGGAGGATGGATGAAATGTTAAATTTGCAGAACTTCAACAATGATGAGGCCTGACCCTTATATATTGTTTGAAAATATAAAGGTCATTGGTCACTTTAACAATAGCCCTTCTTTAAAAAAAAATAAATAAAAGTTTTATTTATTTTAAAGAGTGCACAGGGTGGGGAGGGGCAGCGGGAGAGGGGGAGAGAGTCCCAAGCAGACACCACACTCTGTGGTGTGGAGGCTTGGCCTCACCATCCTGAGATCACGACTGTGAGATCATGATCAGAACTGAAAGCAAGAGTCTGGCTGGTGCTTAACTGACTTCACCACCCAGGTGTCCCAACAATAGCACTTCTAATGAAGGATTGGAGACCACAGACTGATGGGAGGGGATCAATAGAGAATAAATGAAAATATTGGAAAAAGGGAGTATATGAAACTTTCAAAGGGTTTTGCTGTAAATGAGAATGGAATATTGGTGTTACAGGGGTAAATAAGGTCAAGATAAGGTTTGTTTTACATGATGGTAGAAATTACAATGTATGCATAAACTGAAGGAAAAAGGATTTATGAGAAGGAGAAGAACTAGTCACAGGATATAAGGAACCTGCTGGATCCATGTTCTTGAGTAGGCAGAATACAGGATCTAGTGCATAAATGCAAGTTAGTTTTTCATACGAATACGGACAGCTCATCTGTAATAACAGGTAGAAACAGAAGGATCATGTGGGCTCAAATGGTCTCAATTCCATAATTCAAGCATTTTTCCATTTCGTACAAGGTATAGGACTTTGGCCTTTTTCTGCATTTTGTATCCTAGAATACCTTCTAGGACACAGATCAAATTTTCCTCCTAGAAGCCTTTTTCAGTAATAAAAGCTCATACTTTCAGTGGTCTTTTCCGAACTCTAATAATACCTATTAGTTGTTAAAATATAGTTTATTATTTAACATATAAAGCCTTGTTTTGTCCTTCATTTCTAAGTTAAAAGCTGAAAACTTCAGTAATGCATTTGTACAACCACTGTGTAAATTGATAGATTTTTTTTTAAGAACGCATTTCTGTCACTGTTTTTCTAAGCTGCCTCTGCAACTTCTCAAGAGTTAATTCCTTCCCGCCTTCTGCCTATCCTATTTTGTCCATTTCTTCATATTACCAAATCTCAAACTCTACATTGCAAATATTCCCGTTGATCCCCCCTACTGACTCTTTAGGATAGGGATTGTGTCTTATTTATATTTGCATTTCCAAGTATAAGCAGTTTGTCTTGTACATCATTGGTGCAGAGTTTATAAATGAAAAGATAAAACAAAATGCTAGTGTTATGTTTAGTATGTCAGTATGTGTTGACTGGATCAAACCTCATGATTGCTTCCTTTGATTTGAAATCATTATGATCTTATGAGTACTAAAGGTGGCGATTTCATTTCCCAAGAAATAACTAAATGATAGTATTAAGACATAGGAGGATGATTTATCTCTGACAAACAGTTTGTACCTTTATTACAGTAAATATAAGTCTTACTGATAGTGGTTTCCATCTAGGAACGCCTCTTCCTTGGGCATTTCAAATAGTGTTTCTCAATTTCATTGATGTTTTTTGTTTTATTCTCTTCTGTCCCAATTTCACTTTCCTCATTTCATGGAATCACACCTTTGCCTAAAGTTTAACATTACCGTCTGTATTATATGTGTCATTATATTTGTTCTGGGCTAATATAATGTTGTCTATCATAATAAGATTTTAGAAAATAGAAAATTAGAAAAGAGGAAAAACTTAGAAAAGAAAAATATGTGTAGGTTCCATCTTGCATATCAAAGTAATTCTGCTGAGAGTGGATTGTTGATTGAGATTTGTGAGGCAGCTTCAGGTTTAGTGGGAAAGTTTATTGAGATAATTTGTATTTGTCATATAATGATTCTATCATCGTTCCTTCAATTCCCTTAATGAACTAAACTCTAGAGGTTTCTGGAGACTTCCTCTCTTCTGGAGCCTTAAATGTCAAGAACATTCTGACTCGTCTTTTTGCTGTAAAATCCTTCATTGTCCTATGTTGGTTAAGATGTCATTCCCTCAAATCTTTTTTTTTTTTTAATTTTTATTTTGTTATATTAGTCACCACACAGTACAGCCCCAGTTTTTGATGCACTGTTCCGCGATTCATTATTTGCCATTCCCTCAAATCTTAATTTCCGCACCCTACCCACTCCTTTCCTACTTCTGCCATTATTCTATCCTAATTACCAAGTTCTTTCAAGATTCCTACAGCAAATAATGACTGGAATTTATTTGTGAACTTAAGTAAGATTTATCTCAGAGACTCTTTGACATAGAGCTCACACTTGATACATATTTTGAGTGAATGGCTGCATGGGTGTGTATGTGGAGCACTCGAACCTGTTTGACTGTAGATTTAGAATATGTAAGATTACTAGGTTGTGTTTTTTTGTCAGTGAAATAAAACAAGATATTTTGAAGCTTTCATTGAAAAGGATTTTAATGATTACATAATGTATCTTTGAATAGATGCACCATTGAATCTTCACTATAAGCCAAAAATGGTGAAAGTATTTTACAGGTATATATCAATTCTCTTCCTCACAATTATCCTGCAACTTAAGTAGTAGTATCTTTATTTTGCAGGTGAGAAATCTGAGACTTAAAGTCCATCAAACTTAAGGTTTTATAGCTAATAGGTGGGAGAATGGAATATTGAAACTGGAACTCTCTGACTCTTAAGACCATGGGTCTTTTCACTAAACAGAGCCACCTCTATGTAGAAAGTTAACATTGTTCAAATATTAATAAATCCATCTTAAACTTATACATTATTCATTATTTTCAAAATAAACGTTGATTAGATTAAATTACTGAAATATTGATAAGCACATAATAAAATTTAGTATGGATAATAATAATGATATGTAGAGGTTGCAAACTGGTGATCTCTGGGCCAGATATGCCTATAGATTAAGGGTGCCATAGGGTCGGGAGGAAGGAAGAAAGGGAAGTAGTATTTTAAGTATTTAAGCCAGTTCTTTGTGAATTGCAAGAATTCACTCACACAAAATTCCAGGTATGTTTCTTCTGAGCGATTCATAATGACTTCAACATAGGACTCCAGTGTGCCTGGCAACAGTGAGTTTGAGCCTGAGACCTGATAACTCTTTTAATGCGACATCACCCTCCAGTTCACTACTCCTAGTAGGATACTTTATTTAGACAACCTGTCTGGTAACTTTAGATATTTGCATTTGAAATAAATAATGTATTTAAGAACTCTCTTTTAAATAGGAATTCAAGGATGTTTCACTTTCCTGTTCTCCATTTCTGTACACAATGGAGTTGTATCAAAAATGGTAGCAAAATATAAGAAGGGAGAAGGACTTCTGAAGACAGCAACCTCTTTATTCCTCTAGTGGTACTACATCAAGTGTTATTACCAGAGCTTGAAACACTCTCCACTGAAAAATTGCAGTTAATGTGAAAATGAAGTAATAGAATTTAAATTATTGAAGACAAATTTACATCTAGTTCCATGATACTGAGAAATGTCTGATTAAGCTATAATAACATACAGTTGAGAGGAGGAGGGAAAATCTAAGATTAATCATCATCCAAAACTCCAGATTGTTTCAATTTATACTAATGTTCACTTTTAAGAGAATTTTAATAGATTCCCTTTAATCTTAATTGAGTTAAAAAGAAGTTAATTTCCAGTTTACCACTTTTTTTTTTTTTTTTTGATATTTGAGAGTGATGTGCATGCACGAGAGAGAGCACGAGCATGAGTGAGGGGTAGGGACAGAGGCAGAAGCAGAGGGAGAGGTAGTAGTAGACTCCCTGCTGAGCAGGGAGCCCAATGTGGGGCTTGATTCCAGGAACCTAAGATCATGACCTGAGCTGAAAGCAGCCACTTAGTCAACTGAGCCACCCAGGTGCCCCACCATGTTTATATTTCCAGTAGCATGATATTATTTTGAGTAAAAAGGAGAAATTCTATAATTTTAGAGTTCTAGATGTTGCCTTGCTCATGATTACAGGAGGCTCAGAATGAATGAGCTCTTGTAGGTAAGCCTAATTAATGGTTCAATTATCTGTTGCATTAGGGTAATTGATGATAAAAAAATGCAGGTTTCCCTTGAATCCTTTTAAGATCCTATTGAGATAGAAACAATAAATAATCTGTAAGATTCTTTCTACCATGCAAAGGGACCAAATGTTGGTTATGCTGTCTCCTTTTGCTAAAAATAAAATAAAAAAAACAAAAAAATTCAAAAAAAAATGGGCAGAGGCAAAAAGAATGTAGCCAGTGGGCCCAGGGTGGCCCTTTAGAAAGCTGAAAAACTTCAGGGCACCTTCATGGCTCAGTTGGTTAAGCGTCTGTCTTTGGCTCAGGTCATGATCCCAGGGTCCTGGGATCAAGTCCTGCACTGGGCTCCTTGCTCAGCGGGAAGCCTGCTTGTGCTCTTTCTCTCTCTCTCTCTCCCCTTCCTATCTCTCTTTCTCTCTCTTCTCTCAGGCAAATAAAATCCTTAGGAAGCTGAAAAACTTCAATACCAAAATAAACCCAGGGTGATTTCAAATGTGCTCTAAAGGTTAGGTATATCTCTAACCTCCAATGTAACTGGGAAATCTAAACCTACCACATATTTTTGTGTGGAATTTTTGAGGATGACCATCAATATCATTTGAGCCCCTTCATTATAAATAGACAGTGCTAGCTACCCAATAGTTTGAATAGAATCTTACCAGAATTACATGGTTATTCAGTGCATTCATAACCACACTGGTTTGGATATATAAAATACAGAGATTTAGCCAGATGTCCAAATAATCATTGTTTATGTTCAAGAAATGATACCATTTCATATACTTTAAAGATTCACTAAATTATAACTTAAAATGTTTAGAAAATAAAGTCACAAGATAAAACCTTCTGAATTAAATTGGTCTTTTGTATCAAAGGCTCATTGTGGAATTGGGAATTCATATCAGCAGTAGCGCTGGGTACTCTGGCTACAGATATATGTCTAACGAGCATGCTACCAAGTAGAGAAATGACTTAGATCTATACCCACACGCAAGGGCTGTGAAAACCATCAAGTTGAATCATTCTCTCATCCCCTTTGTAAAATATTTTAATATATGGTTCTAAAATACACTTACAAAAACTCAAGTAATAAAGACTATTTGCCTTTTTTATAGATTATTCTATCAATGGAGATTTTTTTTCTACTAGTTTAGTAGTTATAAATATGTTGATAACCTATTCAATATTCCTTACTATATACTTATATAGCTAAAAGATGTATTGAATACTTTTGTGTTAGGCATCGCTGTATGTGCTTGATAGGCACTATTCCCAAGTAATTCCATCTGGTATCGAATACTAGATAAGGCATCTGCAGATAAGTCAGTTTCAATAATTTATCCACATTTAGGAAGCAACAGCTATAGGATTTTATTTCAGCTTCATCCAATCCATAGTCTGTAGAGAAACACTATACTGTCCTAGGAAAATACAGGTTTACACACACACACACACACACACACACACACACACACACACACACAAATGTGAGCACATATGCATGAGTGAAATATAATTGATATGAATTACTATACATGAATTACTGAGGGTATATAAAATGAGCACTGCATACATGTGTATAGGTATGAGGTTATTTCCTGAATTTTCATAGAGTTTAGCACCAAACTCATTATCTTCCCTTCAACATTTATTGCTTTCTCCAGAGAACTATTGATATCCTCGCTCTTACCAGCCATCCCTTGGATGTTAGTGATCTTTATTCTTTAATCTCCCTCACTTCTCCCATTCAGTCTCTTCCATGCGTCATCCTTTTGCTGAGATAAGACCTCCCTCCTGCTTTGTGGGCAGCCCACCCTTGCTCTGTATTTTGCGAAACCTTCACAAAGTACCTTATCCTTAGAGAGTCTTCGCTGGTCTATTAGCTGAGAAGTTTGAGTTACGGCTTCTTTTAGAGACAGTTGTGTGTTAATTAAAGCCCTTTCAAACTAAAATAATTTCAAGAACTCAATGTATACTTTTTTCCTCATGAATTTTGTTGAGTCTTAAACATTTCAACTGTTTACAGTTAGTTGCCCGTCAAAAGATATATTCCACCTCTGCATTGAATATTGTCACGATTCTTCTGTGATAGAAGAATTTCTCTGGCAGACGATTTTTGAAAAGGCATACTCCTTACTATGTAAAGCTTGACTATCTGTATATAGTTACTAGTCCATTATGGGACAATGGGTATTTCAGAACTGAACCAGTCTGTCAAACCCTATTCCAATTTGAGATCATTTTTCATCTATGCAGTGAAAACTTATTTGATATAAAAAATGGACTTCAAATATTTTACACGGAATATCTAAAATTAATACTTTGAGTGTGTTTAATGTATTAAAGAGAAGTATTAAATATGTACAGGCATCATTATAAAGGTTTGGAGACTTAGGTTCGAACAATGAAGGGATTATTACTGCGCAGCTGATTCTGAAGAGAGCCCTACTGTATTTAAAAACAGCAACAGAAACCAGAAGAGATACAGGTATCTTTAGATACCCTGAAAGGTAGTGGTGGAAGTCTTGCCAGCTTTTAAAACTTCCTAATAGGGATTTTGTGTATTTCTTTGTTGTCCCCTTCTTACAAAAGGGGCTCTTAATTTCCCTTTCATAATAGGAACACTGCAGTGAAAATACATTCTGGATGAGGGGAAGTCTTTCAAATTTTAGGAAATTATAAGATTAGGAGCTCTCCTATTAGGATATTTTATATGCTCTTCCACTAAGATTTTGCTTAAGATACAGGCTCATAAATCAAGCTTTAAGGGCCCATGAATTCCTCTTAACTCAAATATAAGTTGCAAGCATAGATGGAGAGCCTGCTGGCTAGAAAGCCTGAGGGAGCAGAGGAATGAAGGTGTTTGTGCAGTGTTTCAGGAAAAGACTTTATCTTTTGTGTGGGGTTTGTGCTTTATGAGTTGACTGGATATTTAATATGTAGACTATTGACAGTCCTTAGAGAAATACTTGATAGATCCTTCCAACACTGGTATAAAAACATTATTCCTTGGTTGAAGCAAAATTGCTGAGCTCTAGGCCTAACTCCCATATCAACTAGTTTTATTAACCTTTGGCAGATGACAATTGTTCTGTCTCAACATCATCTCTTCTCCGGAATAACTAACTAGCATATTATGGCATGGGACACCTGTGAGAATTAACTCTGAGGTACAAAACTCTTTAAGTCTGATGTATAACCACCCCCAAACCCCCAGCTCCACATTCATGTAAATTTTATCCTAAATTAAAAAAAAAAAAAATCAGCCACAAATAGAGACCTGAGTGTAAAAGGAAAGGAGGTGTCACTTTTGGGATGACAATGTACCTAGTCTCCAGAAAAACAAGCAAATAATCATTTAAAGTCTTAGGAAATTGCACTATGTGGATACAGAAATGAAGAAACACTCCTTTAAGAAAACACAGTAAAAGTAAGAATAGTACGAGTCTGGCATTTGAGCCATGACCCATTTTCTACTTGTCTCTCCAACTGTTTGGTGGAAGCTCCACTACACATGAGTGTATAGGCAAATGTGTCTAAGACGGTGGGCCTCATGTCCCCTAAGGTTTCAATCCAGGCTTACCATATCTCACTGTCAGGTGAAGGCTTCCAGCACTTCTCATCTCCTCCAACACCTTGTTGAAGAGACCAAATTCAGAGGGAATGCAACTGAGAGTCCAAGAGCTCCCTCCCTCCATCCATCTTTACTCACAGAGCAGGGTGTCTACCTCAGGCACAGAAGGCTAAGATTATTGGAAGCCAACCACCTTTGGCCCAGCTCAATCCTAAGGCTGAGGTTCCATGCAGAAAGTTGCAAATCAAGAAGATGAAAGTTTCCTTCCGGTATATCTTCTCAGAAAGTTTGCTTAAGGAAAGAGGCAGTCAATAAGAAAAGGAACTAGAAAGCTCTCATGGTATGAACTGACTTCATCTGAAAAAAAAAAAAAATAGGGAAATTAAAGCTCATGAGTACTTTCAAAGACAATAGTGCCTCTTAATTATGCTCTGTGATATTCAATGATGGGTGTATGTCATATTTTTGTACAAACTCCTAGAATGTACAACACTAAGAGTGAGCCTTCAGATAAATACAGACTTTGAGTGATTATGATGTATCAATGTAGGTTAAGCCGTGGTTAAAATACATATACACCTTTCTGATAAGTGATGTTGAAAATGAGGCTATATGATAAAGAGGCTGATAAGATTAGTTGTATATGATAAGCCCTTCAGGAACCGCTCAAAAGTAACTCAAAAGCATAGTGAAAAAATCATTAAAGGAATTAAAATGTTACACTTGAAAATACTTAATGCAAAAGAAAGTAATAAAGGAGAAACGGAGGAACAACAACAAAAGCCGTGAAACATAAAAAAAGTAAAATGGTAATAAAAAATTCAACTATATAAATAGCATTAAATGTGAATAGACTAATCAAAAGGCAGAGCTAATTAAACCAGATTAAAAAAATAAACTGATCTGTGTGCTGTCTAGAGCCACACTTGTAAAAATTAGAAATAGATTGAATGGAAAGATACCATGCAAACTACAACTATGAGAATACAGGAGTGACTATAGTAACATCTGGCAAAATTGACTTTAAAATTTTAAAAATGTTACTAGAGATGAAAAGCACTATTGTATACTGAAAAATGGGTCAAATTATCAGGTTATAACAATTATAACCATTTATTCAATACAGTGAAATCTCAAAATACATGAAGCAAAGGCGAACAAAATTGAAGAAAGAAATAGACAATAATGTTCAGATTCCATTTTTCAGTAATGGATAACCTATCTAGAAAGAAGACCAATGAGCAAATAGAGGTACTGAACAACATTACACACAAACTAGACCTAACAGACATATTTAATACTCCATCAAATAAGAGAATACACATTAAGTGCACATGGAATCTTATCTAGGATAGATTCTATGGTAGGCTAGACATAAGTCTTAATAAGTTCAAAAATATTGAAATCCTAAATTATTTTGGGCCACTATGGAATGATACTAGAAATCATTCCAAGTATCAGAAGAAAACTTGGAAAACTCACAAATGTGGAAATTAAACACTCCTTAATAATCAATGGGTCAATGAGGAAATAAGGGAAATTAGAAAATATTTTGAGGCTAATGAAAATAAAGATAAAACATACTGAAACATACGGGTTGCAGCCAGTGCAGGACTTAGCGGGAAGCAGATAGCTGTTAATACCTTAAATAGAGAAGAAAGATCTTAAATCAAAAACTGTATTTTCAACCTGAGGACATTGGAAAAAGAAAACAAAACCCAGGAGAAGTGGAAGGAATGAAATAAAGATTAGGATGAAAATTAATGGAACAGAAGGGAAAAACAATAGAGAAAATTCAATGGAGTTGGTTGAAAAGCTCAACAAAATTGCAAACCTTATAGCTAAACTGAATAAGAAAAGCCTCAGATTGCTAAAATCGGAAATGAAAGTGGGGGCAGTACTACCAACTTCACAGAAATAAGAAGGATTACAACAGAAGGTTGTGAACAAATACAGACCAACAATTTCTATAAGCTAGATGAAATGGATAAATTACTAGAAAGATACAAAACATAAAACCAAGGACAAAGTTGCCAGGGAGCATTTTCATGCCTGTCTTCCAGTTCTTCAGAATCTTTAGAACAGACTGCTTAATGATCAAAATTCAGTAAATACAGGCTTGAATATTACCTCTCCAGCAGAGCATGAACTTCAGATCATCAGTGCTAACCTAGGGTTTTGCATGTTAGACCCTTGGTGACTATGTAATAGGGAAAAGAAATGAGGGAGTACTTAAAAAGACCTGAAGTATATGCACTGCTCTCTATTCTTCAGCAATTATAATCTAAGTCCTCATTTGTTGCCCATAGTATGTCACTTCCTCAGAGCTTTGCTTAAGTTCTATTTGGTGATTTTCTGCCATTTTTAATACTCTTCTGATAATTCCTATCTAACTTGTCAAAGCCCACTTTCTGGTCTGAATGTTACCAGATCCTTCCAAGCAAACCTACGTTTTCCTTCTCAGAATGTCGTGACTATTCTGTTACTTCTATATTATTTAGAGCTTAACCACAGTGCACTCGTGTTTGGGGTTGTATTCATGTCTGTCTCATGTTGTAAATTATAAATATCAGGAAAGCTGGAACAGTTCTTAATCATTTCCCTTCTCTTTACAACTTCCATCCCCAGATATACTATAAAGATCTGCCACATATAGAGATGAAAATAATAAACTTTAAAAGTATAGGCAAGAAAATAGAAATGCTAAAAAAAAAAAAAAAAGTTTTATAGTCCCTTAACTCACTAAGATTCCCCACCATTATCAGGAATATTGCTTTGTCTTATCCACAATGAATACCTGTTGCTTTTAGCAAGCTGAGAGAAATTGGGGGACATTTGCTACCAGACAGATAACAGTAGGAACAGTGATAGCTAACAGGCACTGTGCTAGCTTTACATACTGTCTATCTCATGTGATTCTCACTATGTGAACTTTCTATCTTACAAATGGGATTCAGAAAGCTTAAAAGTGTAGCTGAACCATACTTTTTCGGCCAAATAGGGAAGGGCATCATATTTGAACCCAGGTCTGTTTGATTTCTTAACCATTTCAAAAAAGTCATGGATTTTTGTTTGTTTTTGCTGGCATATTTACCAGCGCAGAAAAACCCAGGGTTATACAAGAATGAAATGCAAATGTTTGCTTGAGTTTCTGACTCCTTGTCTGGCTCAATTTACCTCCACAAATCAAAACAGAGATGATCCCCAGATGAGCTGAGCAGTTCGGAATAGATTGTGACACAGTATTTCTGGATTTTCTCCCTTTACCCAGGACCACGCCAATTTACTTTGATGTTGCATTAGCAATCAGATTTTGGCAGCTTCATTTGTAGTACACACGTGTCCTTTTATGCAATAATAAGGTGAGAAAATGATGATTACAGGATGTCTTCATAATAGACACTTGAAAGCTGGAACATCTATCAAGTGTTGCCATATCCCTAATTAAAAATGTTCATGTATTTATAGAAAAAATGCTTGCTGAAAACAAAGATGGTCTTCTTCCTGCCCTGGCCTCTGTTAATCCTATGCCTGGTACATGTTCAAAGAGTAATGGAAAAGCTATTTCTAAAAAAATTTGAAGGCAAAAAACAAATATGTTTTTAACAAAACATTTGTCAAAAATAAATTCGTAAACTATGGAACATAGTTTAATCCCCAGTATGGCATAGTGAAAAGATCTGTACATTGGAGCTGGAGGATTAATCAACTTTAAAATCCCAGCTTTCATAATTACTAGCTATATAACCAGTCATTCTAATTGCCTGGATTCTTTTTTTTTTCTTAATTCATCTATTTAATAGATAATTTCCTTTAAATGTTTTTCATAGAGACTAAATGAGTTAAGCTAAAAAGTCATACTTCAATACCTGAAATAATATTAAATTTGTTAAAATCTTTGATATCTTTTTAGAAGAGTTAAACAGCAAAATAGCCACTAACTGATGCCTATGAGAGACATTAAATATATATGTAATGTATACAGAAGATAAACATGCAGGCATACCTCAGAGATACTGTGGGTTTCATTCCAGACCTCCTCATTAAAGTGAACATCACCCTAAAATGAGTCAAACGAATTTTTTAGCTTCCTAGTGGACATACAAGTTAGGTTTACACTATACTGTAGTCTGTTAAGTGTGCAAATGCATTACATCTAAAAAACCAAAAACACATCTTCATTAAATAAATGTTTTATTAAAAATGTTTTGTTGCCAAAAATGGCTGTCATCTGAGCTTTCAGCAAGTCACAATCACTGATCTCAGTTCAGTGCCGACAGACTTTATCTATGCAGGATTGCCATAAACCTTCACTGTGTAAAAAAAACAGTATCCAGGGGTGCCTTGGTGGTTCAGTCAGTTAAGCATTTGCCTTCAGCTCAGGTCATGATCCTGGACTCCTGGGATCAGGCCCCACATCAGGCTCCCTGCTCAGCGGGGCCTCTGCTTGTCTCTCTTCCCCACTCCTCCCCCTGTTCCTTCCTCCACCCCCCCAATAAATAAATAAAATCTTAAAACAAAAAAACAAACAAAACCTAATATCTGTGGGTGCCTGGGTGGCTCAGTCAGTTGAGTGTCCAACTCTTGGTTTTGGTTCAGGTCATGATCTTAGGGTTGTGAGATCGAGCCCCATGTAGGGCTCCACGCTAAACATGGAGTCTGCTTGGGATCCTTTCCCTCTTTTTCTCCCTTATGAATCTCTCCCTGCTTGTGCACACTTGCACATGCTATCTCTATCTAAAATAATTAAATAAAAACTTTAAAAACAAAAAACCCCAAAACAAAACCCACAATATGTATGAAGTGCAATAAAATGGAGTATGCCTGTAAAGATGATAAATTCATGTTGTTTGTAATTGTATAAACTATATACAATAACACAATGCATGTATATGTACTCAAAGAGGTAAAAAGTTATGCTAAATTATTAAATGTATAGGGTTTAGAACCAAATATTTGAGTATAAATATTGCTCTCCAACCTACCCTCTTTGTGACTTTGAGTAAATCACCCAAATTTTGAAAGCCTTAGTTTCTTCTTTAAAATGGGCATATTAATAAACCAGCTGCTTGTGTTTTTCTGAAAATATGTTTAATATAGTGCTTTGTACACAGCGAATACTCAGTAGATGCTAGGCATTTCTATCCTCTTCACTTAATGAGGAGGCAGGTTCAATTAGGTTGTTTTGCCTGTGTTCCAGCAGGTATGAATTAGCAGAATTGGGATTTGGGTTTGCTTTTGTCCAACTCTAAAACTTACCCTTTTTCTCTTACAACATACAACCATTCACAGTCAGCTGGCTTATTTTTCCCATTCATGCATGGAGTTTTCTCTTTGCGACCTCGTATCTCTTGCCCACAATGATACTTTTCAGTACAAAATGTTTTAATGGTGGATTACCAGTAAAAAAAACAAAAACAAAAACAAAAAAACAAACAAAAAACAAAAAAGACATTTCTGTATGATAAGGTTCAAATTTGCTTTTAGTTGGCTTTCTCTAAAAATTACACTTGAAACCATTGGGAGGATTTCAGTATGAGAATAAAATCATTGAAGAATGATGGTAATGCAATGTCAATTGATAGCAAGCATAATTAATAGTATCCATTGTAAAAATATGTATAAACTTTGCCTATGAATAGTTTTCATTAACAAAATATGATCCAGTAATTATATGGTGATTCTGCATTTGCTATTAGAATTTATGAATATTACATCATTTTATTTTTTTCATTTTGTGAGGTAGGTTAGAGAAATGCTATTATAGACAGGAAAGAAAGTAAAACTCGGGGAAATGATAGGATTAGGCCAATATTGCAGAGCTAATGGGTGGTAGATCTGAACTTGAACCCAGACTGCCTTACTGTGGTAAAGCACCCCTTTGGGTATCACTACTATCAAACCCGAGTACTTTATGCAAACTATCAAAAGTGCTTTCCACCCAGTCATATCCAGTTTTAATACTGGTGCATTTCTCCCACCTACTGACCTTTATTTCAAAAACGGATGATTCGTGGCATTTGAAATAGAGCAGTCATTGTTCTTTATGCTGAACATAATGCTTATTTAATGTTGACATAATAGAGACAGACTAATGTAGGGTGTACAGTTGTTATTGCAAGGGATCCAGAGTATATTTGTGCATGTTAAATGAAGGATGAGTTTCATGTGGCCACCAGTGGGAATGAACCATGACCTAAACTGATAAAGTGGGAAGTCTGTTTAATGTGTTTTGTCTGCTTTTAATGAGAAGTGTTTTCATGTCATCATCCAGACTTTACATTATAGCTGAAATTAGCATCCCTCCCACAGATATCCTTTCTGTACACACAAAATAACAGGAAGAAAATAAAACACTGTGTGATATGTTCTTAATCCCAAATACTGAGTGGCACGGAAAGAAAAATATGCTTTGCTTCTCGGCACACCAAAGGGTCTGCTTATCAGAAAGAAGTAGCAAAGAGTTGACTGGAGATGCCTGGATAAACTCTAACCATCCCCAAAGGGGGAACAAAATCACTTTATCAAAATGACAGCTAGGTAGGCCATGTGCTCTTCTGTGCTGTGATTTCTATGCCATGGCTCTTTAGTTTCCTAATCAAAATCTCTTAGGCTTGTTGCCCTCTGCTCTGTAAATTCTGGTTCTATTTGTATCTAAAGGTTTTACCCACTTGGAGACACAGACTTGATAAAAGATAACAAAGATTCATTAGATAAATCAGTGCCTGAAGACTCCTGTAAATATCTCTCTGGAGGATGGGATGGGATAGAATATGAAGATCTAGACAATATCTTATTCTTATATTTAACAATGTGGGTAACAGAATGTGGGGGTTAAAATTTTAGGCTCTGGTGCTGGATCCTTTTTCTGCTATCATCATGTCCTTGCACAACTTAACCTCTCAATTCCTTTAGTTTTCCGATTTCTAAATTTATTATGTATAACCAATCAGGATTTTTGAGGATTAAACTAGGTAATCTATTTAAAATGCCTAGAATGCTAGTTTTTGGTATTAAAAAGGCCATTATTTGGGACGCCAGGGTGCCTCAGCTTGTTGAGCAGCAGACTCTTGGTTTAGGCTAAGGTCATGATCTCGAGCTCCATCGAGCCTCACCTGGGGCTCTGCACTTGGCAGGGAGTCTGCTTCAGATTCTCCCTCTCCCTGCTCACATTCCTTCTCCCTCTCAAATAAATAAAATCTTCCTTAAAAAGCCATCAGTAAATGCTAGTTATTATATCATTTGATTCCTACAAAAAACATGTGAAATCAGCACATTAGACAGCATTGAGTCCAGTTCATAGGAAGAAAACTGTCCTAGACATTCTTGATATAGTAAGCATGCCAGAGGCCGTGCACATTTGCATCAGACATTGGCTATAGTTCAAAGTATCAACACACTACTGGCCAGCAGGAGGAGGCTGCACACACATGCAAAGGACACATGAAAGGTTTTAGCAAAAGAGGAAATGGGGACAGATTGAAAGGTGCCTAACTTTGAGCGTACCACCCAGACTACACAAAGACCCATCAACCATTCCCGCACTGCACAATACTGAAAGCTGGTACCTTCTCAGATTTCCCTTCCTGACTGCCTGCCTTGCTTCCCTTTAGACCTGGCCCTGAAATGCCGACACAAAGGCTATTCCTAGAATGCCAGGTTTAAAGTAACAATCAGGGGCTCGTGGGTGGCTCAATCGGGTAAGCGTCTGACTCGGGCTCAGGTCGTGATCTTGGGGCCTGGGATCAAGCCCCATGTTAGGCTTCCCACTTGGCAGGGAGTCAATTTCTCTCTCTTCCTCTCCCCCTCCCCTGCCTCTCCCTTGATCATGCTCTCTCTCTCTCAAATAAATAAAATTAAAAAATAACCAACAATAACAAACTGAGCAGAAACATCAGGTAACACACATTGTGAGAAAGAGATTTCATTAATTTAGTCCAGACACACTACTAAAAAAAAAAGAGAGAGAGAGAGAGAGAGAGACAATAACCTCAGAGTGGGTGGGGAATAAAAATCAGAAACAAGAGTTACTGCAATATATTAACTAGACTGTCCCATCCAGAGATTTCTTTTAGTATTTCCTATAAAGCAAGTCTGCTAGCAATTAATTCTATTAGTCTTGGTTTCTAGGAATGCCTTGTTTTCACCTTCAATTCTGAAGGATAATGTCCTTGGATAGAGAATTCTTGGTTAATTTTTCCATTACTTTCTGGCCTTCATTATATCAAATTAGAAGTTTGCCATTAATCACGTTCATGTTCTTCTTCACTGAGGGGTTATTTTCCTCTTTAGGCCTAACACAGGGTCACAAAGATTTTATCCTGTGTTTGATCAAAAAGTCTTGTTGTTTTATTGAGGTTTTAGATTTAGGTGCACATTTGCACAGTTTCATTTGAGTAAATACGTTTTTTTTTTTAATTTAAAGATATCCAATTGTTCCAGCTCCATCTGTTGATATGGCTATACATTCTTCATTAAATCACCTTTAAGTCTTTGATAAAAATGAGTTGTTTTTGGATTCTGTAATGTATTTGATAAGGAGGTATATTTTGATATCACTGAGTGTGCTCTATAAATATCTAAAATATCAATTACTAAAATTTGTTTGATGTTCTAGTCTTCCATATTTCTGTATCTACATATTTCTATATCCTTCAAAGATATCACTGTTTTTCTTGCATTGTTTTTGATGAGAAGTCAGTAGTAGTTTTCTTTTTTTTTTAACCTGTGTCTGCTTTTTATATTTTCTATGTATTAATTTTCAGAAGGAACTATTAAATTCTTAAAATACCTGTAGATATATCTTAGTGTTTCCAAGAAATAAGGGTAGAGGCTAGAAATAACAAAGAAATGAGCAGTTTGCGTTGTAACTGAGCAGGTTATGAATTCTTAGGGAAGCTTTTCCTTTTCCCAGATGTTGCTGGCACCAAAACAGAAATTTATGCTTTGTCTCTCTTGGGTAGCATTGTTTTATCTAGTTTAATTTCTCTCAGAAGATCTAGTTATTCAAGGGTCAATTCTTATAGGATTCTCTCCATCTCCTACTGCCGAAATCTTTTTCTCTTGAGTTTGATAAAACTGCCACTATCAAAGCCTCTACGTTTTTAACTGGTAAATGCCCTCAGAGCAGCTGAGAGCTCAATGAGCTGAGACTTATGGAAGTCCAGTGAGGAGACAGATGTGTGTCTGGATATAAATTTTGACATAAATATAGATATATGTATATGTATGTATATATTATTGGACATACATACATATATATTATTGGATAAAGGAATTATCCTAAAGTGTATTGCATGTGTTCTTGATTTTACTCAAAGTGTTGGAAAATCATGAATAAAATTGTATATTTTAGTAATTATATACCTGTTTTAAATTACATTCAGGGTGAACATAACTGCCCTGCTAAGTTTTTGAAATGCAATTATGGGAAATTAAAAGTGAACAATTCACAGGTACTATACACAAAATATATTTCAGAAATCTGTGATGATCAAATATTTGTATTTTGTCTCAAGTGTATTCATTAGTGATGTAGTTAGTTGTTTTCTTGTCCATAAGTCCAAAACTGAGCTTCACAAGGTTTCCAGATTCAATCTTCCCTTCATGTTATGTTATTTTTCTTTTATTTTTATAATATAGAGTGGCTCCTTTTGTTTGCAAGCTTATTAATCTTTTATGTTGACCAACTTAAGAGGGATTCACTTCCTTATTAATTTGATATACCGTACATCAAATTATTCTGTCTGGCAAGAAATTTGCCATATAAATTTCCATGTACAGTGATGTAAAGAAACCAGGAACTATAAAGTAGAAAATTTCTCATGTAATTAAAATTAGATGAGTCTAATAAAAAAATAAAATAGCTGACTTTCAGATGGTAAGACAGTAAGAATGTTGATATACTGGACTGAAAATATAAATATCTTATGTTTTATACCAAATACTGTCCTTGCTGTGGGCTGCTTTATCTATGGGATGGGACATGCTGTAATCAGACTTTTCTGGAAATTACTGAGTAGAAATATGGACATGATTTCAAAAGAGACCTATTTAAATTCTAATTTGGTTCCAAGTCACTAATACATAAAACTTGAACAATCATAATATTTGTTAAATAGATTGTTGTTACTGGGTACAGGTCAAATGAGTTACTATTAACCACAATTTATTGGAAAGTAACAAGTTACCAAAGAGTAAATGTACTACTCAGTTTTTTAGAATTTACATTTTTAATCTCATGACAACCTTAACACATGAATACTACCGTAATGGCCATTTGACAAATGAGATAATTGAGACTTTAAAAATGAAATCCATTATCTGAGATTCCATAGTTTGTCAGTGTTAGAACTGGGATTTGTTTGACACCTGAGAATGTCTTTATAAATCACTACACTGTGGCTAAATTTTTGGTTAAATTTTTCCACTCAGGCAGCATTTTGGGATTTATGACCTAGTGATCTAACTTGATATGTAATCATTTAACTAGCATCCATGTAAGTCATGTCACCTTTAAACCTATCATGCTGGATTTCAGGAACAGTTCATCTACAACCTAGTTGTAGGCAAAGATTGAAACTACATATAAAACTTTTATGTCAGAGATGATTTTAGAATCTTGAATTTTTACATATGGAAGATTTGTACTTCACTGCCTTGAACTAGATAAAATGACTAAAATTCCTCTAATCAAAGTGGGTTAATTGTTAATAAAATAAAACATGCAATTTCCGTTATAAAATATTACCCACATCTTGAAGCACAAATTCTTTTTTGTTGTGGAGAATAGTTAAAATAGATCATTGAGGAGTCGCCAGAAGACATGCTTGGAACAACCCAAATGTTGCGCATCCTCCGAGGCCTTTTTTTTTCCTCTATGAAAAATGTACCAGTTTCAATAAACCAAAGCTGGTCTATACATCATTTAGTTCATTCCTCAATATGTAAACCTTGTTGATAGTACTTGCAGCATTTCACAAAGCTATACCTTAATCCCCTAACTTTGCACTATATTGTCTATGCCAAAATTCTTAAACTTTGTTCATATCTCTACGGCCACTACAAGCAGTGATCACTGAGTTTCTGATAAGTTTCATCAAGGCAAATTGAATTTTTATCATATTTAATTTTCTTCTAAGATAACTGTTTTGTGGTAAACAACATTTTCTTCCTCCCTGATAAAGTGTCTCTTTATCTTCTGAACACTGCAATTATAGAACTGTCTCCTCAACTAATTGTGAAATTACAGAACAACAACTTTTCTTAATTACAATCTAAAATTCCTTCACTGTAAATAATTTTATCATCCCTTACTATTCCATTGGCACACATAAAAACGTGCTGAAATTCTCACTCTAGAAATGAGTATACTTAATAGTAAAAAGTTATATGGAGCAAAGATACTTGAAGTATATGTAATCAATTCATCTTATTTCTGAATTAAAATTCATGTTTTCTTATATACTTCAGTAATATCTTTGATTTCTATGTGGTTATTGATAACAGAATGGCTTCACTGAAATATGTTTATATTTGTGAATAGTTCGTACGTGAAAATTAATGAAAATATTGTGGGAAGCCCAACTGAACCTTTCCTGGTTTCATATAACCTTCTGGCTAACACTTCAAATTTATACAGAAAAAAACTCAAATCTGTGATAACTGGAGTTTTATAATATGCTTTATTATTTAAAAATAGGCACACATATTGATTTTGTATTTTTGCCCTAATGAAATCTTACATTAATTGATAATTTTTGAAGTGTATGAAAATAAGAAAATGATGGAATAACTACCAAAAATTAAAACAGGCAGAATTTTTCTGTATTCTCTGTGCTTCAACTCTTTTCCATATTTATTTCTTGCTTTTTCTCTCCCTTTGGTAGTGCTAAAAGTCTGGCATCTAACTAAAAACTTACATATATCTACATTAACACTAACTTTATAGCCAAGAATAAAAGATGCAAACTGACCTAAAACCAGTGGACGATATGAAAATCCCCATGTTCGCTAGAAACTAAAATCTACTCAAACGGTCTGGTTTTGACCACTTTGTTTCTACAGAAAATATTAATGAACAACAACAAAATCCATATCCCTGAGATTGGAAAAATGTCAGAGTGGAACAGGAAATAGTTAACTGTCCTCTTGGAAAGATGAAGTAATAATAGAACCATGACAACAATATATGCATTTCATAAACATTAATATACTCTGTACCTTGCATAAATTTAACATTTCTCTCTCTCTCTTTCTCTCTCTCTCTCTCTCTCTCTCACACACACAGACACACACACACACACAAATAAGACATCATATAAAGGAACTCATAATCCATAGTTTCATACACAGCAAGTCACATAAGAGAGATGGAAAAGATTGACTTTTCATTTTAATTCTAAAATGAGATTAATTTCTGGCTTCTAGGAATGGAAGGATAACTTTTCTGCCTTCTGGAAATAAAAAGAGGTAGCTTTGTCAAACTTAACGGCAGGAAAAAAATTAGAAAATTTCAACAAAATATATGACATGGCTGTCTGAAAGTACTAAAAAGTGACCAAATTTTGGGAGAAATTAGAGGAAAACACATCTGAAAAGATGAACTGCAGTGCTCAGTCCTGCTAGGGTAGCAAAAAGATGAAGCTTATTAACTTGAGGTTGGAAAGTGTTGGATTTGAAAGAAGAGCCAGCAAGTTAGGGACCAGGTCTGGGAAGAAGAGTGACAGAAGGATTGATATCTAAAAAATTACATTTACTTTACCCCAAACATTGGATAAGTATTAAACTATCCATGTACAGGTGAGACCCCATAGGCCATAGGCAAAAATGTAGCAACTAGAAGCTAAAAGAATTGTGCAGGGTTTTCAGTGGTTTACCACTTCAGAGGAGTTAGAAATTAAAATTTGAGTACAACCAAGTAAACTGCCTAAAACAAAACAACAAAACAAAACAAAACCTTAGAAGGGATTTAACACAATCTAGATTTTCTAAGATCTAACATTTATAAAATCCAATATGTGATAAGAAATCACTGGACCGTGAAAATACAGAAATATGTGATCCATATTTAAGAAAATAAACACTTAGTGGAGAATAACTCTGAGACAACCATAGGTTATAATTAACAGATAAGGACTTTAGAACAACTTAGACACACATGAATACTTAATATATATATGATAACAGAGGAAGAATATCAGTAAAGATAAACTTTAAAGAAAATGCAAATAGAAATTTTAGAGTTAAAAAGTATAACTGACTATATTTAATTTCTTTTAAAAGATTATGGCTGTTTAAAGCAAATCGTATAAGGTAAATATTACAGGGTTATAAATTATGTAGATATGACAAAAATAGCCTAAAAGTAAGGAAGTGCACTGTTGCAAGCTCTCTATATTTCATGTGATGTGATAAAATAAATGAGATAATGATAATACTTTGGTAGATAACAGAAGATGACAAGGACTATATAAATATACTAAGCAGTGATAATCACTATGATTAATTAACATAACACAGTTGAACTAACCCAAACGGTGAAGATAAGTGGCTCAGAGGAAATATAAGAACGTTAAGCATCAGAGACATGAAGGTTTTTTTTTTTCTATTTTACCGTAGTGTTAATTACCACTTGTATTAAATTATTGGGGATTATTATCTCAGTATTATATCTGAGAAAATTGAGGCTTAGGTAAGTTGTTTTTGCTCCTGCACGTGGAAACTGGGAAAGTGAGGACAGGGCAAGGGAGGTTTTATTTCTCATGTTGTTAACTTTCGTGGGTTTAATTTTTTGGTGTGCATAGTTTCTTTCAAAAATCACAAAAACAAAACCTAAATTGCCAAACCCAATTACACATTTCACATTGCTTAACTTTACTGTTTTCTCAAAGCAGAAACCCCTAATTTCAGTATGTTTAATTTGGCATTGACTTCTTGGTTTGTTCATTGGACTATGGAATTAAATATAGCATTGACTCATTTCTAAAGGGAAAGTGACAAAAAAGTTGCAAACTTATGTCAGTACCCAAATATAATAAAAGAGGTTAGCCCTGTTAGGAGATTTTGCCAGTGTATTCAGAGATTGCCTCTGCAAAGACACACACACACACACACACACACACACACACACATAAACATACAAATCCACTAACTTTTTGTTAACAAAATCACAAATTATAAACCTTGCATTTTTCTAGGTGAATGCTTTAGGAAATTAACCCTAGAATACTCTTTGTGCCAAATGACAAATATATGGGCTGTACAGACTGACTCACGGAAACTTATGAGGCATAGCATGGATGATGGGAGGAGAGTGGGGGAAGGAATAGAACTTTGGAGACCAGGGTAAACGTCTCAGTAATAGTGCATAGTCCTTAAACGTGTGTCCTTAAATGTGTATTGACTTTCTCTATAGACCAAATAAGGTAAAAGAAGTTGAAAACGCTAGGAAAAGTAGGATATGAAAAGTATGAAGTTTTAGAACATTTTATTTTGTAAAAGTCTTTATCTTTGTAAAAGTCAAATTATCACTGTTTTCTCTGGTTAGTATTTTTATTATAGCACGTGATACACAATTTTTTTTTCTGCAAAGATATTAACATTGCAGAAGCATTAAGTTAACAGTGTGTTCTCTTTTATCCAAACTAGAAACGAAGCCAGATAAACAAAGTTTGCTATCCATGATCTCAAATGCAATGTTTCAGATTTACAAGTAAGCTGTTATTTCCTTCAACTTGTATTTATTAAGTATTTTCAAATAATCTATATATTTTCTGAATTTTTGTGTATTCTATCAACTGAGAGGGGTGTTGAAATCTTTTACTATAATTACAGATTGGTTTTTTTTTTTTTTCTTCTTGAAATTTTTTGTTGTTGTTCATGTATTTCAAAGCTCTCTTACTAGGAGCAGACATTTTTAGGTCTGCTAAAATTTTAGGTCATTCTTGACAAATTGATTCCCTTATTATAATGAAATGAACTTTCTAGCTGGTACTGTTCTCTGCTCTGAACTATACTTCATCTGATATCAATAAAAACATTTTAAATTTCTTTTAGTTTTACCATGATACATCCTTTTTAAAAATCTTTTTAGTTGTAAGTAATTTGTGTCACCACACTTAAAATGTGTTGGTAATGGGCAGCATATAGTTGAATCTCTCTACTCTTGTAGGCTTTCAGTTTCAACTGGGATCTTTAGACCACTTATATTTAATGTTATTGTTGATATGGTTAGGCTTAAGTTGATATTCTTACTTGTTTTCTATACGTTCCATATGTTCTTTGTTCCCATTTTACTTTTTTCTTCCTTATTTTGGTAATTTTAACTTACCCATCTTATCTCCCTTGTTGACTTATTAGTTACAACTCTTTGTTATTTAGTAGTTGCTTTTGGATTTATAGTATATATTTGATTTTATTAAATCTTCAAGCGATAACATACACTGCATGGTACAAGAATTCTACAGTAATATACTTCCATTTTTCCCCTTCAGACTTTAAGTTACTGTTGTCAGTTATTTTACTTTTACATAAGTTATAAACCTCATACTGCATTGTTACTATTTGTTTAAAATTTTATTTACTGGGGCGCTTGGGTGGCTGTTGGTTTATATATATTTTATATATATAAATGAAAACTGAAGAAATAACCTATCACAAGGTATTTATAGAATGGAAACCATAGCTTTACAATGTACTAGGCTGTATGAATATAAAATTAGTTTGTCCCAATAAGTTAAACTTGCTAGGGAAATTTTTAATTAAAATTAGGCATAGGGACTATTGATCGAACATATGTGGCCTGCTCTATGCTACCAGCTTTAGTAATACAGACTCACATATTTATACCTACTGATTTTTGTTATTTTGACATTTTTCTCTATCAATTTTGATGTATGGAAGAACAGCACAAGTCCTTAGAAATAAGGTTAGTTGCTATGTATCTGGGGAGTAACATAAAATAACTTAATGTCTTTTATCTAAGGGATGTATTTATGCTACTTCTCCCCTCCCCTGATGTTTGAACCTTGATAAATCTGTAGTGTTATTCTCATAACCACCCTGCAAATTTGAGATTAAAAGCCTAAATTAAAAATGCTAGAAAGTGGTATAACTGGTATTTAAATCTCTATCACTGTGTTCAATCCATTTGCTCTCTTCATGTATGTAGTGCCTTTTAATATATTATGTTGTATTATTAGTTATCTTTGTATGAGTCCCAGTGGTATTTCCACTCTCATTTTATGTTGGCACTCAAGTCCCTGTCTCATATGTCTTTGTATTTTTAAGTATGATGTAAGGCCTAATACAGAATAGAACTTCAGTAACTGTGGATGGTAAGTTGGCTCCTTACTAAAATTCTTACTGCAGTGATTCTAAGGGCAAGGAGAAAACCACCAGAATTAGATGGAGAACTTTTTCAAACTTCGCATACACCTCCAAAAGATCCTAATTTTCCTGACCATAGTGAGCTGATGGTTCTCATGGGAGTATGTCCCATCCTTGGAGTACATGGGCTATGATAGAAGTTGAAAAAACCTGTCCCAGTTAAAAAATGACTTGAGGCTTCAGTTGCATCATCTCTTCAGATCATTTATAGCCACGCTATTCAGAGTGTCTCCTGTGGACCAATGCCACTCCATCAACCCTCTGTTACGAGGCTGCAATAAATACAAAATCTGAGAAGTCACGTTTATAAACTTGAAGATAAATTTGACATTGCCTTGACATCTAAACACCTGATCAACAGGCTTGTATTTTCTGTATTTTTCTTAGTTTTTTGTTTTACCATGAATTATTTAAAAAATACATTTTTTTAAAAGATTTTATTTATTTATTCAACAGAGATAGAGACAGCCAGTGAGAGAACACAAGCAGGAGGAGTGGGAGAGGAAGAAGCAGGCTCATAGCAGAGGAGCCTGATGGGGGGCTTGATCCCACAACGCCGGGATCACGCCCTGAGCCGAAGGCAGACGCTTAACTGCTGTGCCACCCAGGCGCCCCTAAAAAATACATTTCTTAATTCAATCCATTTACAATGAATTGGAAATTAAAAATGAATGAAACATGGATCTTTTACCACAGATAATTTGGGAGGAAGTGAGAGAGCTCACGCATAGTATAAAATTATTTTCTATTATTTCTCAGAGCATGAAGATGCCTTACAGAATAGATTTGACATTAATATGTGCTTAGTCACGGTCAGTTTTATTGGGTTGGAAAATGTCTGAAAGGAATGTCAGAGAAAAGTATAGAGTGAGAATTGTGAACATTACCCTGAAATCTACTCTGACTAGGAGCCTTATGTCCCTCTGTGAAGACTGTCATTTCTTGGTATTACTTTGAAAGGAGGAGCAAATCCATACCGTATCAGAATGCTTGAAATTTTTGACCTCCACATACCAAGTTTCTATATTGAATACTATGTGCAATAGAAATAGCTGTGTTTCCTGATAGAGTTCAGACGTTGGGGGGAGACAAAGAATGTATCCTAGTGGTGTAAAGGGCTTGTTTTTTTTTTTTTAATAATAAAATTTAACAGTAATATAATAGTTGTGTATATATGTTAATGTATATATGATTATAATATATATATTATATATATGAATAGTACATTCATATATATATGAATTGGAATTGATTTCCAATTTCCAATTCTACATATATATATATATAGGAATCCAATATATATATTATATTCATATAAAATCAGGCATCCCATTTCATGTTTCTAATATGTAAAATAACTGCCACTTCTGCTTCCTGAAAGCCAAACTGAACAGGTACCTCCTGGTCTATAACTGTAAAACATAATGATGTCACACAAGGGAATGCACAATATATAGGAAAGATATCAGGCAAAAATGTTAAATGATTTATAAGCTCAACTCATGTCTTCTGAATGCAAATGCCATGAATGAGAGATGTGGTGAAAGACACAAAGAAGAGTGAAAGCGTTGCTATTACAAGGGGAGTGCAGAAACAGAGGCACAAATAGGAACCAAAATCAATTACTATCTGACAGTCCATTCCCTTGTTAAATAGGTGGTAGAATGCTTAATTAAAGAAGCACTTCCTTGGTATATATGCCTTACAGAGAGTGCTTCCACGCCTCTGTCCCCGGAAACATAATCATCGCGTCTTTACAGAGGGCAGTGTATATCCATAAAACAAATGCTGACAAGCAGAACATTAAAAGAGGCTGTTTACATATCTGCCAGAACGATAATTTAGTTTAGGCTTTCTGTTTTAATAAAAGTGCATGAGGCATAACAGTAACAATCTCTACTCCCTTTTAAAGCAAATGGAAGGGAAAAAACCCACCTTATTCTAAAACTATGCAATGTAATAGGCCCTGGTACTGTTGTGATAGGAAAACAAAGAGAAAAAAAAAAAAAAAGAAAAAGTGCTGTAAACCAAGTCACAGTGCACCTGGATACTGATTAGAAACCACAGATCTGTTTCAAACAAACCTCATTTAAATCACCTTATTATCCAATAGGGGCTGCCTTTTTTTTTTTTTTTTAAGATTTTATGTATTTATTAGAGAGCACAAGCAGGGGAAGCAGCAAAAGGAGAGGGAGAATTAGGCTCCCTGGGAGCCCAATGTGGGGCTCGATTGCAGGACCCTGGAATCATGACCTGAGCCAAAGGCAGATGCTTAACCAACTGAGCCACGCACGCACTCCCAACAGGGACTGCTTCAAATGGTCATCTTACAGGAGCCCCAAATTATTGTCAAGACAGGTAGACAAACACCTACTTAAATGAAACTGAGTCGTCTTGAGCCACTTTGTCTTAGTTTGATTATGCGCCCATTTCTTAACAAAGTAGGAAAGGAGTGTGGGACACACTTAAACGCTTTAGTCACTCTCTCTCTCTCTCCTCCAGATAAAATTTAGGATACTGTTGCAAAAGGGAGGGTGAATGTATACTGGGAGACAATTACCAAAAGCACACTTAAACGTAGCAATTCAGTTTTGGGAGCACACATATCGTATAATGCCTGTTTTGCAATATATATTTTCACTTATGAACTTATTGATTGCAAATCAAAAAATATGAATTATTTTTTATTATGTTCAGTTAGCCACTGTATAGTACGTCATTAGTTTTCGACGTAGTGTTCAATGATTCATTATATATGTATAACACCCAGCGCTCACCACAGTGTGTTTTCATTGATATGTGGAACATAAGAATTATCTCTTTTTAAAGATGGCATGGTATTTCACTGTGTGGATATATTACATCCTTGCATGGACACTTAAGTCATTTTTTTTTGTTTTTGCTTTTTGCTCTTATAAATAAGGATGCAATAAATATCTTCATATGTTAAGTTTTTTAAAACACCATCCAACTGTATTTAGAGTTTCACTAAAATTAAAAGATAAACACTTTTTTTTTTCTGTTTGCCTTTAAGAACTTACTGGGGGAAAAAGTGATTTCAAATATGAAAAATTGATAGATCACTTCACATTATGTAAACAACATATGGTAAGAGTAATGTGTGGTTTTGACTTTGACACATTCTAGGTTTCTGCAGTATGTTAAGCATTGAAACGTCACATCCTTCCATCTTCCTCAAACACGTTCATTTTAAGCTTCAGTTCTCAACCACATATAGTATGGTTTACAATAAAAAATAGAAAGCTATGCACTCAGCTTCATCTCCAATTTTAGTCTGATAAAAACACACAGCCACCCCCTCGCTGTAAATACTTCAGGCAGTAGGCCTGATACAGCTTAATGTTTTCTGATGCTTTTGTTCAATGCTCCAGTTCTCTATTTTGAAATATCCCTGCTAATTTATGAGCTTACCATGGAATGCTATGTGAGTAACACAGCAGATGCCTCAGTGTGCCTATTTTGTTAAGAATATCAGAATATCTGAGAAGCTATTTACGAGCTAGGGAAATATTACTTTCATTTTTCTGTAAGACCGTGGTGATTCTGTTTTAAGTGCACAATGTGTTTTAAACCAGAAAGGGAGAAAATGGAAGATGTAACATTGTAGTTTATATATTATTGTGCTATTCCAATCAAAGACGAAACTCGGGGGCGCCTGGGTAGCTCAGTCGTTAAGCATCTGCCTTCGGCTCAGGGCGTGATCCTGGCGTTCTGGGATCAAGCCCCACAACAGGCTCCTCCGCTGGGAGCCTGCTTCTTCCTCTCCCACTTCCCCTGCCTGTGTTCCCTGTCTTGCTGGCTGTCTCTCTCTCTGTCAAATAAATAAGATCTTGAAAAAAAAAAAAAAGACGAAACTCTGTGTTGATTCTTTCTATGGAAGCTTTTACTCTTTTCTTCTTTAGCCTATTGCTAAGTCACTTTTTTAGGACCATTTGAAGTTAAAATGCTGAGGATTTTCATTTTATTATTCCATTTTGAGATGCTAAGTACCAAAAATAAAAGTATCTTTCCCTCACTGCAGAATTTTTTAAAAGTTATTCATAGTATTGCAATTGTTTAAGGGTTCAATGTTATTTTTTCCCCCATTTAGAAGTTGACCAAAGTACCATGGCTAATTTGAATAATTGCACATCCCACTCTAGAGTTTAAGTGGAATCACGTCCATGGTCTTTCTCAGCTTCAGGACAGTCCTGGGGATATGAAGTGATCCACATCTTCATCTTACCAGTGGAACAACTGAGCAGTCTCTGCCTTTTGCTGGCAGAGTCAGATCTAGGCTTGAATCATGTCCTGTTACTACCAGGTCTATCTGTTGCCCCAAATTAGACACTTTGTATTTGTTTGGATTAATTCCACGTTTTAAAATTCTCATTTCTTACTCTTGTTTCTTGTATTTCAGAACTTTTTTCTCTTTTTCTTGTCATATTACTCCTCTTGGAATATTTTTTTTTTGAAGCTCATTAATACAGACATATTTATGGGAAAGTCTCTGTTTTTAGTAATTTGAAGTTGTCTTTATCCTTATTCTTGAAAGTGTTCACCTAAATTGTTCATAGAATACTGTTGTTTTCCTCAGTAATTTAAAAATATTATTTCACTTTCTTTTGATTTTGTTACTGCTTTGTTAAGTCTGCCAAGTATTTGCCCTTTGCTCTTTTTCTTTTTTTAAAGGCAAACTTTTCTTTCTGATTTCTTTGAAGAATTCATTTATGTGTTTGTGTTTTGCAAAACTTCACTGCACTATGTCTAGGTGTGAATTTTTTAAAAGTTTATTCTGCTTGGGATTCATTGACAATCCAGGACCTATAGTTGCATATTTGTCACCAAATTTAGAACCTTCTCAATTACCATTTTTAAAAAAATCTTTGGGGTGTCTGGGTGGCACAGAGGTTGGGCGTCTGCCTTCGGCTCAGGGCGTGATCCCAGCATTATGGGATCGAGCCCCACATCAGGCTTCTCTGCTGGGAGCCTGCTTCTTCCTCTCCCACTCCGCCTGCTTGTCTGTCTCTCTCTCTGTCTCTCTCTCTGTCAAATAAATAAATAAAATCTTTTAAAAAATCTTCATTAATTATGAATTCTATGTTATCCTCATAGAACTTAGATAATGTATGGTTATCATCTTTCATCTCTTTATATTGAATTGTAGGTGATTTCTTCAGATCTATCTTACAGTTTACTGATGTGTCCTTGGGCTGTGGTGAATATGTAATCTATCCTATCCCACTTGTAATGTTAAATTTTATCAAATTTTATTTCCTTCTTTGAAAATATTCCTCCTCAATTTTAATAATCTCTCCTTGTACACTTACCTAGGTCTCCTTTTAATAACTGTAAGTATACTAAAATATCTTTAGTATGTTTCAATATTTCTATTGTGGTAGGTCTGGTTTTGCCGTTTTACTTCTTGAACCCTCAATTATAAATGCCTTGCTTAAATGTATGTCCTGTGATTTCGTTGTTGTTGTTGTTCATATTCTGTGGAAGCTTTATTTATGAGACTTCTTTGAAGCCTTGTTTTAAGGCATGTTCCTTCAAAGAGGGTTTGCATAAATTTCTGGTAGCCAATTAAGTATATTATTAACCTGACATCAATTCATGCCAACATGTTTGTCACAAATACTGACTCTGTCCTTAAATAGCTATATGATTTAGGGTAAGGTACATGATTTATTTGTAATCTCCCTTTCTCGTTTGAATAATAGATATAATAAAATAGTAGTACTTAGCTAATAAGTTGTGAAGTCATATAGTTTCATGTAACATTCTCTCTCTCTTATCCAACTTGAAAGAAATAATTAGTAATTCTAAAACTTGTCCTGGATGTGCCTGCATGGCTCAGTGGGTTGAACGGCTGCCTTCAGCTCAGGTCATGATCCCAGGGTCCTGGGATAGAGCCCCACACAGGGATCCCTGATCAGTGGGGGCCTGCTAATGCCCACCCACAACGCTCATGCACTCTCTCTCTCTGTGTCTTAAGTGAATAAAATCTTTAAAACAAATTAAAAAAAATAAAACTTGTCCTAATGTTGGGGGCCTGGCTGGCTCAATTGATGGAGCATGTGACTCTTGATCTCTGGGTTGTGAGTTTGAGCTCCACATTGGATGTAAAGATTACTTAAAATATACCACTTATCCTAATATATAATTATTTGAAAAATTAGAAACATAAAATTTATTTTTGGTATTTAAGGGTAACTGAAAATTCAATTCAAATAAAAGAATAAATTTGAAAAGTAGCTCCAAAGATACCTACAATATGCCTCTTTCTCCCCCCTAGCTCTTGTTCACCTTTCTCTTCTCTCTGCATAATATGCTGGGGAAGGAAACAATTGAATATCTTTATCTTTTGTGGTTTCTATTGGCATGTGTATGCCATATACATATAGTTATAAAGAGATAGTAGCATATTTGCTATCTTCTGCTTTAGGTTTCATTTGTTAAGAATAATCCTTTAGAGATGATTTGTTTCCTTTTTGGTGATCTTTACTCGTCTGCTCTTGTTTCTTTCTAGATTCACAGAAAAGAGAAATGCCTTAGATAGTTTTCTGATTAATACAATCAAAGCCCTCTCTTTATCTCGGGCTAGAGAGTTGTTAACTTTTAAATGGAGAAATGGAAAGAGAGGTTTCTTTTTCTGATAAAACCACAGGAGCCTGAAGTTTTAAAAGTTAATTTTACTTAGAAAATAAGGTAAATAAAAAGAAAATGGTGTTTCCATAAAAGGTGGATGGAATGAAAAAAAAAAAAAAGTACTTTGCTGTTAATAGATTGTCTCCTCACACAACCCACTCCTATTGCTTGATGTTTGTCAATGATTTTGAGACAACTGGTCCACACCAGGATGCATGCAGTGCTCCCAGGATGGCAATAGAACCAATCAAAATCTAACCTTTGCCCCTGACCTCTTTTTATTCTGCTTAGTCTGTCAGTGCACAAAATTTATTCTGTTATTGTCTTCCCATTTATGCCATGATCCAAGTCTTGATTTTGGATTTAGCCATAATTTTTAGGCTCTTTGTTTGGTGGAAAGTGCTTTGGAAAAAAAGATCTGAGCTTTTACCTTCGCTCCTTTACCAACTCTAGTGAGCTAACTTTTCTTTAAAAAATTAGGAATTAAGGTCATTCTCTAAACATTCATCCTTTGCTTTCCTTAGGAGAGAAAAATAATGGTTTCATTTCACAGTAGGCATGCAACTTTCATGAGGAATTATCAAAGTTAGTGGTGATTGCTCAAACTAAAATTTTGGAGGAAATAAAAGCATATAGCCATTTAAAAAAACAAGTCTTGTATGCCAACACTTTGAGAAGTAAGAAAATCATAAACAGAGCTTGTGGTGCTATATTATAATACTAAGACTGTGTTCTAAATAGCATTTGTGTAAAAATAACAATAATAATAATAATAACTACAACAGCTATCATTTACTGAGTATTTCATACTGGCTGATTTGTGTCCAGATTAGAAATAATAGTCACAGTTTTTCAGAGGCAGAGAACCATCACCCACTCCCTTGGAAATAAAGGGAATAGCATGGGATAATGACACAGGTATAAAGGTGGTTCTAGAAAAAAGAGAAACAATGGTTTCAGTCTTAATTTCAGAAGCATCAGTACCAAGTAATCTAATAACATTGATCTAATAAAAACCTTTTTGGATGAGGTTAGAATTAAAATAGAGCCAAAATATTTCTTTAGAATGCATAGATGTAGTTGTGAAACTCAAATATTCGGTTTGAGAGAAATGACTTTTTTATCAGTCCATACATTTGATAGGGGCCAAGTAACATTTGATTTGAACAAGCAATCTATAAAGACTTAAACCAATTAGGATAATCACAATATATGACAGTAGAAGCATTCTGCATGCCTGTAAATGAAGTAGAAAAAAATGCTGGCATGTTATTTATGTTCCTTTTTATTCAAAAAGTGATTTCTGGGATTTAAATTTTTTCAGGATTCGAAAATAAACTTTCAATTCTTTGTATTTAAGAAAAAACATATCTAAAATAATTATGTGATATCATATGGACTTTATGATCATTGATTGCATAGTAAAACACTGAAAGGATAAAGAGGTATATTTACATGCTAAAAATGCTTATCTCAGGATTATGGGTGATTTTCTTCCCTATTCTACATTTGTGTGTTCGCAGAATGTCTACAACTATCATACATTATGATTATAATGAACAAGGTTTATTTTGTATCAAAAAGAAATGGCAGGGAAGTGAGCTGTCAGAGAAAAGAGAAATAAAGTGAATAACAAAGCAGCCATAGATTTTATTTATTCTCTAGCTTTACAAGAGATAAAGAAATCTGAGGTAAATAACTGAATTTCTGGTTCTATTAGGAAGTTGGAAGTTGCTAAGTGGTTAAGCAGACTTATGGAGATAAATGGGAATATTCTGCACCGCTCTGGCAGAAAACCATTTCTTGTATTCCTGAAGTATTTATTTAACCTGTACATTGGGGTGGAGGAATTAGAATAAAGCCTACAGTGTGCTACCTTATCCAGATAAATTAACACTGTTTAATAATCTAGCATCTAAGTAACTGCACCTCTGGGATCTGAAAGGGGGAATTCATACGTCATATAGTCCCTTTTTGTCATCTAAATAGAGAGACCAAGCTTAACATATCTGAAATGATTTTAGAACACAGCAAGTCAAGGGTTTTAAGTATATGACCGTTTACTACAGACTGCAGAGAAATGAGGAATTCAAATAAAAATATCACTGTTTCTCGGGGTGGCCAAAAAGGTTTCATGGAAGGTCTTAAAATGAGATATGAAGCAAAGTTTTGGATTAATTTAAGGGAAGAAGATAATTTCCTGAAAATAGTTCAGAATAGTTCAAAAGGTAGCAGGAGAATGTTGGGAAGTTTGCTTCAACTCTAATGGAGGGTAGGGGAGTCTTATTCATATGTAAATTTAACTCTTTGACCTTGGCATTTAGTAATCCCTTCTTCCCAGTAAAATGGGACCAATTCTCAAGGGCAAAGGATGGGAGCTACGGCACAGACTCTGAATTGCTTCATTCGATATCCACGTCCACTTCCTTCTACGGTACTTCTCTGTATTGAGGGTGTGCAGAGCCCTTACTGCAATCACATTACAAATGTGAATTAGTTTCTTACATCATTAATACTATGAGAGATTTGGAAGGTAGAAATGGAACACCATGACATGGAGGCCAGGCTTTTGCTGCTATTACTTTTCTCCTATCAAATACAGTCTTGGAAACCTCTCTTTTTCTCCCTCCCCCCTTTTTTTTCCCCTGAAGAAGGTATAGAAGATATCTTGTATCAAGTCCCTAACTGACTGTTTAGAGTTAGAACATGGAAATTGATGCTGCTGGTGGCAGGCCCTTGATTTCCCAATCAAAGCAGATTGATGCAGTGCGTCTATCAGATGTGGTGGTAACGTGTTGATTTTTTTGACTGTTTTAGGTAGAAAGAGCAGCCCTCTTGGTGGGTGAGGTCTGTTGTGTTGTTCTGGTGATGCTTCTGGAAGATCAGTCTAAAACCTGTTCCTCCCGCCCTTCAAAAAAATCTCATTAAATCCTCTATGGTGCTTTGTGTTACTAAACGTTGACCGATACTTGCCACAGTGAAAATTACCAATATGGAAAGAAGGGAAACAGATGGCTAAATAATTTACAACAGAATATTTTAAAATATACTCTGTATGTGGATTTTGTCAAGGATCTGTTGGGCTAGAGGCTAGAGGCTTTGGCACGTATGTCGTTTACACATAAATAGTAAACTAATTGATTACTATATCAATTATTTATAGTAGTGTAATAACGAAATTGATAGGAACAACTAATCTGGGCAAGAGAAATTTCTTTTTAGTCCTCTTCCGTATCATATTAAACTCTATAGATTTGACAGTTATCTTGAAGGCAGAAAGAAATTTTATTATATATTCTCTGTTCTTTACATAAGTTTTACCTTGGGCCAAATGATTTATCTAAGTCTCTGCTTCCTCACCTCTAAAATAAGGATACAATACCACACCAACTTCGTAGGGCTGTCATAGGGATAAATGAGTTAGCGAATTGGGTTAGAAGTTACCAAGACCACCCTCAGGCTCAATGATTCACTGGGAGAACTTGCGATACTCAGAACAGCTGCTATTCTAATATTTATCATTTATTACAGAGAAAAGATAGAGATTAAAACCGGAGAAGGCATATTGAGTAAAGCCTAGGAGAAATGAGGCACAAAGCTTCCCATCCCAGAGAAGTGACTTGGGGATGCTCTTAATTCTCTCAACAATGAGGTTTGACAACATATGCAAAGTATTGTCAATCACAGACTCTTACTCCAGCCTTGGTTTACATGGTTTTTATCAAGGGTCAGTCACGTAGGCATGTAGCACTCTCGTGTGACCTTAGCTACTCAGACTCTAGCCCCGCTAAAGCAAAATCTTGTGTTCACTTAAATCACATCGTTAGGATAAACTATCTGATCAAATTGATACAGCATGGTCCAATGCCTCAGGCATACAAAAACATCCTTAGCTGCAGCATATTTTAAGGGCTCAGAAGTTATCTCCCAGGAGGTACTAATAAGTCAAGAGAGGTAGATAATTTTAGAACTTACTAAAATAGGAGACATTCCACAAGAAAAAAAAAAGGCTGTAGAAAATCCTCATTCATCAGATGGCCACTGTTTTCTTCAGCAAGAAGCCTTAATCACACACATTTCCATCTTCATTGACATTAAAAATTCCCTAGGGGACTTGTTGGATGTAACGAGAAATGTGAGCAACCCAGATATACTGAGTAACTATATAAGCATGAGTTAGTACCATGAATACTGAATATGCAAATCAGTGGAAAACCAAATTCGCTCTTGAAGCAAGGAAGGTAATGATATGAAATGTAAATTAAGGTAAAATTCATCAGGAAACAATCAGAATCTGTTCTCACTCACATACTTCTTGAGGCAAATGAGAATGATAGCTATTATTTATTAACTGACTGACATATTCATTACTGTTGAATACCTATCAGTCATTCATTTATTTATCCATTCACTTAACAATTATGTATGGAGCACCCAACATGTGATAGGCACTGTTAGAGTCACTGAGCCCAATGAACAAAGCGAGTTAAACACCTGTCCTCTTAAAACTTATAGCAATAGAAACAGCAATAAACAAATACAATCTTTTCAGATGGTGTTAGGTGCTACTAAGAAAATAAACAGTAATTGAAGCAATAAAGCACTAGATTTTATACAAGTAATCAAAATTTTTCATTTTAACCAAGTATCTGGAAACCTTAAGGAAAGGTAAAAAGAAAAATTTGTTCCTAGAAAAACTTACCTATGTGTGTATTTGTTTCTTACTCTGCTCTAACGAACTACCACAAACTTGGTGGCTTAAAACAATGCATACTTACTATTTTAGGGTTCTGGAGATCAGAAATCTGAAATGGGTCTCAGTGGGCTAAAATCAAGACATGGCAGGCTGAGGGAACTGTGTCCACACCTTTTGTTGCCTTGAAGGGCTGCCTGCATGTCTTCACTTTTAGGTTGCTTTCCATTCGAAGCCGGGTAACTGCCACTCAAGTCTTTCTCACGTTGACTTAACACTGATTCTTCTGTCTCCGTCTTCCACCTTTTCAGACCCTTGGATTACTTTGGACCCACCTAGATAATCCTATTTTAAGATCAGTTAATTAGTAACCTTAATTTCACCTGCAATTTTAAATTCCTTTTGTCATGTAACATAACATATATACAGGTTTTAGGGATTCAGGTAGGGTTATCTTTGATGGGGCGTGGTCATTATTTTTACCACAGTGAGCTACCTGTATTTGAATACAGAAGAAGCAGTCTGTCCACATATCATACAAAAAAAAAAAAAAAAAAAACCAAACAACCCACAAAAGTTTGGAAGTATTTCTCTCTATTGTACCACATTAAATTCAGTATTTTTAAAGTTAAAATTACCATCTTTTGGTCTGGCATTTTTTCACTGGCCTTTTCCAATGTTGAAGATCTACATGAGTATGTGGGTTTGCAAAGTGTTACCTAATTTAGAGTATAAGCAAAGCTCAGAGTAGGGTTTGCAAAGTTATTGTTTACTATATGCAAGAAATTCATTATGCAAAGCATTTTTCTGTTATATGACTCAGATCATAGGTGAAAGCAGTTTGCGATAAAATGGGAGTATCCTGTGTAGTTGTTATATGGTAAAATAGCTTAGGGGAAAAGGCAGACAATAAAAGTTGCTTCAGTTGCAATTGGATATTTGGGGCAATTTCACTAGGGAGCAGGGTAGTGAGGACAAACATTTGGTTAATAATTTTTCTCCTTTTTTATGTGGGGTCAGGCATGGAAAGATAAGACATTCTACCATTCTCATATTTATCTTTTTAAGTATTGATTTATTTTAGAGCGAGCATGAGCAGGAGAAGGGAGAAGGAGAGAGAATCTCAAGCAGACTCTGCATGACCTGGGGCTCCACTCAAGACGCTGAGATCACAACCTGAGCCAAAACCAAGAGTCGGACACTTAACTGACTGTGTCACCCAGGCTCCCCCTCCCTATATATATATCTATTACTCACAGTAATAATTTACAATAACTTTTCTTAGAATGTTTGGCTTTCTCTTACCTTGTGGTTGAAATTTTAAAAATTATGTAATATTCATCTGATCTATTAATTGAGGAGGACCCAAATAATTGGGTAAAACCAAGATCCATCCAGCAAATATCCAGTATTCATGGACAGAAAGTGCATGGAGCACATAAAAGACTCTAATTTGAGAACACCACGGGAAAATATTTTTAGTTGAAGACCAAGTCCTCACTGATTCACTTACCAGTCATTCCTGAAAATGCCTGTGCTGCTTATTATGAGATGTGTTCTTTTTATGGTGAAGGGGGTGAGAGAGGATGGTCAGATTCATTCAGGATGCTAGAGGGTCGCATATTTTGTGCTTAACCCTGGAAATGAAAGGTAAAAAATTATTAGCCAAATTTGGCACCCTGAGATTCCTGTTCCTTGAGGGGAAAATGTCCAGAAAATCTACCTTTTTCCAATTGGAACCACCGTCAATTTGTACTTTATTTTTAAATTTTTTAGAGAGATAGCATGCAGCTGTGAGTGGGGGGATGGGAGGTGGGGAGTGGGGGAGCAGAGGGAGAGAAAGAATTTTAAATAGACTCCATACCCAGCCAGGTACCCAAGGTAGGGCTTGATCTCCCAACCCGGAGATCATGACTTGAGCTGAAATCAAGAGTCTGATGCTTGACAGATTGAGCCACCCAGGCACCCCAATGTGCTTTATTTTTAAATAAAACAAGTTAGGAGCTAAAACTAGAAAAGAATTGTGAAAGGTTGTTAGGATCAAAATGTATTCTTTTGAGCTGGGGTGAGAATATCAACAGCCTATATGTGACAAGGATCATGGTATCAATTCAATCTCAGAAAAACTGGGACTGAGGACTCCAGATTTCCTGGGATTGTCAATGATTGTCCTACCAGAAGTTACTGCTTTGGACATTGCTACAAGTATATAGGATCCATTTCCTCTGTGGCTGTTGTAAACAAGAAAATTCAACTGAGTAAATGTGGAGATTTAATCGGCTTTGTTCAAGGATTCATGAATCCAGCACTATTTCATTTAGCAAATAGAAGCTTTGAAGAGCTATTAAAAAAAAAAAAAAAAAGGAAGGCTTTTATAAGCAGAGGGGTGCAAAAAAAAAAAAAGTTTCCAGCCAAGAGTAGATTGTTTCAAGCAAGATCACCTTCCTTGGGAAAAGGCAGGGGTCTATGAGGCAGGGGTGTATCAGGCATATTACCTCACTTGTGCTGACCAGGTAATTCCAGATTGACGGTTAAAGGTTACATTTCTGAAAGAGGCTGAAACTGCAATTATATTAGTATTAAGTCTAGGTTTGCTCATGACTCCATTTTGGGACTATAGTCTTTCTTTCCTTCTCTCCTTTCTACCTCCTTTCTTTCCTTCCTTCCTCCTTTCCTTCCTTCCTTCCTTCCTTCCTTCCTTCCTTCCTTCCTTCCTTCTTTCTTTTCTTTTCTCTTTTTTCTCTCTTTCTCTGTTTTTCTTTTTTTCCTTCCTTCCTTCCTTCCTTCCTTCCTTCCTTCCTTCCTTCCTTCCTTCCTTCCTTCCGTGACCTTTAAGATCTAAAGGAACACAATTGGAGACAAATATTTGGCAGAATCTTAGGTTTTTATTGCTCATATGATATACTCTATGTCATTGAAACCAAGCAAATTCTGGTCTTTGTTTACCACAAAAGAAATTCATTTGCAATATTTTATAAACTGTAAAATTAGAGTTATGTTTTAGGTCCCCTCAAATCTATTTCCTCTCTCTGGACAAGCCCTCTAAGCCCACAACAACCTATATCCTTGGGATGGGGGTGGGGAAATGATGGTTTAGTAGGAGAAAACTTATTAAAGTAAGTATGCTTTGGGGAGCCTGGGTGGCACAGTCAATTAAGTGTCTGACTCTTGGTTTTGGCTCAGGTCATGATCTCATGGGTTGTGAGATCAAGCTCCATGTTGGGCTCCTCACCCGATGGGGACTCTGCTTGAGATTCTCTCCCCCTGCCCCTCCCTCCTCCCAGAGCACGTATCCTTCTCTTTCTCTCTCTCTAAAATAAATAAATAAATGTTTAAAAAAAAAAAAAAGAAAAATGCTTTTTACAGCAATTTATGCATTCTCTTTTGAAAACACTTGCCTTTTCTTTAATGTTCCAAATAAATCAAGGCCAGAGTGTTTGAATGTCATAATCCACACAGCAAATATCTCTAATTTTAGAGTTTATGCAGAAAAAAAGTCATTTTTTTTTTTTTTTAAGATTACTTGTTTTAGAGAGAAAGTGAGTGGGTGGGGAGGGGAAGAGGAAGAGAGAATCTTAGGCAGACTCCACACTAAGTTTAGAGCCCAACAGGGGCTCCATCTCACCACCCTGAGATCAGGACCTGAGCTGAAACCAAGAGTTGGACGCTTAACTGACTGTGCCACCCAGGTGCTCCACCGTCCCCCTCCCTGCCCCCCCCAAAGTCATTCTTTGGCATACTTCACACCTATACTTACAGAGGGCTTTTGCTGGGTCTTAGGTCTGGGGATTTTTTTTCAGGTATTATTCTAGCTCAGTTAGCTAAGAAGGAAAAGAACAAAGAGAAGTCATTATCCCAGGTTGTAAAGTTTCCTGAAGTCACTTGCAGTGCTATTTTAATAGTGTATATAAGGAGCCATTCAGATAAAAATACTCTTGATGGACTTTACCGGCAATGTCATGGAGGCTCTGAGATGAAAGAGGAAAAACACTGTACCTGGATGAGAAGAGCAAATTCCAGCAATGGGCTGGTTGCTCATCATGTTTGTCTATGGCAATTTGTTCTCTCTGGGTCTCAGATTTTTTCTGTCCAAAGATAGAGGATTGGAGGCTCAAGGGTGACCTGGAAGAGGAGTAGAGTATTATATTAGTCTATTTTACAAATTAAGCTTCTATTTGAGAGTTCCACTCCTAAAACAATGCTTGAAAGCTAGATTTTATGATTTTATCTGATGCATCTGAAAATTCTTTGGTTCTATGAAATAGGGTTTTTATCTATTAATATCATTCATTCATTTATTTGACAAATATTTATTGAAAACATACTCTGTGCCAATTAATATTTGGCAATCAAAAAATAAACAAGGGTTTTCTTCTCCCCCGCTGCTCTGTTGATTTAATTAGGTTCTTATTTCCTCCTAGTCTCAGGCATTCCTTAAATTGAAATGTTGCCTATTATTGGTGGCAGATAAATTTTGAATAGAAAAGGAGAGTTAACCTTATGCTTAAGCAGATTAAGTGGTGATCTGTGTGGCATTATTTTGGCATCACAAGTAATTCTATCCACTGCCCTTTTCCTGATGCCAACAATTTCATCATTAAAGAAGCATGACCTTTTACTCTTTTTATCTGTAAAAATGGGAATTCTAAAGTGAGGAATAACATATAAAGTCATTAATATTCAATGCACATGTATCGTAAATTATTTGGGGTTAGGCATAGTTTATTTTTTAACGTGACAATACAGAATTCTTTAGGAAAGAAACTTCAGAATGGAAGTGGAAGGACATGTTTTTGTATTAATTTGTCTGATGCCTTAATATTTATGAAGAGTGGATTATGTACGAAATGCTATACCATGCTTTGTGGTCTCTGTGGGGTACCACTTTTTGCTGACCAGATTCTGAATAAAATGTGAAATAAGACAAAATTTAAAATAGATGAGAGATGCAGACATCACTATTCTTATTAATACAGACTAAATGAAATAATATAACTGTAAAACAAATAAGCCTATAAACTAGACCAGCAAGTTCTGCAGACTTACCCCTTATGTCATGATAGTGTGAGACTGACAGACCCCCAAATGTACAAAGACTGACCAGGTAAGATTGAAGGCAGAGAAGAGAAGAGGAGCTCCTGGTCTCTGTGGGTAGTGAGAAAAAGACTAGGGACAGTGAATTCACGCATGTCCAGTTTATTCTTCCCAAATTAACCAACCAGGTAAGTCAGTCCACTTCCTCTGAGGTGGTCAGGAAAGGGACAGAGAGAATTCAGAAATGTCCCACCAGTTGAAAATCTTCTCCTTGACATAAAGTATTGGAGATAAAGAGATGAACGAGAAGACAATGCACTTCCTTTCAAAGTGCTCACTCTCTAGTCTTATCATAACAGAAAGGTAAAATAGAATAAATCTAGATTTTAGAATCCCATATTCCTCATCCATAAAAGAGAAACGATAAAACCAACCTCACATATTTGTTGTTAGTGAGGTTTTTTGTGTAAAGCAGGCAGCATTGTATCTAGCTCAAGACAAAATTCAGTATTTATTTCCTGTGTTCTTTCCACATTCAAGATCCCTCTACTCCGAATGGGATGTAACATGTTCTAGTTTTTAAGATAGTCTAGATCTCTAAACATTTTTTTAAAAAAATCAAATTTATAAGCATTTTACTTAGGGATTGCAAGTCAGAAGTTATGTATTTAATAATAGTAAGCCATTGAATGTTAAATAAAAACCTGGAACAAAATTATTTAGCCTTTACCTAAGTATAATTATAAAGCTTATTCTAGAAAATGCTGGGACAAAAAACTTAAAATGGGAAGTTACTCTGTTTCTGGCAGTACAGCAGTATCAGCCTCCGGCTGAAAATAATGGAAGCAATTCAATACTGAAATAATATAATCAAAGTCTTGAATCTGTCAATCCAGAATTGTGTAACTAGATAAGTCCTCCCTCAAGAATGAAAATGAACTAAAGACATTGTTAGATAAACATTGAGAATGTTTAACAACCACAGATGCTCACGAAGGAAACCTTCAGGCAGAAATAAGGGAAATAACACAAGAATGCAAGTTAGAGCTGCACAGAGGAAAAGTATATACAGAAATTGGTGAACGTGGAATAAATACGAACAAATAGTCTTTTGGTGAAACAATATTTATAATGCTTAATTTGTGGTGATAAATTAAAATACTGAGCAAAAATATATAAATTAGCATAGAAACATACAGAGTTAAACATTTAAATATAACTTATTTGTGTGGAAAATACTGATTAACTTTAGAATTTGTGAAAGGTGCCTATAGACTTTTGAAGTTAAACACTTAAAAAGATCATATTCTAAAACTTCCAAATTAATAGAGAATAAGAATTGGAACAAATTAAAAACTTAATCTATGAAAAACAAGGCAAGAACGCAGGGGAAAATACAGAGGTCAACAACAAAAAATTCGCAAAATACTTTAGAAACATATTGGTTTGCTCATAATCACACAGTTGTAAATAGAATGATTTCAATAGCTAAAATAACAGAAAATGTTCATACTGGATTAAAAATCAAAATCTGTGTTGCCTATGAGATTCTCCTAAAACATAAGGACTAGATATTGAATGTACAAGGATGTAGAAGAAACATCATAGGGAAAAGATAAAATAATGTTTGGATAGCTATATTAATATCAGAAAGAAAAACATTTACCAGGAAAAAAAACTATCACTAGAATCATAACATGATGAAAGTGTAATTCCCAAGGAAAATGTAATAGTTTTATTTTGTTTGGACCTAATAAACTACCTTCAAAAACAAAAAGAAATAGTCAATAAAACTAAAAGAAGAGTTGAAAAATTGAGAATTGTGATTGATGGGCCAGTTAGCTACATCACTCTCAGTTACGTAAAAGGTCAAGAAAATAAAAGTAAAGATATAGGAGATCTGATCATTTAAAAATCTTGAGTGAATGGGCATCTACAGAACTCTTACCCCTACATATATCAGTAGTCCATTCTTTGTAATTGCTGAAAAGTATACCATTAAATGAATAGAACATTTTTTGCAATCAAGTCTCACTTCCTAAGTTTGACCCTTTTAGTCTGTCATGTTATTGTCATCTTTCTTTTATAATATGAAGAGATTCTCCTGTTGCATGCGATAGTAGAAAAAGGCGAAAGAGATTCTGCATCCCTAGATATCTCATCACCACCATCTTCATTGAGTCCACCATATCTTCATGGTATTTTTTAGGAGTAGGGAAGAATTCCTTGACAGAGAAAAATTGTTGATGTTTTTTCCTTCTCCATCCATTGCAATACTCCTCTTCCATAGCCTTCACTAAAAGAGTATATATAGGGCAGTGAAAATACTATGTATGATACTCTTATGGTAGATATATGATATCGTACATTTGTCCAAACCCATAAAATGTACCAAGAGAGAACCCTAATGTAAACTGTGGACTTGGAGTAATTATGATGATGTGTCCGTGTAGGTTCATCAATTGTAACAAATGTACCACCTTGCTGGCGGACGTTGGTGATGGGGAAGCTGTGCTTGTACAGGGACAAAGGATCATAGGGAAATAGCGGAACCTATCTCTCAGTTTTGCTGTGAACCTAAAACTGCTCAGAAAAAATATCTTTTTAAAGAAAAATTCAGTTTATGCAAGAGATAATCATTGCTAATTGTTCCTGAGCATAGGTGGCTCCCTCTGAAATCTCTTTTGGTCTGTATCTCAGTGCTGATAGGATGCTGTGAGGGATGCAGGAAGAAAATCATCCAGAAGCATTTGCTATTAGACATATGGACCTATTTCAGATTTTTTCCCCAAAAAACATACAGCAGTTTTAGTATTGTATTTATTTGTCACAGAAACAGAAATTGTGCACATTGTTCATTTTTCTTCAGAGACCGTTTAAGTATACACTGAGTTGTTGGTAATGGGTATCATAAAACATTATGGAGTCACATTACTCCATCTCTACAGAGCTGTGATAATACATGCTTAATCTGAGACGCATTTGGAAGCTGATCTTCATAAAACCAAATGCCCAAACCTAGCATGCGAACACATTTGGAAGCTGATCTTCATAAAACCAAATGCCCAAACCTAGCATGAGGAAATGTGTGGTGTTAGAGTTCATTTTGTTCTTTTGTTCAGAATTATAAGGTTTAAACATTCTTAATAGTGACCTTTTATTTTTTCCTCCTACTCTGACTTAAAGATTGTTTTTGCAAAGGCAGGCAATGTCAGTGGTTGCTAAGGAATGGATTGTTTGGACTAACTTGAGTGCTGGATTGAAGCAGATTCTCTGGCTACATCCAGTCTCAACAGAATTAAATGTTCCATGATGAACTCGTGATGTCTGCTTTGGTGGGTTAAAGATACCTCTCATACGCATGTCTAGTCTTAGCTACTGTTGGAACCACCTCCTGCTTAAGTCAGAATCAGAAAACTCTACAAAAGTGTTTTTTCTATTTGAAATTAAATCTGTTGAAGAAAGATTATATTATATATTTGGTATAATTTTACAACTGCATTTTCAATTGTTTTAATTCATTGAAATTATTTTTCTGTGTTGAAGATATCTCTTGTAGAAGAATACAAATTGATTATATGAAAGTAAAAATTGATTTTGAATGTCAAGATTTATTTCTATCTAAATAATATTTACATAATTTTAGCTCAACTGCCTAAAGTTCAAACGTCGTTAATAACTTGTATCTCAAAATATGTATAATGTAATTTGCAAAAATCCTTCCCCAATTTTTTATTCTAAGTCATTTCATACCCAGGAAAGGAAAAAAGATAAGCTGAAATAAAGCCCCAAGCCAATATGGCTGTGGACTATTTTAATGTCCTTATAGAGCTGACAGACATGTGGTATTTGAGACTTGCTCTAGTAATACCTTATGCTATAAACTGAATGGAATTTTATCTATGGATTTGGGGAGACTAATTGGCCCTGGCATTAATTGTCTCCGTGGAGGAAAAGGAAGTCAAAACTAAAACTTCAGCCACTTAATAGCCCCTTTCAGCCAAGTCCCTTGTTGATCAGTGTGGAAAAATAATGAGACCTGCTCCATTTCCAAAGAACCATCTTGCTATTGTCAACACTCCAATGTTTCTCATTTGAGACTCAAATTTATTTCAGTTCCTTACATGCTCTGTGCTATCTGCCTACATTACCATAAATTATTTCCACTAGAAATGTTGAATTGAAAAACAAAGCACTGGGTGTTTTCATGCAAGAGAAATGAATCTAACCCAAAGGAAGTAATGCCCCCATTACACACTGGTGTGCAGCTTTGTATGTTCAGAATCTTTGTCTACACCTCATGTGGGGGCCATTATATTATAGTAATACAATTGCTACAAATGGTTAAACACATTTCTAAACTAATACTAATGCAAAAGGGCTCCAGGCCTCCCATCTTAAAACATTTAACCATCATCTTCCAATACTAAGCACTCTTTTTTCCCTTGAACTTGAATTTACCAGCTATGTTTTATTCTCATAATCTTTTGTGTCCACTGTTTAATAAACACATTGACCTTAATTCCATCTCCAAATGCATGTGCAAATATTTTGTATGAGAATCCTAATAACTAGTTACTGTGTTAGATGCTTTCCTGTGCAATACTCTTCTGAGGTCAGTGTTGTTGTCCTTGTTTAATTGGTAATGATCGTTTGGATGGAAGGAACAAACGTAATCTCTACCATTACTGAGAAGTTGCTGTGGGACAGGCTTTGTGTAAACATTTTACATGCATTATCTCCTTGAAATCTCATAGTAAACTTACATGAGGGATTCTGGTATTATTCCAACAAAAAATAGAGGGATCTATTGGTTATTAATTTTCTGAGGGTCATGCAGCTTTTAATTACTGGAACAGAGAGTTAAACACGGGTTTATTTGGCCTCAAGTCAGCTCCCCTTTCTCTTCAAATCCAGATCTCTCTTATCCTTTGAGACTCATACTGAATCTCACATCCATCTGTAAAGCCTTCCCTAACATTCTGAGGTGATGTTAGTTCTGTGACTTATACAGATCCTGCGGTTGGTACCATGAACATTATCATACCATTCCTGTCTTTCTGTTTTGTTACTGTTATACCTACGTGCCATTTTTATATCACTTTAATATTACAAAGGTGGCATCTTGGTGCTTCACAATGTCAATGCTGAATGACCTCCGTGTTGAATGACCACATGGGGGTACAATGTTGAGTGACCATAGAGGGATAGGGAGAAGGGTTTAGTTAAGTCAAGAGGAGCCTTGTTCAGATTTCCCTTGAGTATGTCTATTTTGGCATGGACCAAAGGAAGAGCACTTCTTACTGCTTTGCCCTTTCCAACAGAGAATTTAAAAAAGTAGCCACTTAGACTGATTGTCAGTACATTTTCCACTTTATTGCCTTTTAAAATCCATTTTAGTAAACACAAGTTGAGGTGGAAAATAATAGTAACCTCATCAAATTATTGTTGCAACTGGGAAAAAGCCCCTCCTAACAGGATACCAACTGTTCAGTTTCCCACTTTAGGCATTATGTTTCCTGTTTCAGAGAATATACATGATGTATACTGTGGGTTGTCTTAGTTACCCTTTTTTTTTTTAAAAGTAAGAATAGAGGACAGTGAGATCCAATTTTATGTAATATTTTTTCAATCGATATGCAAAATGAGAATGAATAATAGCTAGCAAAGGAAGATAAAATGACAATCATGATCATGAGATTTTTATGTAATTTTAGAAGATATGCAGGATCATCTGTATTAGGTTTAATCATTATTCAAATATAAAAGATTTTTTTTTCTGTATAAAATTAATGAGTTTCCCCTCCCCTCTCTCCTGGGATTTATAGACTAAGAATGAGCCTTGTTCATTTATATATTCTATTAATATTTATTCCTTTCATTTATTCAATCATATAGTATTTACTAAGTTTCATAAATATATGGATATTGTCACAAAAGAATGTACATTGAATTTAAGAACTCTACTGTAATTAATAAATCTGCATAGTAACACAGTCCATCGGTCTGCATATTGCAGGCCTGGTGTTTGGTATGAGGCAGGTAGCAAATCCCATTATCTTTGTCTGCACACCATTTCACTGATGATGTGAAAAGATGAAAATTCAGACATCATATTTTGCTTTCCGAATTCCATGTCATCAGTTTGATGGATCTTCCTCCCACTGCACTGAGGAATTTACTACACAAAATTTAGTAACAATAGTTCCTTTTGTTAAAACCTTATTCTATGGCGGATGTGCTACGTGCTTTTCATGCATTTCCTTATATCCTCAAAAAACCTTTTTGTGGTAGTCATTAATTTTGTATCTGCTTTAAAAATCAGTAACTTAAAAAAGGGTGAGGTGATGTCAGTCCCCTAAGGTGACACACCTGGCTAAAGAAGGAGTGGAGTCTGTATTAGATCCATGGTCGATGAACGCCGAAGTTTGTGATGAATTTACAATATGCTGAGGCAGAACTGAGTCTGTACTGCAGATAAACAGCCTTTACCTGCGTTGCTTCAGTGAAGCCCTTTTTTCTTGCCTTTCTACCATGGAGCTCACTCCACAGGCAGAACAATAAATTGTGTGACTCTAGTTTTTGAAAGAAGGGAAAAGGATCAATACTCCTCTTGATTTCTAAATTTTAAGTCATGTTGAGATCATCATGGTCTGTCACTCTCTTTTATATTTCTACTTTGAATCAAGTGTAGAAAATAGGACTATTTCTGGAGATCATTAACCCTGCTTTGCTTTTCCCCTTCTTTAGTGCTTAGCCGTAACAACTATGAAAACCAAAGCAGATATTACTCTTCTATTTTAAAACTCATAACTAGAAGTACATTAAAAGCTTACATCTCTATTCTTGGCATTGAAGTTGAAGAGACTGGTTATTGTATTTAATGAAAGAAATTTCTTTGGTAGGTTAGGAGGTCAATTTTATCCTCTAAAATTAAAATAAATTGATATCCTTGATGATGTAATGTGCCGGATTCAGAATTGTTCTGCCGATGGAGGGCACCGCTATTCCGCCAGCAGTATCGGTGTTATAGACTGATGTTAGAGAGTAGCACGAAGTAGAATAAAACCCACACAGGCAGAAGGGGTTTCACGCCCCACTGACTTGACAGAAGGTTCTGTTCCATATCCCAACATCCTGGAACCTGGAAGCACTCACTTTCTAAGGAACGAATCTCATTCTGGTCTGTTGCTCTGTCACTGGGTCTGGTAGCACACACTTCCAAGCCACCATCATCTCTTGCCTAGGAATACAATAGCCCACTTACTGTTCTACTTGTTTCTAGCCTTTGCTGATTATTGTTTCTTCTCTACTCATCAGTGAGAATGATCCTTTTAAAATCCACGTCAGATTAAATGCAATGTTAAATCACATTATTCCTTGGCTCCCCAGTTCGCTCATGGTACAGTCCACATCCACCCAGTAGTCCACAATGTCCTTCATGATCTATTCCTCTAATCCTCTTCTGATCTCAATCCCTATTATTCTCTCCTTATACTCCAACAATCCTGCTTATTCACTTTTCCCCACTTAAGACTGACATGCTTCTGCCTCAGGGCATTTGCATTGCTTGCCTGTTCTCTCTACGTGGAAGGTTCTTCCTTCAGATACCCACGTGGCTAACCCCATGACTCCTTAAGTTTCTGTTCGGATAAAACTTTTTCAGAAGGCCTACCTATTTACAATTTAAAATTTCAACACTCTGTCACTCCTGACCTTTCATATCACACTGTGATTTTTCTGCTATAACCTTTATCATCTTTATATATCAGGTACTTATAAAAACTTGCTTGTTAGACTGTAAGTTCCAGGAGGTTAATCTTTGCCATCTGTGTCCATTGATGTATCTTGAGCACTTAGGTAAGTGCCCTATACTCACTATCCGTTAACTGAATTAAGTAATGAGAAAAGGCTTGATACATCCTAACCAACTTATTTAACATGACTTGACATAGGGGTGCCTGGGTGGCTCAATCAGTTAAATGTCTGATTCTTGATTTGGCCATGATCTCAGGGTTGTGATATCAAGGCCCCCATCAGGCTCCATGCCCAGCATGGAGCCTGCTTGATTCTATATCTTCCTCTCCCTCTGCCCCTCCCCTACTTCTCTCTCTCTCCCCCTCTCTCTCTGTCTCACTCTCTCTCCCTCTTTACAAAGAAAAAATTAAGATGGCTTGATTTTTAGCATGCGACATATCACATACATATGTGAATGTCAGGCAGACCAGTCAAAAAGATAGGCTGTTATCTTTGAGAAGAGTCTTATGTTTTGGTGTCAAACCTAGCTGCTTTAAACAGACTACTCCAGTTTTTAGGTATATAACTTCAGATATTTAATTATGTAGCGTTAACTTAGTTAAATAAGTAGGGCACATATATAAAATTAATTATAATCAATTACTCTCTGTCAGAGAAGTCAAATAGCTATTTAATAAATGACTTTTTCTTTCTCTAAAATATTTCTAATATAACATTGCTTATTTTACAGGATGATACACCTGTTTTGATAGTAAAGAATTAAATTTCATAATGCTAACTAACTAATGTCCCTCAGGATACCAGTATATCCATAGCATAATTACCATACCCTGGCTTGATTTCTTTATGGCATCTTGCTGTTGCACAGATGGTAGGGAGGAAGTAATAGCCTTTGGTTGAGGATTCTTCATAAAGTTTATAGCCTTTAAACCTGGAGAAACTCCAAGTCATGATAGCATCTGCTTTTAAAAAGATATGAATGTGGAATCCATTGCATACCATCCTTAATTTATTTTCCAGAAAGCAAAGTATTGGTATCCTATGGCATTTGCTTAATGATAATATAAAGTTCTCAGGTATCTCTAAAACCTATACACTATTTTCTTGATTATGACTCCAAACTACTTACTTCAAGCCCTTGGATTTCTTAAACAGTATAGGAAAGATGAAAAGCAGGTGGCACTGCAATAAAAGCAAAAACAAACACAACAACAACAAAGAAAAAAAAATAGTGACATAATGTAGGAGCAAGACAAAAAAATAATAATATAAAGAGATACTGTGTGAATGCCTCGACATCTCCCCTGCTCTTTTCTCAGGCAACCTCAAAGAAATGTTCCCACTTAACAGTTTCTGGGCATCTCCTTGTAGAAGATGGCCAGCTATGAAGAGTACAGTACTCCTATTGGAGAAACCATTCCATAAGTCCATACTGCTTTACTGGTGCTTTATCTTACAAAAAACCAAAGATATGAGAAGATAAAACAAGATGTAGGAGGAGAAATTATGATAATATAAAAAAGAGAAGGTGAGAAAATACAAGCTAGGAGATTTATTTGATAGTCCAAAAATACAGTGACCACATGAAAATGCTTTACAGTAAACTGGGTTTGGTGGTACCTCCAGACCCTGATAGAAACAAGTGCTCTTCAGCAGAGCTCACCTTTAATGTGTAGGCCACGAAGAAGTCTCACTAACTTTTAGGGAAAACACTTATTTCTAGGGAAAACACAATGAGAAACAACCAAACACATAGGGAAATGGTGATGTAAATAAATTTAAAAAAACCTTTATGAGTGTCCTATTGTTTCTAATTACCACAAGCTTAGTGGTTTAAAAAAACATACATTCATTATCTTATAGTTCTGGAGTTCAAGAGTCTTAAAGGGGTCAACAGGGTTATATTCCTTCAGGAGTCTCCAATGGAGAATCCCTTCCCTTGCCTTTTCCAGCTACTAGAGGCTACCTGCATTCATTAACTCCTGACCCCTTTCTCAAACCACTTCGACCTCTGCTCCCATCAGGCCTCCTCTTCTGACTCTCATGGTCCTGCCTTTCTATTATGAGGATCCCTTGTGATTGCACTGGGTCCACTGGGATAATCCAGGATAATCTCCCCATATCAAATTCCTGAATTTACTACATCTGTGAAGTTCCTGGTGTCAGGTACGTAAGGTCATATTTAGAGGTTTCAGGAGGGGGATGTAAATATTTTAGAGGTTTCAGAAGGGGGATGTAAATATTTTTGAGAGTTCATTACCCTCTACAATAGCACATAGAGATTATAAAATACTTCAGACACTGTAATTATCAAAACACCTATTATAAAGTTATGTTTTTTTATATTTAAAGAAATAGGAGGTTGACTGGAAGTCTGTATATGAAACAAGAAACCATGAAAATGACCTAGCACATTTTAAAAAGTATCAAAAAGGGCTTCTAGAAATCAAGTAAATTATATATATTTTTTTAAAAATATGAGTTTTAGGCACACAAGAAAATGCAGTTAGTCAAATAATTTCAGAAAAAAAATTCTAAAAGATTTCAAATTTTCAGAATATATGGAGAAATATCCCGCTTCCTCTTCTGGTTGGAAATATCACAGTTATTCGTTTTATGGTGTTCTTTACATGTACACTTATGAACTCCTCTGTATGTTAGAAATATGAAATGTTGAAAATATCCATAAAAGTTCTATGTAAGTAACTGGAACCAAACTGAAGATAATTGTGAATTATTAGGGAAAAAAATCTCACACTATTAAAGACAAATTGTAAGAGAAAGTTGATATAATGTAGAATGTAGATCCAGGATACTCAATATCAGCTAATAGAAGTTCTAGAAAGAGAGTGAACAGACCAAATTTAAGGGATTAATTTTCCTAGAAATTAAGAGACTCAACTAGTAAAGGTAGAACAATTGTCCCAAAATAATCTAAAAATTTATTGTAATTTTAGATGTGAAATGAATTTAAATAAATTTGTATAGTGAAAGAAATGAGTTCAGAAATCTGAACAAATGAGATGGAGCATATGATAAAGTTCATGCTGATTATCAGCGAGTAAAGAATAGACGGCTTGGTAATCACTGTTAGGACACTAATTTTTCAGATGAAAATCTTTGAGAATTTCTACCTTGCCCAAACAGTTCTCTAGTTGAAGCCAAGAATATACGTGTAAATCAACAGTGAAAATTGGTATAAAATATAATAGAAAGGTAAGGGTAGGCATACCTTACCAACATAAGATAGAGATTTATTTACTCATTAAATGTATCTCCTTTCAAATTTGATAACATAATTGAAAACTTATTTGGAAGAACTAATCCTAAGTGATTCAATTTGGCAAATCTTTTCAGACTTCTAACACATACAACTCACTATTCTAGGTTCTGGGGATACCTAGGGAACAAAACAGACAAAAATTCCTGCTCTCATGAATTTAAATTTCAGAGGAAAATAAACAAGAAAAAAATGTGATCTGTGAGAAACTCCCAAGTGCTATGGGGAAAAAAAAAAGAGTAGAGGATGGATAATATGGCTTGACTTTGGCAGGAGTTGAAGTGTGTTGAAATTATTTCAAGTCATTAGTATAGGTCTTACTAAGAGGTGTGCCATATGAGGAAAGACTTGAAGAAGGCAAATGGCGAGCATCTGGGGAAAAGCATTCCTGGCAAAGGGAACAGCCAGGGCAAAATCTGCATATTCAAAGAACATCTCGGAGGCCAGATGTTTGAAACCAAGCAAGTGTGGAGGAGAAAATAAGAAATGAAATAAAGCTGAACAAGGGGATGAGACAAGTGAATTGTCAGGGGAAAATATTTGCAACAATTTTAGCAAGCAAAATATTGATATTCATAAAAAGAGCCCCAACATTAAAGTAAGAAAGTAGCATGCATCCCAGAAAATACTGGACAGTGCTTATGAGTAAGCATATCACTGAAGTAGCAAATTGGCCAATAAAAATACTTAACTGTCTCTGGTGATGAGAGTGATCAGAGAAATAATAATAAAAATTAATAAATTTTCTGTGTTTGGGGCACTTTTCTAAGCACTTAATTAAGCATATGCTTGGTAGGGGTGCCTGGGTGGCCAAGTTGGTTAAGCATCTGCCCTCGGCTCAGGTCATGATAGGGGGTCCTGGGATTGAGCCTCACATAGGTTTTCCTGCTCAGCAGGGAGTCTGCTTCTCCCTCTCCTTCTGCCTGCCATTCTGCCTGCATGTGCGTGCATGCTCGCTATCAAATAAATAATATATTTAAAAAAATTTATATGCCTCTTATAACCCATAACATTAAATCCTTATTTTAGAGATGAGGACCTTGCTACACAGAAAAGTAGTCTAACCAAGTTTACAAAGCTTGATAGTGATGGATATTAGGTATTCTGATTCCAGGATCCACTATCATTCAGCATAATTTTAGGGTTCATCCATGTTGTAGGCTAATTAATAAGTTCTACATTTGTTTTGTGAATAATTAATGTTAAATTTGTAGATCTACATTTACTTACCATTCATCGATTCATGGACATATGAGTTGGGTCCACTTCCATTGATATGTGGCTTATATTTGGCTATTACAACTAAAACTGCTGTGAACATTTATATATAAGTTTTGTGTAGACTAGTGATTAATTTTTCTTGGTTATACATCTCCGCGTGGAACTGCTTGATCATAAGGTATCTATAATAATTTGGGGCACCGTCAAACTCTTTTTCACCATGGCTACATCATTTTACATTTCAACTAGCAATGTATTAAGTGTTACTTCTCTGTATTCTTAGCACTTGTTTTTTATTTTTTTAATAAATTTTTAAGTGTAGCCACTCAAGTTTATGTGAAAAGTTATCTCATTGTGCTTTTCATTTCCATCCCCCTGGTGATTAAATTTATTGAGCATTGTTTTGTATGTTTGTTGGCATATTATATTTGGGGAAATGTCTATTTAGATCTTGGACCATTTTTAAATTTCAGTATTTATCATTGAGTTGTAAGATACAAGACCCTTATCAGACACATGACTCGCGAATAGTTTCTTCCATTCTGTAGATTGTTTTTTCACTTTTTGAAGGTATAGTTTGCAGCGTAAATGGTTTTAATTTTCTATAATCCAGTGTATCTATATATTCTTTTTGCCACTTGTGCTTTTGGTGTGCTAAGAAAACCATTGCTTAACCTAAGGTTAATATTAAATATATACTTTTATGTTTTTCTCCAAGATTAAATACTTTAAGCTATTAAATTTTAGTCTGTGAGTCATTTAAGTTTAATTTTTGCATATGGCATAAGGCGGGGATTCAGCTTTACTCTTTGGAAAGTGGCTATCCAGTTGTCCCAGCATGATTTGTGAAAAAACGATTTTTCCCCATTCAATTGTCTTGGCACTTTTGTCTAAAATCAGTTACCCGCTGATCCCCAAGTCTATTTTTATGCCAGTACAAAATTGTTTTAACTATCATAGATTTGTAGTAAGCTTTAAAATTGGGAAAGTTTAAGTCCTGCAACTTTTTTCTTCTTTTTTGAGAATGTATTTTTTGACAGTTCTTTGTCCTTTATATTACCATTTGAGTTTTAGGATAAACTTTCCAATGTCTGAAAAAGAAAAGGCCAGTTAGGATTTTCATAGCAACTGTGTTGAACCTATAGATTAATTAGGATACAACTGTCATCTTAAAATATTTAGTCTTCTGACACATGAACATGAGAAGCCTTTTAATTTACTTAGATCTTTAATTCCTTTCAACAGTGTTTATGGTTTTCAAAATACAAGTCTTATACTTGTTTTATGAATGTGTAACTAAGGATTTTGTTTTTTTGATCTATTATAAAAAGAATGGCTTTTTAAATTTCATTTTTGGAATGTTCATTACTAGTGTCTATAAATCCAGTTGACATTGCATATTGACCTCATATACTACGACTCTGCTGTACTTGTTTATTAATACTAATTTTTGTGTGTGTATATTCCTTAGAATTTTCTATATATAAATCATGTAATCTGCAAATACAGATAACTTTATGTCTTCCTTTCCAATCTGGATGCTTTCTATTTCTTGTCTCACCCAACTGCCCTGACGAGAACCTTCCCACCCAGTACAATGATAATAGAAATAGCAAGAGCTGACTTGACATCCTTAACTTCTTCATGATTTTGGGAGAAAGCATTCAGTCTTTTATCATTGGGTTTGATGGTGGTTGTGGGTTTTTTTTCAGATGTCTTCTAAAAGGTTGAGGCTTTTCTAGTTTTTTTGAGGGTTTTTTTTTTAATCATGAAATGATATTGGATTTTTATCAAATAAGTTTTCTACATTTACTGAGAAACAGTTTTTGTTCTTTATTCACTTGATATGGTGTGATTATTAATTGATTCTGGGTGTTAAACTGACCATACATGTGTGGGATAAATACCACTTGGTCTTGATGTATAATCCTTTTTATATGTTACTGGATTTATTTTGCAGATTTTTGAAGGACTTTTACATTGTTATTCACTCTAATTGTTTAAGCATAGTTTCCTCTTTGAACATGTTTATAATATGGATCCCTTCAAAGTTAGTTTCTATTGCTTTTTCCCTGTGTGAATCATGTATACATCATTTGCATTTCTCTTAACTTTGTTGAAAGCTGTACCTTGTATTTCAGCAACTCAGTCTGGATACACATTCTCTACAGGAAGGGGGGGTTATTGTTATTTGATTGGTCACACTTTACATTTGTTTAGTGACACATTCTGTGGCGTGTATCTACCCTGTAGTGTGCAGCCTCTGATGTCCCTGCTTAGATGTTTTTTCTTTGCTTTAATCTTTTGGTTTTGCTACTTAAAGGTCAGCCATGATCAGCATAAATGATTTATTGGTTACAGATTATGCTTAAGCATCCTTAACCAGTAAGATTTTTACCTATACTATTGGGTATGCGTGTTGTTTGTAGGTTACTACCACTACTAAGTGTGTTTACATGTTTTGGACCCACATTCAGCCTGGAACTATTAACTTGGTCATTACCTCTCTAATCAGCCCTAGAAAGTAAAGCATTGGTTGTGTATAGTCATCTAGACTGCCCATAGTGAATATGATTTGTTTTTAAATCTGGCTTTCAAGGAGTCACATTTGGGTCAGAGAAGCTTATTTGTCAGCCAGGATCTGGTCTGAAGGTGAATTGAAGACCTTTGTGCCAATGAGCTGTGTTCCCTGCGTTGGTGGGTCTGTGTGTGGCTTGGAGGTTGTTTTCAGGTCTGCTCCATGTCCCACTCTGATTGATCCTGAGTGGGTACAGCAGAGTGCGTGTGCATAGCTTTCCTGAACTCCAGGTTGAGTGTGAGTCCAGAAGTAGTCTTCTTGAATGCCTAATGGTAGAAGGAGGGCAGATGGTGAGCCCTGTGTTCTTGGCTGCTCCAGTCTGCACCATGCTGGGCTGGATGGGGGGAGAAAGGGAGTGTGTCATGATTCAAATACCACAGACTCTCACCGTTCTTACTGAGACTTGGCAGCTGGTGCATGTGAATGTTTCTTCATTTGCTCTATGCTCTTAGGACAATTTCTCATAGACTTTAAATGATCGTTTTTTGTAATTTCCAACAATAAAATTATTTTGCTGGGAAATATCTTCAGCACTCTTAAGTTACCATTTTGGAAGTCCTGCCTCCTATGTAACTGTTTGTTTATGCAAGTCATGCATAGAAATACATACATAATGTATATGAACCATATACATTTACAAATGAATAGGAAAAGATCTGGCAGCCTCCGCTCGCTAGTATTAGCAGACTGGAAAATTGGGAATGGCTGGCTAAGTGCAGAATTAAATCTCTGTCGCTTATTTCTATCGATATTCTTCTGTCACTCTCTTGCTTTAGACACCTTATTACGTCCCTGCCAGTCAAAATACTAAATACCTAAATGTCAGCATTATAAATTCTTCATAGTCTGTCTCCACATTATTTGCCCGATGTGTCCCTTACTCTCTTACCTTCTTACTATAATCTTACCGTGTGAGGCTCCTCTGATATCCTGCCTTCCCCATGATTCATTTCCTGATTACTCCTCCTTTTTCATGGAACTGTATGGGGTGGATGGTTCAGTTAACATGACTTTTCCTGATAGATTTTAAGTGCTTCGAGAACAGAGAATATGTCTTATTCTTTTTTCCCCCATCACTTGACACAGAAACTGTCACTTAGTAGGAACTTAGTGGAAGTTAGTCACTTTTTAATGAAAATATTCCATGCTAATATATCATATGTGGCAGCAGAAATCTCTTGTTTAAGGCTGTAGCTATATGTACCTTAAACATTAAGTGTAAATAGGAATATGTGCTTGGTCAGGTACTCAGTGAAAATACGTCATTCTACACACTTCGACTTACAGGGCACTAAGCATGTGCAACTAAGAATGTGAGAGGAATAATCTGAAGTTCTGGGCTCCCAGAAAAGGAATGCTAAGAAGGCTTCTTTTTTCTAAGGGTCTACTCTGCTGGCTCCAAGCAGCCTGCTAAACACTTTGCATCAATTAATTTCCTTTAAAAAATAACCTGAGATTTAGGTATTATTCAATTTTACAGAAGGAGAATTTGAGGCACAGAGCTACTAAAAGACGCCCAGTGTCACAACATTGATGATTGGGGGAACAAGGACTCAAACCCAGGCCTGATTCAGAGCTTGGCATTCCTGAATTTTAATTTCAGTCCTTGTAATAAAACTGTTTTGAATTAATTATCACATAACTGGAAGTGCTTTTTAACTTCTGTTTTCCCTGCTTGGGGGCATCTTAAAAATCAGTGGCGTGTTGGACTGACTGCATCTTTCTGTCTGATCTGATACTGTCACATATGCATAGACACGGTCAGGGGTGTGACTTATAACACCTAATGGTTGTAAGTAGGACTAGCAAGCTTGTTTGGCGTTTCCTACAGAAACAGCCTTTCAGATGTCTCCTTCGTGGGAGACAGAGGGCATTGCCAAATAGCTAATAGGCAAACCTATCTTTGGGGACTAGTGCTGGATAATGTTCTCAAAGCAGAAACCATGTATCCATAGTTGCATGTGAAATACAGCAGGTTATTGCTGTGAATTTTCCCCTTCCTTCCTTCTACAATAACAGATAGGGGCAACTATTTGGATAATGCTGGCACTTTAATCATACCGGATGCTATGAAAAAGCAGTGTTCTTCAGGTGGCAAAGTATATGTAAACACATTATAATGATTACCTGTGTAATTGGAAATTACTTGTTTCAGCAAATAACTGGAATTCAGTCCAATAGGCTAGTGGTTTGAAGCCAACATGATTTGTTTCTGAAGCGGGGTATCACACAAGCAATACATCACCGTGCTTTGCAGTGACAGATTTCTAGAGCTGAGGTTGTGTTCTATAAATGATCTTCTTTATAGATCTTATATAGCACAGCTTTACAGACATTTGGCTACTTGGGAAAGAGCTGAGTGGTCAGTTTGACCCATTGGGATTCTTTCTAAAACTCCTCAAGGGAAATCCTTTTAATATATAGTTTCCCGTCATTCCCATGTCAATGAATCATGCCACACCACTGTAGGCAACAGAATTTTTACAGTATGGGCCTTGGAACCAGGCAAACCTCCACTCAAATCCTGTCTCACCTATGAACAGCATGACCTTGGACAAGTTTCTAATGCCCTCTAGACTTCAGTGTCTTCATTTGTAAAATGGGGCTAGTAACAACTACCTCCTTGGTTTGTTGTAGTGAATAAGTGAAATGATTAAGGTTAAAAAAAAAAAAAAAGCCTCAAACAGTTCTGGTGCTATCAAAAGCACAGTGTTGAAAAACTTTGAGAATCAAGTCTCAGGCTTAGCATAGGAGAGAATCCTGGTGGGTTAGGGGTGTTTCCATGGCCACAGGATGGAGGATGGCAGCCCAGTTTGCAATCTCCTATGTCCCACCTGCAAATCTTACTCTGTCATTGTCAACGATTTCTCCAACCCCAGGTTAGAGACAAAAAATTTCAGATAGAAAACAGTTTTACCCATACAGAGTGATGGGTAAAACTTCCCATCAGCCTGAATGCTAGAAATTGTAAACTTAAAATAAAAGGAATTTCCTTTGATGCAAGTAAGAGATCGCTGATTATTGAATCTCTTGGCCCATGGGAATAAAATCCTAGGAGAGGTTTGGAATTGCTTAGGAGTTTTAAGAGTAAACTAATAAATATTGATCCATATCTCTAGAATCTAAGAGGAATTAGTCTGGTATAAAAAGGAACAAAGCATTGAGTCTAAATTAAAACAGGTTTTTTTTTTTTCCTGGCATTTAAGTTATATTTTTATTTCACAGTAGCTGGCATTTCAGTAACTTATTTTTATCATTTCTGTAGTTACTATCATCATTAATTCAAGCAGTTATTCAGCAAGTCAGAAATGATAACTCTTGGGCACTGAGTATAAACTAAAGGGGAGAGAGGAGGAGGAAGAAGAAGGAGAGGAAGTAGAGAAAGATAATGAGAGATAGGAAAAATAAAGGGAAGGAGAGAAGGAGAGAGGAGGAGGGGAAAGAAAGAAGAAAGGAAGAGGGAAACAGCCTTGAGAAGGCCTGCTTTACAAGTTTTTATTTAAGTAATGATTTTTAAATCATTGCAAGTATTAGAAAGATTTTAGGTTGGAAAGACAACTGTCAGTGCGTATATTTTGTTTTGTTTCTTACAATTTAATAGGTATATATATCACCTAGAGTTGGTATTAAAATGCATATTCTGATTCAGTGGCTCAGACCGGGGACCAGAATATGTATTTCTAACAAGTTCCAAGATGACGTGGATGCTCTGCTCCTGGAACCACACTTGGAATGCATGGTATCATATGGGCCCAGCCTTACCACCAAAGACTTGTTCCTTCCAAGGCAGTATATCTTCTTGTGAAAACCGGTGTATATACTTAGAGCAGCAGTTCTGAAATATGGCTACACATTGGTAGCTTCTAGGGAACTTAAAAATATTATTAATGTCTATAGTTCATCCTTCTCCCAACACCCTAGAGATTTTAATGTAATTGATGTGGGGTATAATCTGGGCATAAGGATTTTCAAAAGGTCCCCAGGTTTATTAAGTTTCTATTGCTGCTGTGACAAGTTACCACAAGCTTAGTGGCGTAAAAAACCCCACAAATTTACAAATTTATTTTTCTTACACTTCTGTAGAACATAAATCTGACAGGGATCTCATTGAGCTAAGATTAAGGTGTCCGAAGATGCATTCCTTTCTGGAGCCTCAGGGTATATCTATTGCTTTGCCATTTCCAGTTTCTAGAGGTTTCTTGCTTTTCTTGGTGATAGTTCACTTAAAACCAGTAAGTCAGGCCAAGTCATTCATACGCAGCCATTGCTCTGATCCCCCTTCAGAGCACTCTTCCACTAAGGGATCTTGTGATTACACTGGGTCCACCCAGATATTCCAGGATAATCTCCCTATTTTAAGGTTAGCTGATGAGCAATCTGAATTCCATCTGCAACTTTAATTTCGTTTTACCATATAAACTATCATATTCACAGGTGCCAGGGGTTAGGACATGGACATCCTTGGGGACCATTATTCTGCCTACCACACCGTGCAATTCTAATGTACATCCAGGGATAGAAATCAAAATAGAATATTGTCACTTAAATTGGACCAAAGGGAAATAAAGATGTTCTAGAAGTGTAAGGAGGGAGGTAGACTTAACCTTTTACATTTGTCATATATTTCTCACTTCAATAATATACATGAATTTCTTCTTGCCTGAGGAAATTATATCTCTTTAATATGTTCTCACTTGGTTCCTGTTAGATATACAAGATATAAGATGAACTGACGAGGAAGAAAAAAGTCCTAAGTAAGGAAAATGGGAGGTGATGGGAGAATCTTCAAATACCAATTTGGTATTTGTGAATTATTCACACACCATGGATTGAACCTTTCCATTTTATTCTTTGAGTTTATGATCTTCCCCCCTTTTGTATCCTCTGGCTACTGCCTTGTTTCCGGTGTCTGATAAATCTCTTAAATGCCAATACCCTGGACACAGAAGACCACACTGTGACACCTGAGCTTTAAAGTGACAATTCAAAGGTAGAGGGGATACTAAAAGAGTAATGAATTAGCTTATTATTAATGTGGACCCCATTATAATGCAAATATAGTTCTGAGTAGTCTTAGCCTTTAAAATTCAAAATACCATGGTTTGACAGTTTAACATGATAGGAGAAATAACTACATTATAATGAAAGAAATCAACTTCCCAAATCTGCATATTTGCATGCAAAATGAGTGAATAAAAATCTAGGGTGGGGGAAAAGGGAAAGATATTTTAAAATTCCAAATACAAGAGACTAAAATTATTTACATAAAAAGAGTTATATGGCCGATATCACATAATCAGCTTATGAATTCCTTTGTTCTGAGTATCATTTTGCATCTAGTACAACTTTCTGGAAGCCCGAATGGACCTATAGATAATTGGCATGCTTTATGCATACATAGAAACTAAAGAAAACAGATTATCACAATAATCCCTAGTTTAGAAATTACTTTTTTCAGGGATCATTTTCTAACCCAAGTCTGGGTTAATAGGTCCTCATATATAATTCTGTCAGAGTTTTACGTCCAAAGTCTTTGTCACACTGCTTAGTAAGTGTCTTTTTATTAAAATGTTGAGACATATGGGACTAGAAATCTCATGGGCTTCTTTGCCAATATATCTATTGTTTTGGGCACACAGAGATCAGTCAATTAAAATGTGAATGAACAAGCAAACAAATTTATATCCCAAAGCTACTTAACTCAAATCACAAATAAAACAAAATCTCCAGGTTTAGCTTGACAGTAATTTTTTTCTTCTTCAATTATCTTGTAAAGGGCTTATTCTGGTGCCCGGAAATAGAAACATAGGTAAGATCAGATCCTTGTTCTTCAGGAGCTCATAGTTAAACAGCAAGTTACAATGCTCTGCTAAGTGCTCTGGTAGAGACCAAAACATCATACTCTGATTGAAAAAAGAAAGGCACCCCCAACCTGTTTTATAAGAGTAAAGAAATACTTCAAGACAGATCTACTGGAAAAGGTGATTTTAAAGACATACTCTAGAATATAGAAGAAGTTTCCCATGTGATAGATTGAAGAAGTATATTTTGGACAAAAGAAGCATAAAATTACATGAAGGAAGGGAAAAAGGGGAGATAGTACAAATAGGAGATAGAATGCCTCGGGAATTATTTGATTTAATAAACTGAGCTGGCCTAACAGGATGCCAAGTCTAGCACCATCTCTACTGTCAGAAATGTCATACTGCACCCATATATATTGTAGTTATGTAGCATACATTTTAATGTAGTTACCCCTCTCCCTAATCACATTTAACTGTCATACTGTCCTCTTTTGAATTTTGAAAAATAAGACTACTCAGAACAACTATATTTGCATCATAATTGGGTCTGCATTAAATTTCACTGAGTGAAATCATATTAAAACATTTTACACGGTTCGCTCAGAGTGGGTGTTCCTAGACCAGCCACATTAGCATCATTTGGGAACTTGTTAGAAATAACAAGATCTACTGAATCAAGAATTCTAGTGGTAGGGCCCAGAAATCTGTGTTTTAGTACGTCTTCCTGATGATTTTGGTACATGTTCAACTTTGACAGCCACTAATAAATGAACACGAGCAGATTTGTAGGAAAATTTCCTTATTTATTATTAGTACTGTTGGTGGTAGCAGTCGGTACTGGTGATGGAAGTGGTGGGTACACTGTTCTGAAAAAGCTCTACCTTGGCAAATCTGTTTGGATTTTGGACATGTGAAGGTTTTGTATTTGTTTGTTTTTTTTCCTGCGTGTTTTAGAGGATCCATGGCTTTATCTCCAGATTTTCTTAATGACATACTTTCTGGAATCATGGAAGGTGAAAGTCTCACGAGGTTTTGGGGTGAGAGGACCCCATTCCAATGTCAGAGAGGTAACTCAGACATTAGGGTAATATTTCCTTAGTATTTGTGAAGTTTTCTTCATTGTGATTCTGCAGTTTTGATAAGAGAAAAAAAAATTCATCTAGCCTAGACTCATTGGAGATTTATTTTGCTTGCTAATAGAAATTACTTATATTTAAAATTTTAATTTTCAATTTAGTTGATAAGTACTTTAATTATCCAGTGGTTAGAACCACCAATGTCTTCTTAAATTTTTAAAGATTAGTTTTGAAGCACCTGTCGTTGTCTTCAAAAGTCTAAACATGTAGAAGAAAATATTTCCTTTTCTTTTACTCTACTTTTATACTGCTTAGAGGGATTAATCAGAGGCAACTTTTCCTTTTTATAAAGTTTTCTACAAATTATATGGACATTGCTGCCACTGGTGTATGTAGTAACTTTGAAGATTTGGGGTTGGTTAAGTTTTAGATTTCTCAGACTGTGAAATTAGAAGCTCAGCTAGCATAAGTGTGCACACTGAAACAGAGTTTCAGAGAAAATTCCCTTTATCCCAGCAGGAACAACCATGCCATGGAGAAATTTCACTGAATAGACAAGTTAACCAGAAAGTCCTGTTAAATATATACTACATTTTCTAACCATTGTGGTTAAATGCCATTCTGTAATGCTTCCTCTTCTAAACTTAAAGTTGGAAAGAATTTCAAGAGTTTTAGAATTTCAATCACCTAATTCTTCCTAAGACTAAACTGATACCATCTCATTAGGATATTGCTCAATATTCATTATAATGATATAAATTTGCAATGATTTTAAATCATTTTTTTTAAGAGAGGGGTGGAGGAGGGACAGAGGGAGAGAGAGAATCCCAAGCAGGCTCTATACCCAGTGCGGAGCCTGGCACAAGACTTGATCTCATGTCCTGACATCATGACCTGAGCCAAAATCAAGAGTCTGACTGTTAACCGACTGAGCCACCCAGGTGTCCCTAAATCATTCCTTTTCAAAATACATTCCTCAGAACACTGATTCTCCATTTGTGTGTGGTGAGAGCGGTGCAGAGGGATGGGGAGAGTTCAGAGGTCAAATAAATTTGGTTAATGCACTATACAACAGATCCCTCTTGGAGATACACAAGACAAATTAACATATTAAAGACTTTATTGGTTTTGAAATTTATTTAATAAAAGTGTCTAGCACTTTTTTGAATATGTGCTATAATTTTAAAAGTGATCTCTACAAACACATCTTTTTTAAAAGATTTTAAGTAATCTTTACATTCAATGTGAGGCTTGAACTCACAACCCTGAAATCAAGAGTCATATGTTCTACTGACTGAGCCAGCTAGTCACTCCAAAACACCTTTTAATACGTTCTTCTAAAAGGTTTTCATTATAGTTGGAGGTTTGTTTTGTTTTTGTGTTGTTTTTTTTTTTTAAGATTTTGTTTATTTATTTGACAGAGAGGGAGAGATCAGTAGTAAAAGCAGGGGGAGTGAGAGAGGGAGAAGCAGGCTCCCTGCCGCAGAGCCAGGAACCCAATGCAGGACTCTCCCAGGACCCTGGGATCATGACCTGAGCCGAAGGCAGGTATTTAACCAACTGAGCCACCCAGGTGCCCCCAGAGGTTTCTTTATAGCTATTAATAGAAAAGTCATTCCAGATTTAGGTCTAAAGAATAATTAGATGGTATTATTAAGCAGAATAAATCTTTTGCTCTTCTCTATAGCATACAAAATATCCTGCTCACACCAAAAAACAACTATTTCCATGCCTATATAGATTTCTTTTTTCCCTCCTATAGCGCACTATGTCGATATGTCCTTCAATATAGATGACAGGATCACGCCTTGCTCTAAATAGTAGAAACATACATGAGAGATTCTATCACTGTGAAAACTATATTTCAATAATTTTTGAGTCATTATACTTATAAAGTAACACTTATAAACGAGGAAGCATGTTAAGGGCATGTCAAAGACACTGAGAATTTAGCAAACAACATTAAGTTTCTGCTGTATTCCAGGAACCACACTAGCCCCTGGAGATACAGTGGTTCTTGATCTCATGGGGCTTATGGTACAGGTCTTGTTAATAAAGAAATTCCTTTACTTAATCTAATGTTAACAACACAAATAATTTTAACTATATTGATCACATGTTTTTATCTTAGAACTTGTTTGGTAATTCCCATAACAATCTTGTGAAGAAGTATTTCTATTCTACATTATAGTTATAGAACCAAAGTCATCAGAATTTAATACCTAGATAAGAGTAGAGACTGATTTTAATTCCAGGTTGTTCTTGTTTGAAAGGCTTTTCCTCTACTACACCACATAGTCATATTGACAAAGACTGTTTAAGTCTTTACTTAGAAAAAAAAATGGTGATTTCTGATGAAAAGTATGAAATCTGTTATCTTCTGAGGGTATTTAAAAATACAGATCTAGAAGCTAGAAAGTCAGAATTTGGTTGTGTTTTGACTGTTCCTAACTTGCTCTGTGACACAAGGTAGACTACTTTTTATTTACTTAATTTATTTTTGTCCCACTTTTCCAAAACATATTATGGAAGTTAAATATAAACATAGAAAAAGGTACAAATTAGGTGTTAAAGCTTGATGCATTTTCAGAATGTGAACACATCTATAAGAACACCCAGGTCATTATCAGCAGCTTAGAAGCCACCCCAAGGATAACTACTCTTCTAACCAACAGCGTAGATTAACTTTTTATATAAGCAGAAGCGTACACTGTGTCTACATTATGCAGTCAACCTTATCTGGCATATTTCACTCAACCTTACACTTGCAGGGTGCATCCACAGTTTTGCATGTAATGAGGTTTATTCTCGTTGTAAAGATGCCGCAATTTTTAAATTTTTTCCAATATTAATGGGTACAAGCATGCTTTGTTATACTGCACTTTGCTTTACTGCACTTCACAGATGCTGCGTTTTTTTTTACAAATTGAAGGTTTTGGGCAATCCTGCCTCGAGCAAGCCTATTGGCACCATTTCCAACAGCATTTGCTCACTTTGTGTCTGTGTCACATTTGGTAATTCTTGAGATATTTCAACTTCTTAATTACTGTATTTGTTATAATCATCTGTGATCAGTGATTATGACTCATTAAAAGCTCAGGTGATAGTATTTTTAGCAATAAAGTAATTAAGTTATGTACATCATTTTTTTCGACATGCTAATGTTCACTTAATGGACTACGGTACGGTGTAAGCATAAATTTGTATGTACTGAGACACCAAAAACTTCATCTGATTTCTTTATTGCATGTTGGCTTTATTGTGGTGGTCTGGAACAGAACCTGCATATCTCTGAAGTATGCCTGCATTGAAGTAGTTTCCAATTTTAGAAAATTATCAGTAGAGCTCTATAAGCCATCTCCTGTGTGTCTTTTGGAAAATATCTCTGCTGTTACATATCAAAGTAATGAAATTGTCAGGTCAAAGTATTCCACATATTTGTTTTAGTAGATCATGGTAAGCAGTTTTCAAAGTAGTTTTACCATTATGTACTCGCACCAGAAGTGTATGAAAGCTCTCATTTCTCCACAGCTTCACCAACACTTAGCGTTTTCCCTTTTAACTGTTTTTCCATTTAGTTATTTTGGTGAGGATGATGCTACCTCATTGTGATTTTCTCATTTAATTTTACTTGTCATTTTCCTAATAAGTAATGAAAGTCAATCTCTTTTATCTATTCTTTGAATATCCTTCTTATGAATTATCTGTCTTTGTCTTACATATCCCTTCCGGCTGTCTTTCTTATTGATATTTAGGAGATAAATGTATAAATACATTCTAAATACGATTATAAATATCTTCCACTATGTACCCACACCCTTTAAATACAAAATAAAGCATCTGCCTTCTTTATCTTCCTGATTCATTTTAAAGGAATACAAAATACTTAATATGAGTCAAAAATAATTTGATAAGGTATTATAAAGTATTAGAGGATGATGTTACCTACAATTGCTTTACTACCTTGTCAGAAATCTTTATTGTTTAGAAGTCTAATGTTTCATGTTTGTCCTCAATAGGCATTTATCAATGAGTATCTCAAATGCATAACAGAAATCCTTCATCTCTCAGAAATTTACCCTGAATTTGAGTTGCCAGTCATAACTAATGAGGGCAACTATTTAGATGAACTTTAAGATTCTTCTTCACTAAAGCAATCATTCTTTGGTACATTATGGCACAATAGTCAGGTTACTGGACTAGTATATTTCCACCCCTTATTATCTTTTTTATTTCCCATATTTTAATTTGGAAAGATTACCTTGTTATCTTTTTTTTTTCCTGTGCTTTGGTTTCCATTTTTGGCATTTCATTTTCCTCTTAATATCCACCAGTGATAATCTATCTATATGCCCTTGCTACTAGCTTAAGACTTTCAGTAGAAATCTATTCTGGAGATATTCTAAACAAATTCATGAAGACATACTGTACTTTACACACAAAATCTCATATATAACATTGTGATTAAAATCGGTTATGAACCCCTTGGTTTTATCTCGTTATTAGCCTAACACCTGCCCTATTCAACGTAAATGCCTCCATCAGTTCCTTCCTTGAATACGAGTGCTGTGTTGCCAGCACAGTTGTGGTTAAGATAGTTTTGTGAAGCTCTGGAAGTCTATGTTGTGAGTCTTTGCTTGGAATCTTCTGGATTCTGTGGCAGCAACATTTATATGTGGATCACATTATTCATTGGCAAATAGCTTTTCTGGAAATACCAAACAGAAGCTCAGTAAAATGTTGCTGTCACCTATATGACAAATTCATGTTTAGCCTGAATTCAGGTAGACAATATACTGAGTTGCTACTTTATGTCTTGTGCATTTTTATTGTTTTAAAACTTTTGAATGGCCAGGCAAAATGTTCAATCTCATACGTACTGGGAGGAATTTTGTCGTAATTGTATGAAGATTATGTTGTGGATTTTTTTCTCAGATGAACAGTCTTTCTTAAGTTTTTATTTAAATTCTAGTCAATTAACACACAATGTGATATTAGTTTCAGGTGTACAATATAGTGATTCAACACTTCCATACAATACCCAGTGCAAGACAAGTGCCCTCCTTAAACCCCATCACCTGTTTCACCCATCCTCTTACCCACCTTCATTCTGGTATTGAGTCTTTTTCTTGGTTTGCCTCTCCCCCCCCCCCATGTTTGTTTGTTTTGTTTCTTTAATTCCACATATGAGTGAAATCCCATGAATGAGAATTGCTTTCTTTGACTGACTTATTTTGCTTAGCATAACACTCTCTAGCTCCACCCATGTCATTGCAAATGGTAAGTTTTCATTCTGTTTTATGGCTGAGTAATATTATATTATGTATAAATACCATATCTTTATCCATTCATCAGTTGATGGACACTTGGGCTGGCCATAATTTGGCTATAGTAGATAATGCTGCTAAAACATCAGGGTGCATGTATCCTGTGGAATTAATATCTTTTGTATTCTTTGGGTAAATACCTAGAAGTACAATTGCGGGATCATAGGGTAGTTCTAGTTTTCACTTTTTGAGGAAACTCCATACTGTTTTCCAGAGGGGCTGCAGCAGTTTTCATTCCCACGAACAATGCAAGAGGGTTCCCCTTTCTCCACATCCTCACCAACTTGTTGTTCCTTGTATTGTTGATTTTAGCTATTCTGCAGGTATCAGGTGATATCTCATTGTGGCTTTGATTTGTATTTCCCTGATCATCAGTGGTGTTGAGCATCATCTCATGTCTGTTGGCCATCTGTAGGTCTTCTTTGGAACAATGTCTATTCATGTCTTCTGCCCACTTTTTAATTGGATTATTCATCTTCTGGGTGTTGAGTTTTAAAAGTTCTTTATATATTTTGGATACTAACACTTTATCAGATATGTCATTTGCAAATATCTTATACCATACCAAAGTTGCCATTTAGTTTTGCTGATTGTTTCCTTTGCTGTGCAGAAGCTTTTTATTTTGGTGAAGTCCCAGTTGTTTATATTTGCTTTTGTTTCTCTTGCCTAAGGAGACACATCTAGAAAGTTGTTGCTCCTGCCAATGTCAAAGTGGTTACCACTTGTGTTCTCTTCTAGGATTTTTATGGTTTCAGGTCTCACATCTATGTTCTACTGACTGAGCCAGCTAGTCACTCCAAAACACCTTTTAATACGTTCTTCTAAAAGGTTTTCATTATAGTTGGAGGTTTGTTTTGTTTTTGTGTTGTTTTTTTTTTTTAAGATTTTGTTTATTTATTTGACAGAGAGGGAGAGATCAGTAGTAAAAGCAGGGGGAGTGAGAGAGGGAGAAGCAGGCTCCCTGCCGCAGAGCCAGGAACCCAATGCAGGACTCTCCCAGGACCCTGGGATCATGACCTGAGCCGAAGGCAGGTATTTAACCAACTGAGCCACCCAGGTGCCCCCAGAGGTTTCTTTATAGCTATTAATAGAAAAGTCATTCCAGATTTAGGTCTAAAGAATAATTAGATGGTATTATTAAGCAGAATAAATCTTTTGCTCTTCTCTATAGCATACAAAATATCCTGCTCACACCAAAAAACAACTATTTCCATGCCTATATAGATTTCTTTTTTCCCTCCTATAGCGCACTATGTCGATATGTCCTTCAATATAGATGACAGGATCACGCCTTGCTCTAAATAGTAGAAACATACATGAGAGATTCTATCACTGTGAAAACTATATTTCAATAATTTTTGAGTCATTATACTTATAAAGTAACACTTATAAACGAGGAAGCATGTTAAGGGCATGTCAAAGACACTGAGAATTTAGCAAACAACATTAAGTTTCTGCTGTATTCCAGGAACCACACTAGCCCCTGGAGATACAGTGGTTCTTGATCTCATGGGGCTTATGGTACAGGTCTTGTTAATAAAGAAATTCCTTTACTTAATCTAATGTTAACAACACAAATAATTTTAACTATATTGATCACATGTTTTTATCTTAGAACTTGTTTGGTAATTCCCATAACAATCTTGTGAAGAAGTATTTCTATTCTACATTATAGTTATAGAACCAAAGTCATCAGAATTTAATACCTAGATAAGAGTAGAGACTGATTTTAATTCCAGGTTGTTCTTGTTTGAAAGGCTTTTCCTCTACTACACCACATAGTCATATTGACAAAGACTGTTTAAGTCTTTACTTAGAAAAAAAAATGGTGATTTCTGATGAAAAGTATGAAATCTGTTATCTTCTGAGGGTATTTAAAAATACAGATCTAGAAGCTAGAAAGTCAGAATTTGGTTGTGTTTTGACTGTTCCTAACTTGCTCTGTGACACAAGGTAGACTACTTTTTATTTACTTAATTTATTTTTGTCCCACTTTTCCAAAACATATTATGGAAGTTAAATATAAACATAGAAAAAGGTACAAATTAGGTGTTAAAGCTTGATGCATTTTCAGAATGTGAACACATCTATAAGAACACCCAGGTCATTATCAGCAGCTTAGAAGCCACCCCAAGGATAACTACTCTTCTAACCAACAGCGTAGATTAACTTTTTATATAAGCAGAAGCGTACACTGTGTCTACATTATGCAGTCAACCTTATCTGGCATATTTCACTCAACCTTACACTTGCAGGGTGCATCCACAGTTTTGCATGTAATGAGGTTTATTCTCGTTGTAAAGATGCCGCAATTTTTAAATTTTTTCCAATATTAATGGGTACAAGCATGCTTTGTTATACTGCACTTTGCTTTACTGCACTTCACAGATGCTGCGTTTTTTTTTACAAATTGAAGGTTTTGGGCAATCCTGCCTCGAGCAAGCCTATTGGCACCATTTCCAACAGCATTTGCTCACTTTGTGTCTGTGTCACATTTGGTAATTCTTGAGATATTTCAACTTCTTAATTACTGTATTTGTTATAATCATCTGTGATCAGTGATTATGACTCATTAAAAGCTCAGGTGATAGTATTTTTAGCAATAAAGTAATTAAGTTATGTACATCATTTTTTTCGACATGCTAATGTTCACTTAATGGACTACGGTACGGTGTAAGCATAAATTTGTATGTACTGAGACACCAAAAACTTCATCTGATTTCTTTATTGCATGTATGTTTTATTGTGGTGGTCTGGAACAGAACCTGCATATCTCTGAAGTATGCCTGCATTGAAGTAGTTTCCAATTTTAGAAAATTATCAGTAGAGCTCTATAAGCCATCTCCTGTGTGTCTTTTGGAAAATATCTCTGCTGTTACATATCAAAGTAATGAAATTGTCAGGTCAAAGTATTCCACATATTTGTTTTAGTAGATCATGGTAAGCAGTTTTCAAAGTAGTTTTACCATTATGTACTCGCACCAGAAGTGTATGAAAGCTCTCATTTCTCCACAGCTTCACCAACACTTAGCGTTTTCCCTTTTAACTGTTTTTCCATTTAGTTATTTTGGTGAGGATGATGCTACCTCATTGTGATTTTCTCATTTAATTTTACTTGTCATTTTCCTAATAAGTAATGAAAGTCAATCTCTTTTATCTATTCTTTGAATATCCTTCTTATGAATTATCTGTCTTTGTCTTACATATCCCTTCCGGCTGTCTTTCTTATTGATATTTAGGAGATAAATGTATAAATACATTCTAAATACGATTATAAATATCTTCCACTATGTACCCACACCCTTTAAATACAAAATAAAGCATCTGCCTTCTTTATCTTCCTGATTCATTTTAAAGGAATACAAAATACTTAATATGAGTCAAAAATAATTTGATAAGGTATTATAAAGTATTAGAGGATGATGTTACCTACAATTGCTTTACTACCTTGTCAGAAATCTTTATTGTTTAGAAGTCTAATGTTTCATGTTTGTCCTCAATAGGCATTTATCAATGAGTATCTCAAATGCATAACAGAAATCCTTCATCTCTCAGAAATTTACCCTGAATTTGAGTTGCCAGTCATAACTAATGAGGGCAACTATTTAGATGAACTTTAAGATTCTTCTTCACTAAAGCAATCATTCTTTGGTACATTATGGCACAATAGTCAGGTTACTGGACTAGTATATTTCCACCCCTTATTATCTTTTTTATTTCCCATATTTTAATTTGGAAAGATTACCTTGTTATCTTTTTTTTTTCCTGTGCTTTGGTTTCCATTTTTGGCATTTCATTTTCCTCTTAATATCCACCAGTGATAATCTATCTATATGCCCTTGCTACTAGCTTAAGACTTTCAGTAGAAATCTATTCTGGAGATATTCTAAACAAATTCATGAAGACATACTGTACTTTACACACAAAATCTCATATATAACATTGTGATTAAAATCGGTTATGAACCCCTTGGTTTTATCTCGTTATTAGCCTAACACCTGCCCTATTCAACGTAAATGCCTCCATCAGTTCCTTCCTTGAATACGAGTGCTGTGTTGCCAGCACAGTTGTGGTTAAGATAGTTTTGTGAAGCTCTGGAAGTCTATGTTGTGAGTCTTTGCTTGGAATCTTCTGGATTCTGTGGCAGCAACATTTATATGTGGATCACATTATTCATTGGCAAATAGCTTTTCTGGAAATACCAAACAGAAGCTCAGTAAAATGTTGCTGTCACCTATATGACAAATTCATGTTTAGCCTGAATTCAGGTAGACAATATACTGAGTTGCTACTTTATGTCTTGTGCATTTTTATTGTTTTAAAACTTTTGAATGGCCAGGCAAAATGTTCAATCTCATACGTACTGGGAGGAATTTTGTCGTAATTGTATGAAGATTATGTTGTGGATTTTTTTCTCAGATGAACAGTCTTTCTTAAGTTTTTATTTAAATTCTAGTCAATTAACACACAATGTGATATTAGTTTCAGGTGTACAATATAGTGATTCAACACTTCCATACAATACCCAGTGCAAGACAAGTGCCCTCCTTAAACCCCATCACCTGTTTCACCCATCCTCTTACCCACCTTCATTCTGGTAACCATCAGTTTGTTCTCTACAGCTGAGTCTGTTTCTTGGTTTGCCTCTCCCCCCCCCCCATGTTTGTTTGTTTTGTTTCTTTAATTCCACATATGAGTGAAATCCCATGAATGAGAATTGCTTTCTTTGACTGACTTATTTTGCTTAGCATAACACTCTCTAGCTCCACCCATGTCATTGCAAATGGTAAGTTTTCATTCTGTTTTATGGCTGAGTAATATTATATTATGTATAAATACCATATCTTTATCCATTCATCAGTTGATGGACACTTGGGCTGGCCATAATTTGGCTATAGTAGATAATGCTGCTAAAACATCAGGGTGCATGTATCCTGTGGAATTAATATCTTTTGTATTCTTTGGGTAAATACCTAGAAGTACAATTGCGGGATCATAGGGTAGTTCTAGTTTTCACTTTTTGAGGAAACTCCATACTGTTTTCCAGAGGGGCTGCAGCAGTTTTCATTCCCACGAACAATGCAAGAGGGTTCCCCTTTCTCCACATCCTCACCAACTTGTTGTTCCTTGTATTGTTGATTTTAGCTATTCTGCAGGTATCAGGTGATATCTCATTGTGGCTTTGATTTGTATTTCCCTGATCATCAGTGGTGTTGAGCATCATCTCATGTCTGTTGGCCATCTGTAGGTCTTCTTTGGAACAATGTCTATTCATGTCTTCTGCCCACTTTTTAATTGGATTATTCATCTTCTGGGTGTTGAGTTTTAAAAGTTCTTTATATATTTTGGATACTAACACTTTATCAGATATGTCATTTGCAAATATCTTATACCATACCAAAGTTGCCATTTAGTTTTGCTGATTGTTTCCTTTGCTGTGCAGAAGCTTTTTATTTTGGTGAAGTCCCAGTTGTTTATATTTGCTTTTGTTTCTCTTGCCTCAGGAGACACATCTAGAAAGAAGTTGCTACTGCCAATGTCAAAGTGGTTACCACTTGTGTTCTCTTCTAGGATTTTTATGGTTTCAGGTCTCACATCTAGGACTTTCATCCATTTTGAATTTATTTTTGTGTATGGTGTAAGAAAGTGGTCCAGTTTCATTCTTCTGAATCTGGCTGTTCAGTTTTCCCAAAACCATTTGTTGAAGCAACATCCTTTTTCCCATTGGATATTCTTTCCTGCTTTGTCAAAGATTAATTGACCATATAGCTATGGGTTCATTTCTGGATTTTCTATTTTGTTCCACTGATCTATGTGCCTCTTTTTGTGCCAGTACCATACTGTTTTGATCACTGCAACTTTGTAATATAACTTGAAGTCTGGAATTATGATGCCTCCAGCTTTGCTTTTCTTTTTCAAGGTTGCTTTGGCTATCTGGGATCTTTTGTGGTTCCATACAAATTTTAGGATTGTTTGTTCTAGTTCTGTAATTGTTCTGTGCAATTGATTCCTTAATTTCTTTCTGCTGCTTCATTATTGATGTACAGAAATGCAACAGATTTCTGTACGTTGAGTTTGTATTCTGTGACTTTACTGAATTTATCAGTTTTAGCAGTTTTTTGGTGGAATCATTCTGGCTTTCTATATGGAATATCATTTTATCATATGAACATTCTTAGCAGTGAAATAAAAATCTGGGAGGGAGACTGAAGATCTTCTTTCTTTTTAAAGAAGCATTTTTCTTAAACAATATATAAAATGATTACAGAATATTTGAGGAAAAGAACTAAAACCTAAGAGGCAATGTTCACATTCTTTTGGCCTGAACCTAGTCAAGTAATCTAACTAGAAAAGAGGCTGGGAAATGTAATTTCTGTCTGTTTCTACAAAGCAAAATTGGACTGGTGAACATCTAGCCAACCTTTTCAATAACGAGAAAGGATCATTCTCAAGAAATCAGTTCAAGGAATATCATTCATCATAGTATACTGAATAGAAGTTCTAGAACAAACAAATTGGGTGTGTGCATATACAAGTGTATGCACATGTACATTCATGCATTTGATGGATATTGTGGACATTTAAGTCCTTAGTTGCTGATCTTGTCACTGGCCTTCTCTGCAATGTTATTCTAAAAGAGGAAGCTCAATTCCAAAGGGGACAAACAGACACACTTTTAAAAGTTGTTCTCCAGCCACAGGTTAAAGCCTCTAACTACAGCTTAAGAGTCATCAGTAAATTTCTCTCTGCTTCCCCATGACTGAAATTGCCAAGCAGAATTTCTGAGGATGGGGTAACACTCTCCATGTGGAAATATAAGGGAGTGCAGGGAAAAAAGACAGGAGGGAATTCCCAATGACATGTTCAATGTTCCTGGATAACCTGCTGTACTTTTCCTGTCTATTCAAAAAGAATACTCTAGGCTATAGAGTACCTTTGTTGTCCTTCCTGACTGGGCTCTGCCTTTATTTTTACATGTGTGTTCCTTTTTAAAATGAAGAGTAAAAGTAATGCAGCTGTGGCTTTAAAGTCATCAGTTAATAAGTGATGATTAAGTTTCTTTGTCAGTTATTAGTCACATATTTTCCCATGTTTAGCAAAAATGGAATTTTCCCCATTAGTTATTAGTGGCATTTAACCAAAATAATTATCTCCCTTATATGGTTGTGTTAGCAGTTAAAAGTTCTATTTTAGCTCTTTTCTATGAAACCAGCAGAACAACGTCTTAATTTCTGTGAAACAGATTGTCTTAACCTTGAAAAATAGAGCAAATTCATTTGCATTGTCATTAATAAAATAAGCGCATGTTGTTAAGTGCAGCAATGTGGGTGGTTCTGTTCACTTTTATTCTCTTCTCTATAACACGAAACTTCCACAGTTGTGAATCACTGCAGTGGTGCCCTTTCCTGAGCATGACAGTTGGGTAGATCACTCTAATCAGTTCTTGCTTGACCGAATGGTTCAGAGGGGACAGACTAGTAACTGCATTCCGGCTCTGCCCTATATAAGCAGCTAGAATATTCTTGGGGCAATCTTATTAACCGTCTATGCTTGGGTTTTTTTTCATTTATAAAATAGGGTTAATAACAGTATCACACCTGTCATAATAAGTACTTAGTAATATTAGCTGACATTGTTCAATACACATGTTTTCTTTCTAATCTCATGGAATTCAATGACAGATTTAAGACAAACGTTATTTGAAAGAATCCAGTACAGATATATTTGTAAAGTGCTTACTACTTGCCAGCCCTGGGGACATAGAGAGATTAAAAAAAAAAAAAAAAAAAGCAAACCGAAAACCCAAAACAACGACAAAATACCCAGTCCCTGCCTTTGAAACCTCACAGTCTAGCGGAATAGATAGATGGGTAATAAGATTATTGCAATGTGGTAATTCATGAAGCCCAACAAGGAATTAATGATTCATTTTACTGGAGTAGGTCTGAAAAAACCTCACAGAGGAAGAATGATTTACATGAGAGGTAGGTAACTGAGTCAAGGTCATCTTAGAACAACCTGTGTAAGGAGCTAGTAGTATGACAGTGTAGGATGCAGAGACATTGCAAGTCATCCAATAAAACACTGTCCCTGGACAGCATATGCGTAGCAGAGAGTAGTGGGAGAAGAAGCCCCTTGTGCCATTTAATAACCAGTAGGATAACACTGAGTACTTAAGAGTGATACCAGATTTGCTGATGTTCACTGATAGGTTTTAGTAGAGAACTCTCCCTTATTTTTTTTTTAATGTTTTTTTATTATGTTAGTCACCATACAGTACATCCCTGGTTTCTGATGTAAAGTTCAATGATTCATTAGTTGGGTATAACACCCAGTGCTCCATGCAATACGTGCCCTCCTTACTACCCATCACCAGTCTATCCCATTCCCCCAACCCCCTCCCCTCTGGAAGCCCTCAGGTTTTATTTTATTTTATTTTATTTTATTTTATTTTATTTTATTTTATTTTATTTTATTTTATTTTATTTTATTTTATTTTATTTATTTTTTTAATTTAATGTTTTATTTTATTTTATTTTATTTTATTTTATTTTATTTTATTTTATTTTATTTTATTTTATTTTATTTTATTTTATTTTATTTTATTTTATTTTATTTTATTTTATTTTATTTTATTTTATTTTATTTTATTTTATTTTATTTTATTTTATTTTATTTTATTTTATTTTATTTTATTTTATTTTATTTTATTTTATTTTATTTTATTTTATTTTATTTTATTTTATTTTATTTTATTTTATTTTATTTTATTTTATTTTATTTTATTTTATTTTATTTTATTTTATTTTATTTTATTTTATTTTATTTTATTTTATTTTATTTTATTTTATTTTATTTTATTTTATTTTATTTTATTTTATTTTATTTTATTTTATTTTATTTTATTTTATTTTATTTTATTTTATTTTATTTTATTTTATTTTATTTTATTTTATTTTATTTTATTTTATTTTATTTTATTTTATTTTATTTTATTTTATTTTATTTTATTTTATTTTATTTTATTTTATTTTATTTTATTTTATTTTATTTTATTTTATTTATTTTTTTAATGTTTTTTTATTATATGATTTTGAACATTTTTTCATGTGTCTGTTAGCCATTTGTATGTCTTCATTGGAAAAGTGTCTGTTCATATCTTCTGCCCATTTTTTGATTTGTTTATTTGTTTCTCGTGTATTGAGTTTGAGAAGTTCTTTGTAGATCTTGGATACCAGTCTTTTATCTGTAGTGTCATTTGCAAATATCTTCTCCCATTCCGTGGGCTGCCTCTTAGTTTTTTTGACTGTTTCCTTGGCTGTGCAGAAGCTTTTTATCTTGATGAAGTCCCACACGTTCATTTTATCTTTTGTTTCTCTTGCCTTTGGAGATGTGTCATGAAAAAAGTTGCTGTGGCCGATGTCAAAGAGGTTACAGCCTATGTTCTCCTCTAGAATTTTGATGGATTCCTGTTTCACATCGAGGTCTTTCATCCATTTGGAGTTTATCTTTGTGTATGGTGTGAGAGAGTGGTCAAGTTTCATTCTTTTGCATGTAGCTGTCCAATTTTCCCAGCACCATTTATTGAAGAGACTGTCTTTCTTCCACTGGATGTTTTTTCCTGCTTTGTCAAAGATTAGTTGCCCAAAGAGCCGAGGGTCCATTTCTGGGTTCTCTATTCTGTTCCATTGGTCTATGTATCTGTTTTTGTGCCAGTACCATGCTGTCTTTGTGATCACAGCTTTGTAGTACAGCTCAAAATCCGACACTGTGATGCCCCCAGCTTTGTTTTTCCTTTTCAACAGTTCCTTGGTGATTTGGGGCCTTTTCTGGTTCCATACAAATTTAAGGACTCTTTGTTCCAGTTCCTTGAAAAATGTCATTGGTATTTTGATCGGGATAGCATTGAAAGTGTAGATTGCTCTGGGTAGCATGGACATTTTAACTATGGTAATTCTTCCGATCCATGAGCATGGAATATTTTTCCTTCCGATCCATGAGCATGGAATATTTTTCCATCTTTTTGTGTCTTCCTCAATGTCTTTCAAGATTGATTTATAGTTTCTAGAATATAGATCCTTTACGTACCCTTATTTTTATATCAGGTAAGCAGAGAAAACAGGAGGAAGGTAACAAAGGCAGAAACCTCACTTCAGGCCTCAGAATCCGGTTTTTGGAATAAAACCTACATTGATAGATTCATTTATATAATAAATATATTGGAGAACACCTTGTGGGTGAAAGAATTCAGTTAGTACAGTGAAAAACAGGCTTTATTTTTCAAACATTTTTTTGTCTTAGTTGTTTAGTTTTACTATATACTCTCTTGTGACATTCCTTGATTTTTAAATGAAAATATATGGTATGTATACAAACATAAATATATATTTACACATGTATATATAATATACATGTGGATAATGTGTGTTTCCAGATATATATGTATATATAATTATGAGTTTATGTCTTTCATCTATTTTTTTATCTGGATATTAAGCTCCCTGATAATAAGGATTATGTATAACATTCTTTTGTGTGCCCAATCGTAAATACTCTACAAAAATTGTTAAATGTAAAAATGTGTGATTTGCAAATAATCACATATTTAGCAGAGAATCCTTCTTTCTCAACCCTGCCATGTTTTTTCCTTAATTTCTTCCCAGGATTTCTTGTATTATGTTTTATACTTTCCATTATGAATACCCCATTGCTGTCTAAGAGTAACATAATGTTGGGCTTGGGGAAGTGTAACAGTTCAATAAACATCATCATCAGGATACTTACTTTTGCTGAGTGCCAACTGTATTATATATTTGGTTCTTCATTGCTATTTCACATAATCTTACAGTGTTATCCTTTTGTGGATTATCCAAAGAGGTATGCAATTTACCCAAGACCACATAGTCAAGATTTGAATCACTTGTTCTCATTCTCAAAAACTTCATTAGTATACTACTTTAGAGCTCACAAAATATTTGTAGGCACGATTTCATTTAAACTTCCTAATTTCCTGATGTGGTAGATAGTCACCAGATTTTACAGATGAAAGAACTGAGACTGAGTGCGGTTAAGTGATTTCCTCATGACAAGTATCTGAAAGATGATAGAGTTTGTATTTCATTCCAGGTTTTCTTTTTAGCTACACTCTGGTTATCCCACAACTAACAACAAAATAAAGTTTAATTGGGTATGCTGCTTTTACTACTGGATTGTTAGAGGCAACTCTCAGTATTTTTTTTAGTAAATCAAACTGGGCATACAGGTTTAAGCAAAAAACAAAACCAAAATAACAACAAACCAAAACAAAAACAAATTCTCATCAGAAGGTTAAATATTTTTAATGAAAACCTTTTATTTTAATAAACTCTTTTCATTTAAATATCAATCTGTTATGACCATCTACACAACCCCTTAATGAGAAGCAAATTAAGTTGTTGGAGAATAAATTCAGTAAGCTGTGTTCTTCCATGGACCAGTGGCAGCGGGAAGAGAAAGTGATTGTGCCAGGCTGTTGGCTGACTAGAGCTAATAGCATTCAGTCTTGTGAAATGGATATTAATGATTCTGCAGTGTTTAACTTGTTTTGCTCTTGATGGATTTTCCCTTTCTGAATTAATGTCTGTCTGCTCCTGATTAATTTAGAGTGATTGTGCTGCAAGTCAGTTAATTACATTTTCTTTCTAAAGTCAAATATCATTCATTGTGATGAAGGCAGTCATTTTGATTTCTCACAAAAGTAGTCCCTAAGTGCCTCAAGTTATAGATCTGACAAAATTAGTAGGAAAAGTTCTTCATCCAGAAAGGCTGTGTTAAAGTCAGAAGAGATTGTCATAAATCCCATTTAGGATCTTACCCTGTAACTTCTCAAGCGGAGCCGTTTGAAGTATATGTTGTGGTGTCTCAAACCTGAGGCTTCGGCGAGTTGTTGTGTAAGATATTTTTTAAAATCTTGTAAACTCTTTGCTCCAGGACATTATAATATAGGTGAAAGAGTTTTAAAATACTTTAACATTCCTGGAGAGAGAAAATAGGATATTGTAAAGACAGCAGTGCATTCAAAGTAAGAAAAGTCTAGATTTTTCTTGTAATAGTAAATTGAATCTGTGATCTAACTTCTTCCATAAGTAAAATAGGCATTATAGTGCCTGCCTTCCAGAGGTAGAAACTGTTGCAAGAATCATGTGACCCGTGAAAGAATGTATTATATATACAATTTAAATGTGTAGTGTGATTGTCACTATTTTCCTGGGTAACAATTCTTTTTTCCTCTAAACATTTTTGGTATAACTGGCATACAACATTATGTTAGTTTCAGGTGTACGGCATAATAATTCAGCATTCATATACATTACAAAATGATCACTTCAATAAGTCTAGTTACCATCTGTCACTATACAAACGTAACAATTTTTTATCTTGTGTAAGATTTATTTCTTAGGAACTTTCAAATCTGTAATACAATATTATTGACTATAGTCACATGCTGTGCATTATATCCTCATGACTTATTTTATAACTGGAAGTTTGTACCTCTTGATCCCATTCACCATTTTGCCCACTCCCCAGCTGTCTTCTCTCTGGCAACCACTAGTATATTCTCTGTATCTATGAATTTTTGCTTTGTTTGTTCATTTGATTTGTTTTTTAGACTTCAAATATTATATGGTGAAATTATATGGTATTTGTCTTTTTTTCTGGCTGTGTAAAAACCCTCAAGATCCAACCACATTGTCACAAATGGCAATATTTTTATTTTATTTTTGTGGCTGTGTAGTATTGCTAGATGCTTAGGTTGTTTCCATATTATGGTTATTATAAATAATGTTACAATTAACATAGGGGTGCATATAGTTTCTGAATTAGAGGGTTTTTTCCCCCTTAGGTAAATACCCAGAAGTGGAATCAATAGGTTTTAAGGTATTTCTCTTTTTAGTTTTTCGAGGACCCTCTATACTGTTTTCCAAAGTGGCTGCACCAATTTACCTTCCCACCAACAGTGCATGAGGGTTCCCTTTTCTCCACATCCTCACCAGCTCTCATTATTTCTTGTCTTTTTGATGCTAGCCCTTCTGACAGGTGTGAGGTGACATCTCATTGTGGTTTTGGTTTGCATTTCCCTGATGTTTAGTGATGTCCTACATCTTTTCATGTGCCTGTTGGCCACCTGTGTGTCTTTGGAAAAATGTCTATCCAGATTGTCTACCCATTATTCAATTAGATTTTTTTGTTATTGAGCTATATGAGTTCTTTATATATTTTGGATATTAACCCCTTATAGAATATTTGCCAATATTTTTCCCATTTATTAGTTTGTATTTTGATTTTATAGCTTCATTCACTATGCAGGGGCTTTTTGTTTGATTTAGTCTCATTTGTTTATTTTTGTTTTTGTTGCCATTGCATTTGGGGTCAGGTTCAAAAAATACATTACCATGAACAATGTCAAGGAGCTTACCACCTATGTTTTTTAGTAGAAGCTTTATGGTTTCTGGTCTGAAATCCAGTTCTTTAATCCATTTTCACTTAATTTTTGTGTATAGTGTGAAATAGTGGTCTAGTTTCATTCTTTTGCATGTAGCTGTCCAGTTTTCCCATCAACATCTATTAAAGAAATACTCCTTTCCCCAGTATATATTGTTGCCTTCTTTATTGGAGGTTGATTGACTATCTATGCATGGGTTTATTTCTGGGCTCTCTCTTCTGTTCCATTGATCTGTTTTGTTGTTGTTATTGTTTCACAATTACATATATTATATTATATTATATTATATTACATTATATTAATTATATTATGCATCTTCATAGGCAAGTGATTTCAGTTTCTAACCATATTCCAGAGAGTCTGCAGGACACAAAGTGGCAAATTGTAAGCATATGTTTTTAGAGAAGACAATTTGTGTCCTGAAACTGAAGTAGCAGAAGAGAGGACTACGGACCTGCTCAGAAAGCATTTAAAGCAAAGTGGATGGGCCAGAAGTTTCCTTTAAGTAATGGCTATCTGTCAGAAACAGGTCATTAAGCACAAAGCAGAACTTGTTAAAGGATTTCAGTTTTATTTAACTGTATTTACTTCTACTTTCCTGGTGGTCTCTCTGTTTTTACACCAATACCACAGTGTTTTGATTACCATAGCTTTGTAATATAGTTTTGAATCAAAAAGCATGATGCCTCCAGCTATGTTCCTCTTTCTTAAGATTATTTGGGCTATTAGGGATCTTTCATGGTTCTATACAAATTTTAGGATTTTTGGTTCTATTTCTGTGAAAAATGTCATTGGAATTATAATAGGGATTGCAATGAACCCATACATTGCTTTGGGTAGTATGGACATTTTTACCACATTAATTCTTTCAGTCTATGAGCATGAGCATCTTTCCATTTATTTGTCTTCCTCAGTTTTTTTCATCAATGTCTTATAGTTTTCAGTGTACAGGTCTTTCACATCCTTGGTAAAATTTATTCCTAGCCATATTATTCTTTTTGGTGCAATTATAAAGGGACCATTTTCCTAATTTCTCTTTCTGTTACCTTACAGTTAGTGGATAAACATGCAACAGATTTTTGTATATTGATTTTATATTCTGCAACTTTATTGAATTTATTTATTAGTTTTATCAGTTTTTTTTTTTTTGGTGGAGTCTTCTTATCTATATATCTATATATCTCATATATAGATATATATAATCATATCATCTGCAAATAGTAAAAGCTTTAATTTCCTTCTATTCTGAATGACAGCCTTGCTGGATAAAGTATTCTTGGCTGCATATTTTTCCCATTTAACATTCTGAACATGTCATGCCACTTCGTTCTGGCCGGCCATGTTTTTGTGGATGAGTCTGCTGTTAACTTTATATGTCTACCCTTGTAGGTTAAGGACCTTTTATCCCTAGCTGCTTTCAGAATTCCCTCTTTATCTTTGAATTTTAAAAGTTTCACTATAAGGTATTTTGGTGTAGACCTGTTTTTGTTGATTTTGAGGAGATTTCTCTGTGCCTCTTGGACTCGAATGCCTCTTTCCTTTCCTGAAATAAGGAAGTGCTCAGCTATCATTTGTTCAAATGAGCCTTCTCCTTTTCCCCACTCTTTTTCTGGGACTTTTATGATAAAAAATGATAATTATGCTTTATAGAATCACTGAGTTCCCTAAGTCTGTATTCATGATATAATAGTTTTCTTTTCCTCTTTTCAACTTCATTATTTTCCATAATTTTCTCTTGTATATCACCTATTTATTTCTCTGCTTCTTCCATCCTCATTGTGACTACACTGAATCAGTTTTGCATCTCAGTTATAGCATCTTTTATTTTGGCTTGACTAGTTTTTAGGTCTTTTATCTCAACAGCCAGGGTTTCTCTACTGTCTTCTTTGCTTTTTTCAAGCTATGACTGTTGTTCTAAATTCTTGTTCATATATATTGCTTATGTCTGTTTTGAGCAATTCCCTGGCTGTGATTTCTTCTTGATCTTTCTTTTGGGGAGAATTCCTCCATCTTGTCATTTTGGCTAAGTTTCTGTCTTTTACATGTTATGAAAGCTTGTTATGTTTCCTGCTCTTGAGAGTGATGCTATGTTAAAAAGGGGTCATACCCTGCCTAGGGCCTGGAGCTTCAGGTAGTGTTTCTGGTATATGCTGTATGCACTCTGCTTAGTGTTTTGGCTGCACTTTCCCACAAGTCCGTCCTCTACAGAGTTCCTCCCTGCCTGCAGTGGGGAGTGTTTGGACCTTTAACTAGATGTGCTTTGATTTGTTTGTTAAGATAAGCCTGATAAACAAACAAACAAAAACCTAGTCCAAAAAGGGAGAAAAGGAAAAGGAACAAAAAAAACCCCAAACCAACAGACAAAAATCTATAAGCCTAATTCCAAAGTGGGGGGGGGGGGAGGAAAGCCTGGTCCTATTTCCACCAGAACTGAAGCTGATGCTCTGTAGTACTCTGTGATCAGTAGCTTGTACACATGGGGAGACTCTGATGATCTTCTAGGGGAGAGTCCTGCTGTGTTGGAACAATCAGACCTGCCCCAATAAAGATGCCCCTGCAGAGCACAGGGGCAGCGAGGTTTGGTGTAAGCGGCTCCTGCCTCCATTGGGGGTGCTATGTTGTTCACTGAAGTCCAACTGTGCTGGTGGGACTGGTGGGAGGGGAGTGGAAGATGGTATCACCACACCCTCTCATCTCTGGAGAGGGGAATTGGAGGCCACTGCTGCTCAGGAAGCCCTCAAAGAAAAGCAAACTGTCTCCCCTCCTGTGGCCCAGACCTCCGTCAGATCCTTGCCCTTAACCTGTCAGTGCCTGGGCCCTCTGCATACCCGGTGCCACGGTTCTGTGTTTTATCTCTGGCACACAGCTGGGATTCAAAACTCCAAATCTTAAAGGACCCAGCAAGGCAAGGACCTGCTTCCTTTCCCCAGAGGAGAGCCTTATAGCACTGCGTCCAGAGCTGCTCTATCCCAGAAAAGCTGTCACATGGCTGTCCAGGTTCCTGGAGTCTACGGCGAAGAACAGCAAAAAATTGTGACCAGATTATCTGCCCTTTGCACACACCTCTGTCCCTTACTGTTGAATGGCTGCTCAATGGTGCCTGCCAGGTCCCTCATCCTTGGAGACACAATATACTCTCTTCCAAAGAGGGGGGTATATTCTCTCCCAGTGCGACCCAGGGGGATCTCCACTCCACACTGTCTGCCATCTGCTCTCAGGCCTCTGTCCTCCCTCTCCCCAGGAGCATGACTGCCTGCCCAGCTTGACTCCAGCAAATGGTGCAGACTTCTAAAACTTTAGAATTTGAGCTCCACTGTTTGCAAAAAACTTGTCATAGTCAATTCCGCTCGATGCCCAAAAGGTCCTGGGGGAGTGTTTTTCTTGCTCGAACCCAATGTACTGTTCTCTCTCCCTGTCTTTCTCTTTCCCCTCTCTCCATGAAAAGGGCTCCCACACCTTCCACAGCAATGCAGCTCTTCTCTCCCCCAGTTCACATCTCCAAACCTCACAGCCACCATATTCCCTTCCTCTAATTGTACAGATTGTTCTCTTAATCCTCAGGTCAATTTCCTAGCTGTTGAAAATATTTTGATGCCGATCTAGCTGTGCTCAAGGGACGAGGCAAGCCCAGGATCCCCCTACTCCTCCTCCATCTTAACTCCTCTCCTCTCAATAGTTTTATTCCCCTCCCCTTTGGAGCCTTTTAATTTCTTTTTCTTGTCTAACTGCTCTGGCCAAAACTTCTGATACCATGCTGAATTAAAGTAGTAAGAGTGGGCATCCTTGTCTTATTCTTGGTCTTGAGGGAGAAGCTTTCAGCTTTTTGCCATTGAGTATGATGTTAGCTGTGCGCTTACATGTCATATATGATAAATGTTTCATATATCCCTTTATTATGTTGAAGTACATTCTGTCTATACTTGCTTTGATGCGAGGTTTTTCTTTTTATCATAAATAGCTGTTGAACTTGCTTTTTATTCACCTATTGAGATAATTATATGGTTTTATTCCCTTCATTTTGTTAATGTGGGGTATCACATGGATTGATGTGAAGATATTGGACCATCCTTCCATCCCTGGAGTAAATCCCCTTGATCATGGTGTATGATATTTTTAATGGATTGCTGAATTCAGTTTGATAATATTTTGTTGAAGATATTTGCATTTATGTTCATTAGGGATATTGGCTTATAATTTTTATGTTTGGTATTTTTGTCTGTTTTGGTATCAGAGTAATGCTGGCTCTGTAAAATAAGTTTAGGAGCAGCCTCTCTTTGAGGTTTTGGAAACATTTGAGAAGGATATGTATTAGGTTGTCTTTGAATGTTTAGTGGAATTCACTGGGTAAGCTGTTTGATCCTAGACTTTTGTTTTTTAGGGGTCATTTGATTACTGATTCAATCTCCTGACTAGTGATTGGTCTGTTCAGATTTTCTATTGTCTTAGAAAACTGTATGTTTCTAGGAATTTATCCGTTTCTTCTGTTGTCCAATTTGTTGGCATATAATTGTTCATAATAGCCTCTTATGATCCTTTATATTTCCTCGGTATCAGTTGTAGTTTCTCCACTTTCATTTCTGATTTTGAGCCCCCTCTCTTTTGTTTCTAGTGAGTCTAGCTAAAGGTTTTTCCATTTTGTTTTCAAAGAACCAGCTCTTAATTTCATTGATTTTTTTCTATTGTCTTTTTTTGCCTCTATTTCTTCTTCACTAAATAAAAAATATTTATTATTCTTTCCTGTTACTAACTTTGGTTCTCATTTTTGACTGTTGTTACCATGAAGCTCACATATAACAGCCTATTTTAAGCTGATAGCAAGTTAAGTTTGAATGCATTCTAAAAGTCTGCATTTGCACTCCTTGCTGATGTTTTATGTTTTTGATGTCAAATTTTACATCTTGGGGCACCTGGGTGGCTCAGTCGTTAAGTGTCTGCCTTCAGCTCAGGTCGTGATCCCAGAGTCCTGGGATCGAGCCCCGCATCGGGCCCCCTGCTCCACTGGGAGCCTGGTTCTTCCTCTCCCACTCCCCCTGCTTGTGTTCCCTCTCTCGCTCTCTCTCTCTCTGTCAAATAAATAAATAAATAAAATCTCTAAAAAAAATTTACATCTTTTTAATTATGTATCCCTTAACTATTTATTGTAGTTAGTTATTTTTCCTACTGGGCAACAATTCTTATGTGATGAGCTTCTTTGAGTCTCCCCAAAATCAGGGTTTTTTTGGAGCAATTTAGGAGTTCAAGGTCATACCCAGCTCCATCATTTCACTGTTTGCATGTTATCACACAATACACAAATGATGGATCTTTTCAAATTTTAAGTTCATTTTCTATTAAGTAGACAATATTTTGCTTTTTAAATTGTAACTAATCTCATAAACATATTTTTATAGGATTAAAAGAATAAATACAGATGTCCCAATGCCTGGCAAGATAATACTGTCTGACAATTTAGGATTTCAAATTTGGAGTCAGCCAGACCTAAGATCATATCAGAGTTCTGCTATTATTACATGTAAATCCTTGGAAAAATCACCTAAATTTTAGGTTTAAGTTTCCTAATCTGTAAAATGAGGCTAAGAATGTCAACTACCTCATAGTACTGTTGAGAGAATTCAGTAAAATCATGAATGTAAAGGACCCAGTATAACCCCTTCCCTTTTATTTTACTCAGTGAATGGTAGTTCTATCTTCACACAAAACAGACATTTTATTTTTGCAGGCAATCACTTTTCAGATAATTTTAGTAATCTTAACCCTCAGAGTTGTCTAAAAGCCAGTTCAGCCTCAGCACTCATCAGTACTGATTAAAGAGTAGCTGAAGGCCTTGGCCTTGTAGTTCTCACTATAGGATGCTTATGCATTGCACCTCCTACTTTTCCATTTTTTTTTTTTTTAATGTGAATCAGGTCTTGCATCAGATCATTACTATCTGTATTCTGAGTGAATATAATTATGTATTTTCCCTTAGATTCCCTTGGATCTCCCCTAGTATGTCTGGCATTGTCCTTGGCACTTTGCATACCTTATCTCATTTTACCTTTATAAGCACCTTGCAAAGCAAGTACTTGGTACAGTGTTACAAATGGACAAAGTAAAAATTAAAGAAATTAAGTAATTGTGCAAGGTCACAGAACTGGTAGGTGGCAGAGTTACTAGTCAAACCCAAGGCTCTTTACTCTGATGCTGTACAATTTATTTTTGGTTGTGCCTCTGAAAACAGGCAATTCCTTAAGGACACAAGTTTCTGAGAGACCGTTATTTGGATGGGTGTCTACCAAAATATTAATTCTAATTATGATATTAGGGAGGTAGGATTTCATATCAAATTTGGTTTATTCCTTACACTTTAAAAATATTTTTTCATGCTTTTTCCAGTATGCATCTATTTTTAGAAATAGCATTTTTTAACTGACTACCTCATAGTAAAATTTTATCTCCTTTCAGGTGATCCATAGGAACTAAAAACTATTCACTCAGTTGAGGCTAGTTTTCAACTTTACTGACTATCAAGCTTGACCAGTAACTATTGCTCATGCAGATAGAGTGCTGTTTTTAGAAAGGATGACTCATATGGTAATGTCTGTCTCCATAGTCAGAAATAAATGTGGGGGGACAATAGAAAAAAGCCACAAAGCAACTACTTGTTTTGCCTTTAAATTTGAAAGCTCTCTTGGCTAACATTAACAGTAGTTTATTTTTTCTTTTTTTAAGTTGACAGAGATTGTTTTATAATTAGCTTACATACCCAAATATCTCCAGGTCCAAAGAATTGTGGGCCCCCTGAAAGCAAATGGTGAAAGTATGTTTGTCTCTTTTTCTTACTGACAGTAAATGCTCTCTATGAGAAATCTCCAATGACCTCCTTCCAAGAAACTGCCCATTTTCCAAATTTAGCCTACTGGAGACCAGTGAGAGGAAAATGGAATTTACAGTCAGAAGACCCAGGTATGAGTGTTGTCTTTGTCACTAATTCGCTGTGCCTTTAGTAATATGTTATAATTCCTCTGAACATCAAATTCTCCATTATTTATTTTTGTATTTAACAAACACTTAATTTACATCATGTACCAATTATTTTTCTATGTGCTGTGGATAGAATGACGATCATAAGTCAGTAAAGTCCATGATCTCTTATAGTCTTCTTCTGTTGGGATAGGGAAGCCTTTGTTAAATAGTCACACTGAGAAATAGAAATCTGGTAAGTCTTCCAAAGGGAACTTTCCTATAATGTTATTTGCAGGAGTGGAGTAGTTTGGAAAAAATTCCCTGAGAAAGTGATGCTTAGCTGAGACTGTTAGAAAATGAAAATCAACTAGGTAGAAGGGTTGGGGGAGAGGGTAAGGGAGCAAGGTAGGAAAGAACATTCCCCATGCAGGTGAAAGGTGTGCAAATGCTCTCTGGGAGGAGGGAGCATGGCTTATCAAAGCAATTGTGTGTAGTTGAGAGATCAGAGTGGGTAGGAGAATGGTACAGTTAAGGCTGACAGGTAAGGAGTTTAGGACAGGACAGTGGTGTTTCTCATATGTTCATTTACTCATGTACGTACTCCACTCCCTTTCAGTTGTGTGAGTTCTGTGAATAATATCACATTTAGGCTAAGGGAATTAAAGCCCATGCGCAATCATCTAGTCTCTCTTCCCCTCTTATGATGAATGAGGACACCTTATATTGTACTGGCAAAAATGCCTTACATTGTATAGGCTAAACAGCTTGGATGTAAATCATTGTTTGAAGGACAGTTGATTAGAAAGATTGGATAACTCTGTGACAGACATTGTGTAAATAAAAAATAAAAATTTGCTGTGTTAGGCTGCGGATATTTTGGGGGTTGTTTATCACTGCAGCATAGCATAGCCTACCCTGACTATTACAGATGATATCAGACTACTTGGGGCCTTACAGACCGAATAAATAATTGGCGTCAGTTTTCTGAAACCAATGGGAGAGTACTGAACTGTCTTAAAAAGAGCAGAAATCATCAGATATTTTTCTTTGAAAAAAAATCATTCTTTAATAAATATTTTAGGGAATGATGAAGAAAGTGAGGTTAAGAGATTTTTGTTAACTGTTAACTGTTAACAATCATAGCTGTTGTTACTATCCTCTGAAGAATGTCGAGGAGACCAAATATGAAAAACGAAATCTGGCATTTTGCAAAATGCAAACCATCAAATATTCTGGATTTTCAACTTGTATCTATTGTCTCAGCTGCTGTTTTCCCTTTGCCATAGAAGTCAGCAGTTTTGATCAATCTGCTGTTCTCTGTGTGGTTGTAATACACATACTGAAAAGTCATTCTGTGAAATTGGTTAGGCTGTTCTGCCCTGCAGTCAATAGCAATTTAGTATATATGGATTTGAGAGTGGAAAATTGCTTCATGGGAAAGTACTTGAATGCTTCAGAATCAAGTTTTCAATCTACACCCTTGTTGAGATGCTAACATATGTTACCTTAACTCAATCAGAAATGAAATATTCTTATTTCTTTGTCTTTTGGTAATCATTGGGAATTTGGGCTGATAAATACACTTGGAACCCAGCTGAGTATTGTAGAAATTTTAGAAAACGAGCTGTTTATGGTATTTCATTTTTATGGTATTTCTATAGAGTAAATATGGTAGAATCTTGATTCTATGTTTTCTAAAGTTGTTAAAGACAGAGGGACATTTACTCAACAATGTACAAAAATATAGTACGTATTTTGTTCTAGGTGTTGTCACACTGGTGCTGAGACTCAGCACACTCTACGTTGCCAGCAACTCTGCTGTCACTGATTCCTTAGGAACATACTCCTCCTACATACCAGTAGAACACCAATATCCCTCCTGGTCCCTATGACTCTAGGGTCTGCTCATCTTGTTGACAGAGTTGCGCTCTTGCGCCTGATTCGTGGTTACAAAGGAGGCTTCAGAAAATAACTATCTGCCATTTTGTCTTTCATAAAGGCAGGAGGCAGTCTTTGCTTTATAATGTGCACAGCTCAGAAAATGGACACATGCAATGAGTGTGGGCAAATTTATCATTTTCTATATAAATTTCCAATTTAAAACATAATGTATGTTGTCTTAGTGAACCATACTTGCTCTAATAATGTTTTACACCCATTTTTAAAAGAGGTAATGTACATGAGAGCAATACTTAGATCAAGATCTGGAACATAATATGTGCTCAACAAATATTTGATAAATGAGTGTCTATAAACTTCAAATGCTCAGGGTCACATTATATAAACACATTTGTATCAGAGTTGGGATATAAATGTAAATCATATGTGTAGTCCTTAGAATGGTAATCTTCTTATTTAAATACAGTTATATTAATGATTAGTAATATTTTTTTCTGCTACTTACAGAAACATTTAAGATGTCAATGTATTCTAGACATGTGGAAAACTGCTAGAGTTGTCAGTTAGATTTGACATGGGTAGTATGATTTTCCTACAATTTTTATTACTAGCCCAAATTCAATAGGAATGACTGAACGATTTGTTTTACCACCAGGTTGGCACAGTTTAGTTCAGTGGATGCTGAGGGTAAGAAGCAAAGAAACACTTTAGATTCCATGGCAATTAACACAGGTTGGTATTTATTGAACACTGACTCTGTGCCTAGCATCAGCTTTTAGATTTAAAGAGTAGCCATACTCTAGCAAAGGTAACTGTTCTCCTGGAAGGCTCAGACTGGCATTCCTATCTTAAGCTACCTGAAAAATAAACATAAATTGGTTGCCTGGAAATTTTTCTCCATTTTAAAGTTTTAAAGTTTCCTACAGTTATTTTACATGGCCCTGATGGAAGATAATCTGTAATAAAAGAGACAAATAAACAAAAAGCTGTAGTATTCTAAATTATTCTTCCAAGGGAGAGAATCAATGCTATAACCGCAATAGAAAAAAATGACCACATGTGTTATACAGCCCAGGTGATACGGAAGTGTATCAGTGCTCTGATGAAAGATAACACAGAAAACACACATCCTATCATCTCAGCCCACATTTAGTAAATGAAAACTACAGCAACAAAACAGCTGGCTTTGTTTATGAACTCCAAGCTTGCCAAAACTCAGGAACACTCCCACTCAGACCCCTGCTAACAACTCACCCAGAGTCTTCTCCTGAAAGCCTATCCCTAGACCCACTGCTGGCATCTAAGTCACACCTGAACACCCAGTGACTTTCTCTGAAAAAAGAAATATTACCACATTTGGTCTGAAGTAATAATGTAGATGAATTAGTATCATTTCATTTACTCTCAATTTTCTTCTCTCTTTTGTCTAACTCTGGAGATTTTTATTTTCCTTAATAATTAAAATTTCAAAATTTTTATGATTTTTATATAGTAGGAAGTGGACTTTCTGTGTGTCATTCCATTTAATCTATCCAACAGCAATATGGGTCAATATTACTATCTTCACAACACAAACTTGCCTAGTGAGTTAAAGTGACATAATCCAGGGGCGCCTGTGTGGCTCAGTTGTTAAGCGTCTGCCTTCGGCTCAGGGCATGATCCTAGAGTCCTGGGATTGAGCCCCGCATTGAGTTCCCTGCTCTGCTGGGAGCCTGCTTCTTCCTCTCCCACTCCCCCTGCTTGTGTTCCCTCTCTTGCTGGCCGTCTCTCTCTGTCAAAAAAAAAAAAAAAAAAAAGACAAAAAAAAAAAGTGACATAATCCACACTACAAGGCTAATAAACTTCAGAAAGCAAAACTGAGTCCAGGTCTGGCTGAGTTTATACATCAATTTATAGTGCTTACAATAATAATAATAATAATAATAATAATAATAATAACAATGACTACTGGATGAGCATCTTTTATTTATCTATTTATCTATCTGTCTATATATCAATGTAATTACTGTAATTGAGAAATGGAGACCGGAAGGAAATGGTAAAGAAGTCTAATCACTAATATGTGTAATATGCTGTTTTCCTGCTTGTGAGGTCCTTCTCACATTCATTGCTGAGTAATTTCTATTTATACTTAATGACTCAGTGCAGATATCATTAGCTCTATTTTCAGTAGATCCCCCTCTTTGCTGTACTTTTATTTACTATACTACTTACTATAATTAATTGCTGTGTATTATATATTAATTTATATTATAAACTCCCCAAACTATCAGCTCCTGGGGAACTGGGACTGTATCTTCTCTCTCTCCTCAGCAAGTGGCGAATGCCTTACCTCCTGAGTAAACAACAAACGATCACTGGTCACAGACTTGATTGTCTCATACACAGGGATTCCAGTATTTGGGTTTCTCAGATTGAAGATGTACTTACTTATTATATATTAGTCATTTTGGCAGATCAGAACTGGCAACCTCTGAGCTGGAAGTAGATTTTAGTGCCCTCCCTCACCTCCTAACACAATTATTTTAATTGAATTTTGAATGTTTAAGTAGGTTCTAATAATCTTTACCATTCTAAATGATTGCAGCCCAGTAGGCACATCTGTGATAGCTTCCTAGCCCCTGTAAGCATTTGAGTCTGTTACTTCTGCTCTTGATAGTCCTTCATTAACCTAACTATGAATTTGTATATTATACATCTAATGGGTTAGCCCATTTGGTTTAATGAGAACTTGGATTCGATCCCAGAATCAGTTATGTTTTATCTGATCCCTGTCCTTGCATTATGTTCCTAAGCCACCAGTATTATGAATATATACATTTCTTCAACACAATTCCATCCTTAATAGGGAAAAATAGTAACAATGAAAAAAAAAACAAGCAAACAAAAACTGACAGTATTTGCCATATTTGATAGTTCTCTCCTTTCTGTAGAACTGCCATAATACTGTTAGAAATTAACTCTTCCCTGAGTAAATATACCCAATATTGGATTACCAAATCATATTACTGCTAATGATCAATATTCCTTAGAAGTGAGTGTACTTCTTAGAGTTAAATAAGTTTGACCAAGTTTTCTTTGGCTTGATTGTGAGTTAGTTATTAATTAGTGATACTTTTTATTTTTCAAAGTGATTAAATCAATGTACTCTTTAGTCCAGTGCTCAGTATTCTTGTTTTGTTGTTGTTGTTGTTGTTGTTCAAAATCTCCAAAGTATATATGACTCTTGTATATAATGCCTTTGATTTTGAAGCATTGACTAAAATAGTCATTATGATTCATGTCATGAACTAGTAAGGAATGATTATTTCTGTTTTTTCTCCATCTCCTAGAGAGAGGGCAGGTAGATAAGAATGTACTACTTCTTTGAAAGACTCATGTATTATAGAATAGAATAACACTGAGTCTGATTCTTCACTTACAGCTAAGCTTGGAACAAAAATGGATCCTTCAAAAGTTCTCATGGGAAGAAATTCTCTTTGAAGTACACTTGTTGGGGAAGAGGGAGATTGCAGAGATGAGAGAATTAGCCAGTTTTTCTAACTTCTCCTTGGTTATTCTTATTCATTGGCTTACAGTTGAACTGGAAGCACTTCGTAATACAGTATTAAAAATTATATAATATATTATGGATTAAATAACAATTAGGGAAAGAAGTATTTCACTAAAGGGTTAGTTAGCTTTTAAGCATTTACCCAAGCAATTGTCCATGAGGATTGTGATGATAAAAGGTGTTTTTAAATTAACTTTGGAAAATTATGGTATTATTTTAGGAGTGTGATATTTGACAACATTATATAGTTATTAGGTGCCTACTAAGTATGTTACAGTGCTGACCACTCTAGGTCCCACCTGGAAAAAATGGCACTAGTACCAAAAGTGCCCTTTCTTATTTCAAGTAGTTTATAGTAGTTTACTTTGGATATATATTTCTATGATTTCTATGTTTAACTAAAATAATGGTCATTTGTTGTCTAGTTACAAAAATAATGCATGCATTTTGCAGCACAAATTCTTAGTAATAATAATATAGTAGCCCATTTATATCAGTATTCATTGTATTTTATTTCTGTGATTTCCCTATTGCTTGATATTCATTTCATCATGAATGTTTCTTTTTTGTTAGACTAGACCATAATGTGATGGACATCTACTGAAAATGTTGGGTCAAAAGGCAAGCTTATTATAAAAATTTTTACACATGGTGGCTAAAGTACATCCAAAGTAGATCCTATCAGCTTTAAATTTAACCTATCTGGAAATCACCTTGTGTTGTTTGTAACAGAAGGATCTTAGGTTTTTAATAGTCAGGAAATTAACCCAGAACCATTAGGAAGTTCGTCTTTCTATTGGCAATCTGAAATGTCACCTTTACATTAATTTAGATCCTATACTTACTTGAATCTAGATTTTCTATTCTGTTTCATTAATCATCTTGTCTATTCTTGTTCTAGTACCACATTATTTTAATTATTGCAGCTTCAAGCCCAGTTAATATTAAATAAATTACTTCATACATTAAAATCACATTTTTAATTTTTTTTTTTTTTTTGGTTCAGATACTTATCCAGTAGATGCAGGAGGTCATAAAGGGATATGATAAGGACATGCTTAATTCACACCAGCTGTAACACCTTCCAAATTTAGCAATCTCCCTCTTGAAAATATGTCACTTACTATATTCTAAATGTATGCACATTACTTTTCATAATATACAGAAATTTTAAGGCTTAACAAAAAATCTTCTTTAGTCTATTTCTTGAAGAGAGCAAAAAATGGGACGAGTAGTAAAAACCTATGCCAGTTTTCATCCAGTATCTTTTAGCTTTATTGGAAATGTAAAGACTGTGTGACGTACAGATGAGTAGAGTTGCGGTTGAGTTTTAACTTCTCCAGTAGCTAGTGTGTAACTTTGTTAGTCTTTTTAATCTTATGAGTCTCAACAACCAGTAAAGTCAAGGATAGGAATCGTTCTTAGATAATTTTTTCAAGTAAGCATTCAAAAAAGGTAGATATTATTGTTACTATTGTATGCCTTTGAATTCCCAAGTTGTCACAAACAAGGAGAACATAAGTTAGAGATCAACAACTAGCCTTCTAAATATTTAAGGTGGGTTTGGCACTGATAGACTTCTACTAGGAGAAAGTCCAAAATCAACCAACAGAAAGAAAATATGGAAATTTTTGTTTTTTAAGTTTTTCATGTGTTTTCTGCCTTTACAAAATCCACTATATAAACCACTTAACAAGAATGCAATTTGAAAGTATTTAACTGTGTGTCTCTGTGTGTTATAAGAGAAAAAAATCTACAGTATGTTAATGGGGAAAGATAATGCTTAAGTGTAGACAGTAACTGTCCCTAAAGTTGAGAGAACAAGAAGCAGACGTTTCTGAGAATCTTGATGGGTCATATTCTGAACTAAACCTTTAAAATCTTTTGTGCAAATTCTCCAAGCATGGAGGTATTATGTTTAAAAGAAAAAAACAAAGGTGAAGAAAGAGGGAGAGAAATAAAAAGGAAAAAAAGGGAATGTCTGCTTATTTATTTGCCTGCTGAGCTGGGCTGGCCAGAGTTCCAGAGCAGGCGTCGAGTTGCCATATCGATAGGAGCTGAGGCTTAGCCTCTGCCCTGCTTTGTCAAGGAGACTTCAAATCACAGTCCCCTGAGCTTTGGGATAGTAGAGAAAGCAGCCGAGCACCATGCTCTGTTTGTGGTGTGAAAAATAAACCCTTGGCCAAAGGCACAGGCTTCAGACTTGCAACGAGCCCAGCCCCCAGCTCTGTGGAGCGGCTGTCAACTTTGATTAGCTTTTGTGACTCTGCAACTCCTCCATTCTATAAATTGCTCCATCCCCTCAGCCCTCCTTGCTCCTCCTATTGCTGGCTCCCTTTACTGGGTGATGAGCTGTCACAGCTGGTTGATCAGACTGCTACCCAATCAGCGGCTCCTCTTAGCCAGACCCCTGACCGACCTTGTTCTGTCTTTGCCTTTCCCATTCTTGTGATCCTCCTGCAGCTGAATCTCCTACCCCTGCTGTCTGATCCCACTGCTTGTCTAATCAGCCCGGTAGACAGTTTGATTAGCTGCTCCTTCTTCTCACACTGCCAGCTCTTCCTGCTGCTCCCAGCTGTGCTCAGGGCCTTCTAGTACTCACCATCAATTCCTTCAGACTCTCCATTAGTGCTGCTGGCTGATCGACTTTATACTTTTTCTCAGCAGTGCTCCGATCAGCTGTTGTCTCCCTCTGCCATGGTCCTCTGATCAGTCTCCTGACATCTTCCCTTTCTGTCTCCCACAAAATTCTCTTGCTGTTAATTGTACTACTCTGGTCCTGTGGCAGGGACTTTTTCACTAGCCTTTCAGAGTGGGGTCATCTCAGAGGCTACCTTCGGCAAGTAATAACATTTCAGTGCCAAGGTCCACTGCCCACTTCACAGTGTCTCGCAAAGCCCAATAGCTGGTGTTGTGGTCTGACTCTTTGTGTTTAGTGAGCAGCCTGACTCTAACTTACTGTGACTAGGTTTTGAGTTGTTTCCTGAGCTTCATCTTCCACCTCATTTTCCTTCTGAGGAATACTTCTTTATTACAGTCACAGTTTCAAACTGATAAACTCTTTGGATTCCAAGTCCATATTTTTACCATTTACCTGTGTGAACTTAAATAACAATCTCTCTAGTACTTACTTCTTCATCTCTAGCATTCCTTCATTTATTTATTTAACTAATAGCTAATAAGTAACTACTATGGGAAGTCATTGAACTTAGAGCTGAGGACACATCTGTGAACAAGACATTCAAGGTCCTTGAATATCTAGAATTTATATTCAAGAGTGAAAGCAACAGACATAAGCAAACAAATAAGAAAAACTCCAAAAGTGGCAAGTGCTTCAAGAAAATAAAATAGGGCAATAGAATAGGAAAAAAAAAAAAAACAAACTTGGGATGGAGGTGATAATTTAGGTAATCAGGAAAGGGATCTTCGAAAAAGCAATATTTGAGCTAGTACTGAATAATGAGAGAAAGGCAGCCATGTAATGACTGGGGGAATGAATGCAATGAGCAGAGAAAACAAGTGCAAGACTACAAAAAAAAAGCTTGGCAAATAGGGAACATAAAGAAAGCCAGTTTGTCTGGAGCATAGTGAACTACGGAGATTGGTATGAAGTAAAAGCTATAGGCAAGGTCCAGATTTTATCAGACAAGGAAAGCTATGCTAGGATATTGAATTTTATTCTAATTGTAATGGCCAGTCGTTAGAGGTTTCCTCTTAATCACTGTTGTTAAATGGAAATTTGTGTGTTGATAAAAATGTTTTGTATCTGTGCTGATAAAGTAACCACTAATCACATGTGGCCACTGGGCATTCAAAATGAAGCCATTGTGCCTAAGGAGCTGCATATTTTATTATTATTATCATTTTAAGGATTTTTATTTATTTTAGAAAGAGAGAGAGAGTAGGGGTGGGAGCAGAGAGAGAGGGGGAGCGAGAGAATCTCAAGCAGACTCCCTGATAAGTGCAGAGCCCACCACAGGGCTCCATTCCAGGACCCTGAGATCACCACCTGAGCTGAAATCAAGAGTCAGATACTTTAACCAACTGAGCCACCCAGGTACCCTGATATTTTATTACTTTTAATGTTAATTAAGTGTAAATGGCCACATGTGACTAGATATAATGGGTGCAATAGATGATGAGGGTTGGCTTAGATAAAGAATTTTCTAATCTGTACCTCATATCTCTTTTGGTCTACACAGGACCCACCTCACAGGAGCAAGGAGTCTAACAGGGTTGGGTTTGGGGTCCTCTCATCTTCTCGTTACATAATATAAACTCTGCTTTTATCTGCTCTTTCAAGAAATTGCATTTGGGTCTTTCAAGAAATTGCATTTGCAAAAGGATAGGCTGCTTAAAAATGTAGAAATCGTTCAATGCCAGATTAACAGCACCACTGAGGTCAAAGAAAATGAGTTTAAATGCTAGCTATACCACTTGCTGACTGGTTGCTATGGTCTGAATGTGTCTCTCCAAAATTCATATGTTGAAATCCCCCCCAAGTTGATAGTATTAGGCTTTGGGGTTTGGGGCAGGTTACTCAGTCATGAGGGTGGGGCCCTTATGATTGGAATTGCTATTCTTTTATAAAAGAGATCCCAGAGACCTAGCTTGTCCCTTTCACCACTTGTGCACACCATGAAGAGACATCATCTATAAATCAAGCCTTCACTAAACACTAAATCTGCCATTGTCTTCATCTGGGGCTTCCCAGCTTCTAGAATGATGAGAAATACACTCCTGTTGTTTATCATCCATCTAGTCTCTGATATTTTACTGTAGCAGTCCAGACGGACTGAGACAGGTAGAACACAAAATACTACCTAAGTTTCCTTACCTGTAAAGGGAAATACAAATAATAACATCAACTTTATAGGTCATTTGTGTTCATTGAGATAACACAAGTAGAGTGTTTAGCAGAGTGCTAAACCCATAGCATACACTCAGTAAATATATATTTTTAATTTAAGTATAATTGGCATGCAATGTTTTATTTCAACTATAGAACATGGTGATGCAACTTCTGTATACATTATGCTACCATCTCAGATGGTAACTATACTTGTAAAATGCACTCAGTGAATATTAACCTCTACAATTACTCTTAGTTTGAGGTTGGCTTGATCCAGAACAGTTGTACTTCTACTCTTCTAACTGGGAAGTCACCTAGCTTGACAATCTGAATATTTTAAAGGTCTTATTCAAGGTCACTCACCTATGAAGGATGTAAGCTGAGATTTGAACCTAGGTTGCTATGACTCTAGAGTTAGTGATACTAACCATTGGGCATTCATCTGGGTTCTATGAAATTATCCTGTGAATATGTTCTTTAAATTAATAAAAATTTAATCTAGTAAATGCATATGGCAAAGGAAGCATTGTGAATGGTTATTATGAGAAGATATTCATAATAATTAGTCTATTGGTGTTTAACTAAAACCTCTTGCAGATGGATCAAAAAAAATTATTATTATATTCTAAAATGTAGCCCCAAATTCTCAGTTCAAGCTATGACAGTTAAGATGTGGGCCTCTTTAGACAATTCTGATATTTACATCTCACTAAGATTCCCTGCTGCTCTTGTCAGTTAGATGAATAGCTTCTAAGGGCATTCATTTTTGAAATCACACCATGTTTTTATCATGTAAATGCTGTTATTACTTATTTTTAAAATAAAAAATTAATACTTGGAAAGGTTTATTCAACCCGTTTAAGGTCCTATAGCTAGGAAGTATTTGAGCTAGGATTTGAATACAGTGGCTGCCGGGTACAAGACCCTGGAATCCGAGAGAGGGGTTAATATTTTACTCTACACAATGGGAACATTTATTTTCATTACCTGATCAGTGGTTTGGATGATTCAATGGAATCATATGGTTAAACCCTTTTTGATTTGTTTGAATTGCAGTTTCAAGTTGTAAAGAAGTTACCTTTTCTCAAAAAATCATTGGGTAATGATTTGGGCAAATACACAAAGTAAAGAGGAAGGGACAAAACCGATGTCATCTCTAAAGCTGATGGAATAGGCAAGCTATCCTGTGTGTCAAATGTCTTGAACTCTGAGCTTGTTTAACAAGAGTACACAAGCTTCTTGGATGGTTTGTAAAGAACTAGTGAACTCAAGAAAGAAAACATTGCACTACCATTCTCAACTCTTAACAGAAGCTAAGTTGAGCGTTTACAATGTAAACAGTTGCACTGGTACTATTAATGAATTATTGTGGAGAAAGCTACAAAATCCTAACAATTTCAGCTTATATAACATCCAAAATATCTAGCTCTAGTTGGGTTTCTGCTAAGCTCTGATGATATATAGTAAAGAACACTTAACAAAAAAGGGAACTGGTAATATTCTGAGCTTGAAAGCAAAAATGGACATGCTTAAACAAAGCGTTATTGAACAGTATTTATTCTATGAATATTTATGGGAGCCCCTATTCAGCAAGCATTGCTGTTAGGTCCTTGAGATACAGAGCAGGTCAGGTGAAGTATCTGCCTTCATGCAATTTATATTCCCATAGGGTAGGTGGATAATAAACCAAAAAAAAAAAAAAAAAAAACAAACCCATTATTAACAAATAGCAACAATTAGTTCTAGGAAGAAAACTATAATATTGTGAAGTGGTTATGTGGTCGGGTGATTTTAAACAAAGTAGTCAGAGAGATTCTCCCTTTGATCAAGATTAAACGAAGTGAGGGAGTGGCTGTGGAAATTTCTGGGAGACGATCATTCAAGGCAGAGGGAAGGCCAGTGTGCCTGGAGCCAAGTGAGCTGGGTGAAGAAGACAATGTTGGGGAAATAGGTTTTTGTAAACCACAGTTGAAACTTTATTGTTCTACTGGAGGCTTATGAATAAAAGGGGTGACATAATCTGATTTACTGCCCAAAACATCATTTTGTTGCTGAATAGTAAATAACTGTATGGGGACAAGTGTGGGAGGAAGGAAACTGGTTAGAAGGTTATTATATTTTCCTATTATATCTTTCTGAAGAATGAAGATGGCATGGACTAGAGGGGAGGTGTGAGAGTGATGAGAAATGGTTACAGTTGGGATATATACTGAAAGAAGAGACCATAGAGCTTGCTGATGAATGTGGTTGTGGAGGAAAGAGGAATCTAGAAAGTGCTCACTAAGTAATAAATCAAATGAAAACTTGGTGAAGAGAACTTTTCAAGGTTTAGTACAAGTACTGGACACAGAATATAGTGTCTGGCCCATATTAAATTTCCAGTAAGTGGTAAGGGTTATTTTTATTATCATTGGTCCACAAGCATATATTAAGCTTTAAATAGGGGAATGTATCAGATAGTATTCTTGGTTCTATAATAAATATAAATATCAAAAAGACAATAGTGATTAGTAGTTCCCTCTTGCTTCTTGCTTTCCTGGTAATTCACATTTTAGCAAACTTCTATCTCTTACCTGTTCCCCTTTTGAGCTTCATTTTATCCTTGGCTTATTTCTCAATTTGCCATGTTTATTATTTCTGCTCTGTTCACTCACTTTTATTCCTTATGGAAGCTTAAGCCCATCTGGAATTCTCTGTTACAGTTATTATTCTCTTAACCAATTTGACATATGAATGATGTTACACAAATTCTGTAAAAGATTATGAATCAGTTAAAAAGAATAAAGTAGGTCAACATGAGAAACTATGGACCCCAGGAAACAAACTGAGGGTTTCAGGGGGGAGGCGGTAACAGGGTGATGGCTATTAAGGAGGGCATGTGTCGTGATATGCACTGGGTGTGATACATTAGTTAACTAATGAATCATTGAACACTACATCAAAAACTAATGTACTATACAGTGGCTAACTGAACATAATAAAAAATAAAAAAAATATGAAGTAGATTAACATGGACTAATGTCAATAGATTTTCCAAGTTAAAAAAAAGAAGTTATAGAAAAAAAAGTAGTACGAATATGAGTAATATAAAATAATTAATATTAGTCCTGTGGCTAAAAAATAGGCTAGATGGTGCTTTAGAAATCAACAACCTCCAAATCTCAATAGATGAAAACAGCAGTATTTTAGTTTTCCATCATGCTTCAGGTCCATCAAAGAGTGGAAGGGAACTCTAAGTACTGTTTTCCTCACTTCAGGACCCAGGGCACTGAGGGCTGGGGTTAAAGGAAATGTTCACTTTTCAACTATACCTTTGTTTAGTATGCCATTTAACAAGGAATACATACAATGTTCAGAAACTACATGGTAATTTAAAAGAATAGTTTTTCAAGCGTTCAACAAAGATTAAATACGAAAGTTTCATGAAGATTTAAATTATGAATATTTTTTCTCCTTTATATTTATTTTCTTAATTAAAAATATTTTAGAGGATGATTCAACAGTTTTGCATTATGCTGAATATACGTGGTACACGTATATAAACACAAATGTTTATGAGACCTATTGTTTCTCTGCAAGAGTTTTGGCCTCTCCTTGAATTTTGGGAAAAGAAGTTTGATTGTCTTAGTTTTCAAGCAAATGTCCCTTAGAAAGAAGTAAAAACTTAGGGGTTTTGTTGTTGTTGTTGTTTTCTTTTTCTTTTTTCTTTTTTTTTTATCTCATCTAGCAAAATTTTGCTCCATGTCATCTGCAAAAGGGGCCCTACTACAGTGAAAGCTATTATCTATAAAGATGAGAGGAATTATTTTCTTATCTTTCCTGTTGGTAAACTCTGTGAAATCTGGAAATTACTAATGGCCAGAATCTTTGCAGAAATTACTCGATGTTCAGAGACACCTGGGAAACAAAACTTTTAGATGGACCATTTATTTTTGAAGGAACTGTGAAATCTCCATTGAAATGGATCTAAGAGTACCACGGCATAAGCAACATGTCACTGGGATTTTCAGTCTTTATCCACTTTTTTTCCTAAGTAATCCCAGGCAGGCTGGTAAAAACAAGAAACTTTATCTTATTCAGTACTTCTGATTCCCTCTTCTGTCTCTCTTTCTCTTTTCTTCTCCTTCTTCTCCTTCTTCTTCTTCTCCTCCCCCTCCTCCTCCCCCTCCCCCTCTTCCTCCTCCTCCTCCTCCTCCTCCTCCTCCTCCTCCTTCCTGTTACTTGACTACGATCTTGGTTGAACCTCTCCATTAATCTTCTAAGGGAAGAAAGGTAATAATTATTGCCTCTAAACTTCATTCTCATATTCAGGAAATGGTCTTCACTTGTTAATTATTTGTTGGTGATTTTTTAAACTTGCAAATGTGTACTATTTAACAAATAAAAGGGAATTTCATTGCACCTTCAGGGATAGAAATTGTTTTGTTATTTTAACATACTACCTTTCTTCATTTAACCCAGAAATCAGATTTATCATTGATTTTCAGTGAGTTATAGGATCATAGTCACCCTAGATCAATTAATATTTCAAGGAAAATATATGAAACTCTATGTGCTGCACAATGCTAAGCTAGGTTCTAGGGACAGGATCAATAAAACGGGTTTTCTACATTTGGAATAACATTTGAGTAGGGACATACAGATAATAAATTAAAAGTAAAAACATGTAGTAAATTTTAAAATAGGGTGTAATGGAAGCATCAAAGGGAAAACATCTTGAAAGTTCAGGTAAGCCTTCTTACATACATGCACCCAGAGCTGAGTATTAAAGGATAAGCAGGTTTTCGACAGAAAGCATCATCCAGAATTATTGGACACTTATCCTAAATCTTGATGTGTAATTACCTTCCCCACATCCACCCACAGAAAAGCAAACATTCAATACATTTCTGACATTTTTATCATAAAAATTATCATTAGTTATTTCACATCTATTTTGTTGTTTTCTTGGACTCTTACTTCTGAATTATATGTTAGAACCTACTCAGTGTGAAAGCTCCTGCAAGAAGCCTAGCTTACGTTTATCTTCCAAATTCCATTGGAATTTAGAAAATGTCTTTTTGAAGCTTGAAACAATTTCGGAGGGACCAGGCAGAAGCAGCTGCTTCACACTTGATTCATTGTCATCACAAGTTCATTATTAACTCCAGCACACTGCCCGTCAGAGAAAGTATGTCAAAGATTGCATTCTACAAGGGAATGTGGAGATAAAACTGCTAAATCTCTAAAAGACAGCCGCAAGCTACTCATCTTTCCTTTAGTCAAAGCTTTTATATGATAATTATCTGAAGTTGAAAATAGGTTTCAAAGTTGTATCATAAATGACTCAAAAGCATTGAATTGGGCAAAGACATTGGGGAAGTAGTGCTTTCCACTCGTTATTGCATCCTTTTCTTTATCAATTCATTCAACAAATATTTTTGACCATCTATGTGTTGATTACCAATATCTGGCCTAAATCAGGGGGATAAAGCATTGAACAATAGAGGCAAATCCCAGTTCTTAGGGGATCTATATTTTATTTTATTTATTTAATTTTTTTTTAAGATTTTATGTACTTATTTGACAGAGAGAGAGACAGCCAGTGAGAGAGGGAACACAGCAGGGGGAGTGGGAGAGGAAGAAGCAGGCTGCCAGCTGAGAAGCCTGATGTGGGACTCGATCCCAGAACGCTGGGATCACGCCCTGAGCCGAAGGCAGACGCTTAACAACTGAGCCACCCAGGCACCCCTATATTTTAGTCATTGAAAATGATAATAAACAAGTTAAATGAATAGATAAATGAATGGCATAACTTCAGAAGATTATTAGGAATTCCTATGTATAGAATGGAAGAAAGGTTTTCTTACTATCATGTGTAAGTATAGTGAATACTGGCTTTTAAAAAAATCTGTATTCACCCCCTTCTTTCTATTGAAGAGGAATTCTACGTTTCAGATAGCTTTAGTGAGAGATTATAGTGCATGTCTTAAAACTGAAGCTTGAGTAATCAGATCCTCCTCCTCTCCAACCTGAGACCCAGGTCATAGCTTAGATTTAACTTAGCTTTTGAGTTAGGTTAGCTAATTGCAAACCCCTATCTAGAATTTTTTTAAATTTAAATTCAATTAGCCTATCTAGAATTTTCAATGTTGATTAAATGACGTGGTAGGATACGTTTAGGAGTCATTCACTGCATCAGTTACAGCAGTGGTGCCTGAACTTTTCCTTTTAAAAAAGAAAAAGTCTGTGTTTTGAGTAGCTGTCTACCCTAACATGTGTCTTTGTTTTGTTATGCCTGTGTCTCTAAACTCCCAATGCTCTATAAACTCATAGTATTGCTTAGTAGATATTCACCCATTTGCCTGCAGCTGCCGGAGCTGGTTTCTGTTACTTGCCAGTAAATGTAACAAAATAAATACAAATAGACTTCTGATGCTCTGATGATTGGAATTACCTCCTGTTGCTCTACTGTATTTCATATACCTGTCTCTCCCTTGAAAGCCCAGATTTTTGATCCAAAGCACTTACCTTTGCCATCTCTAAGAACTTAGTTACTAAGAAAGATAATTTACATAACAGGGAGTTTTGGCGTGGGATCATGGAGACATATAGAAGGTCATGATGTAATAATGCCATGCTCTTCTTTCTATGATCTATAGTTAAGAAAATAGACATTTTGTGGATTTGTCTGAGAAGTACCTAGGTTATTTCTACATCTTCTGTTTTTAAACTATTTGTAAGGGAACTGTACATATGGATGAACAAAAATTTATTTGATAATTTCTTAGTATTATCCTCGTACTTATCACTTTGGATTTTATATTACATTCTGTCTTATAGTACCACTATTTATAATGTACTATATAATACATAGTATTTTATGATTAATTTATACATGTATTATTTAGTATAAACATATAAAGCTATTCTATATTAACATTATAGTGTAAGCCTATAAGGATTTTCACTATTGAATAGTTGTGTTCTGTAGACGTTAAAGCCTTTAGAGTTTAGTTCATCATATGCAGTTAGTAAGCAATTATTGAATACCTCATTTGTATTGATATACTTATGTGTATATGATGACCTTCCCTTGTAGGCCTTGCCTACAATTTGTGTGCTCTTTGAAAGAACACAAAAATGAAATCAAAGGCATAGGCAATAAATACCCTTGAAGAATTTATGTGTTTTTCAGTTATTTGAAAATCATAGCAGGTCATGTTTCAGAAAAAAGAGAACATCTTGCGTATGAACATATGAAATGTGTATGTATATATGTGTACGTGTGTATACACATATATATGTATATACACATACACACAATTACATATGTATAATGTATATTCATGTATACACTCACTGATTTTAAATAGTATAATTTAAAAAATTTATGTTGCTTTCTGGACCAGCAATCTTTACATTGGAAAATGTTTTTTGACCTTTTATAAAATAATTGCAATACCATGATACACACTTTAGTTTGAAATACTGCAAAGGTCATTTCCTTTTTGACATTTGCAAGAAGGGAACAGTTCTGGAAAAGAAAGGGATTTTACAAGATGAAGTAGAAAATCGATAGAGAATTTGTTCTTTTAACTGGAATGCTTACCTTTTATTTCCTGATTCCTACTCAATTCATTTGTACACAAAGGGGAAAAATCACAAATTGAAGACAGATGGTTCATCTGCAGTGAAATGTAGTTTTGTGATTGTTGATAAATAAGAAAGGAAAATTATCTTGGAACAATTATTCTTGAAACTACAATGACATGGAAGGTTGTGGGATGGGATGTGGCTCATATACTCTGTTGGGTTCATTTTGATTGAAACCCAAAGTACCAAATAATTGTTGATCTTTGATTTGTTTGTGATTTAGAAGCAAAAATGACAAATAAAGAATGCTTACGAGTAACTGATTAAACAGTGATGGCACTTGCCAAATCCAATGAATGTCAAGTACATTTCAGTTCTGCTCTATCAATAGCCTACCATGGATAAAACAATGTTTACTCTGGGAATAGACCATTAGAATCACCAGTTGATTGTGAAATATTCCATTGACTTTGGCAAATAAGAAACCTGAATATTATAATTTTATTTTTGGTGCAGGGGATTTAGGATCCTCATTATGTTTTACTTTAATTGGTTTTAGTGCAGTGCCTTGTACTTGAAAGCATAAAGCTCTAAGCAAACATTTTTTTCACTGAATTAATGAATGCATATGAAACCAGTTCCTATTTTCTGAGAACATTATCGAGAGGAGCTGGAAGTAAAAGGAAGAGGTGTTCCTTCCTTTTGGAGGTAGATGGAGACAATGGGAAAGTTACCTGGGTAAAGTAAGATGGTAAAAACATAGCATGCAACTTGATAGATATGTTCTTGAATTCTTAAATAGGTTACCTGAGCAAAATATGGTTTTTAGTTTTACTGTTGGATTCTGTCCTAGGGCAGACCTAGGCTTTGTATGTTTTAAAGAACTAAGGGTAAGAAGAGCTGTGTTTGCATTCTGGCTCTACTCTGACCTTTCCATGGGACACAAGGCCTGACCTTAAACTCTCTTATTCTCAGTAGTATTCTAAGACCTGTTGGATGGAAGAAACATTAAAAATGGTATTTATCAAAGGGGTCAGGATTCAGGATAGTAAAGTCAGCCCCAGCACATATTCAAAATCTTTGAAAATGAAGTTACTTTCATGGGAGTACCATATATATATATATACCAGGCTTATATATATATAAGCAAATAATCTCAAAGTACCCTTTTAGCAACAGAAACATATAGCACAGGCCAGACACTGCTTGTAATGGAAAACACTAGAGGGATGTACATTCATGATTCTTTTCTCAAGAATAAAGAATTCTATATAGAAGAGTCCTGTAATCAAGGCACTGTATTCTGATAATGTTCTTTTCTATAAAATAAGAAGTGGGTGATATCACCACATACAGTCTTCTCTGAAGGCAAAACCAAAGATATCCAAAGCTTGAGAATGTTGCGAGGTACTATATACTGTATATAAGGAAATATTTACATATAATTTGCATTTTAGTATTTGTTTTCTCATTCATCCTAGCTCATTTTCAGTAGGCACGTATGCCAATAGGGCTGTATTTGTTTATGGCTGTCCATTATCTACTGATGGTACTGGTACATAATAATTGCTTAATATTTTGAATAGCATTTCTACTTCCTTCCATCCACACATTAGTGAATACTTGTTTGTTGATGGTTTACTTTGTGCAAGCAGTATAATTGGTGCTGGATTTAGAGTGGTTGAAAAAATAGATACCAGATATAATCCTGGCTTTCATGGAGATCACAATAAGATGTGCCAAGAACTATACAAAGGACTTTGCATTCATTAGCTTTTTAGCCTTCCCAACCCCTCTATAATGTCAGTGCAGCTATTTACTTCAATTTACTACTGAGGATACTGAGGCATTTACCCAAGGTCACACTAGTTTCTATTTATTAAAGACTTGCCTGTTGCTGAAAATGCCTTAAATAGAATATTAAAATTAGTTCCTATATTATAATAATCTGATAACCCATGTTGCATTTAGAAACCTTACGAATTTGGGGTGTCTGGGTGGCTCGGTTGAGTCTCTCACTCTTTTTTTTTTTTTAATGTTTTTTTATTATATTATGTTAGTCACCATACAGTACATCCCCAGTTTCCGATGTAAAGTTCGATGATTCATTACTTGCGTATAACACCCAGTACACCATGCAATACGTGCCCTCCTTACTACCCGTCACCAGTCTATCCCATTCCCCCACCCCTCTCCCCTCTGAGGCCCCCAGTTTGTTTCTCATAGTCCATAGTCTCTCATGCTTCATTCCCCCTTCTGATCACCCCCCCTTTCTTTATCCCTTTCTTCCCCTACCGATCTTCCCAGTTCTTTTTTTTTTTTTTAAAGATTTTATTTATTTATTTGACAGAGATAGAGACAGCCAGCGAGAGAGGGAACACAAGCGAGGGGAGTGGGAGAGGAAGAAGCAGGCCCATAGCAGAGGATCCCGATGTGGGGCTCGATCCCACAATGCCGGGATCACGCCCTGAGCCAAAGGCAGACGCCTAACCTCTGTGCCACCCAGACGCTCCCCCAGTTCTTATATTCCATAGATGAGAGAAATCATATGATAATTCTTTCTCTGCTTGACTTATTTCACTTAGCATTATCTCCTCCAGTGCCATCCATGTTGCAGCAAATGTTGAGAACTCGTTCTTTCTGATAGCTGAGTAATATTCCATTGTACATATGGACCACAACTTCTTAATCCATTCATCTGTTGAAGGGCATCTCGGTTCCTTCCATGCTTTGGCTATTGTGGACAATGCTGCTATGAACATTGGGGTGCATATGGCCCTTCTCTTCACTACGTCTGTATCTTTGGGGTAAATACCCAGTAGTGCAATGGCTCGGTCATAGGGTAACTCCATTTTTAACTTTTTAAGGGACCTCCACACTGTTTTCCAGAGTGGCTGTACCAACTTGGATTCCCACCAACAGTGTAAGAGGGTTCCCCTTTCTCCACATCCTCTCCAACATTTGCTGTTTCTTGCCTTGTCAATTTTTGCCATTCTAACTGGCATAAGGTGGTATCTTAGTGTGGTTTTGATTTGAATTTCCCTGATGGCTAGTGATTTTGAACATTTTTTCATATGTCTGTTAGCTATTTGTATGTCTTCATTGGAAAAGTGTCCATATCTTCTGCCCATTTTATGATTTGTTTATTTGTTTCTCGCGTATTGAGTTTGAGAAGTTCTTTGTAGATCTTGGATACCAGTCTTTTATCTGTAGCATCATTTGCAAATATTTTCTCCCAATCTGTGGGCTGCCTCTTAGTTTTTTTGATTGTTTCCTTGGCTGTGCAGAAGCTTTTTATTTTGATGAAGTCCCACAAGTTCATTTTATCTTTTGTTTCTCTTGCCTTTGGAGATGTGTGATGAAAAATGTTGCTTTGGCCGATGTCGTATAAGTTGCTGCCTATGTTCTCCTCTAGGATTTTGATGGATTCCTGTTTCACATCGAGGTCTTTCATCCATTTGGAGTTTATCTTTGTGTATGGTGTGAGAGAGTGGTCAAGTTTCATTCTTTTGCATGTAGCTGTCCAATTTTCCCAGCACCATTTATTGAAGAGACTCTTTTTTCCACCAGGTGTTTTTTCCTGCTTTATCAAATATTAGTTGCCCAAAGAGCCGAGGGTCCATTTCTGGGTTCTCTATTCTGTTCCATTGGTCTATGTGTCTGTTTTTGTGCCAGTACCATGCTGTCTTTGTGATCACAGCTTTGTAGTACAGCTCGAAATCCGGCATTGTGATGCCCCCAGCTTTGTTTTTCCTTTTCAACAGTTCCTTGGAGATTTGGGGCCTTTTCTGGTTCCATACAAATTTAAGGAATATTTGTTCCAGTTCTTTGAAAAATATCATCGGTATTTTGATAGGGATAGCACTGAAAGTGTAGATTGCTCTGAGTAGCATGGATATTTTAACTATGTTAGTTCTTCCAATCCATGAACATGGAATATTTTTCCATCTTTTTGTGTCTTCCTCAATGTCTTTCAAGAGTGATTTATAGTTTCTAGAATATAGGTCCTTTACATCTCTGGTTAAGTTAATTCCAAGGTAACGTATGGTTTTTGGTGCTATTGTAAATGGGATGGATTCCCTAATTTCTCTTTCTTCAGTCTCATTATTCGTGTATAGAAATGCAACTGATTTCTGAGCATTGATTTTTGTATCCCGCCACGTTACTGTTTCCATACAAATTTAAGGACTATTTGTTCCAGTTCTTTGAAAAATGTCCTTGGTATTTTGATCGGGATAGCATTGAAAGTGTAGATTGCTCTGGGTAGCATGGACATTTTAACTATGTTAATTCTACCGATCCATGAGCATGGAATATCTTTCCATCTTTTTATGTCTTCCTCAATGTCTTTCAAGAGTGATTTATAGTTTCTAGAATATAGGTCCTTTACATCTCTGGTTAAGTTAATTCCAAGGTAACGTATGGTTTTTGGTGCTATTGTAAATGGGATGGATTCCCTAATTTCTCTTTCTTCGGTCTCGTTATTCGTGTATAGAAATGCAACTGATTTCTGAGCATTGATTTTGTATCCCGCCACGTTACTGAATTGCTCTATAACTTCTAATAGTTTGGGAGTGGCTTCTTTTGGGTATTCCATATAGAGTATCATGTCATCTGCGAGGAGAGACATTTTGACTTCTTCTTTGCCGATTCGGATACCTTTGATCCCTTTTTGTCGTCTGATTGCTGTTGCAAGGACTTCTAGTACTATGTTGAATAATAGTGGCAAGAGTGGGCATTCTTGTCGAGTTCCTGATCTTAAGGGAAAGGCTTCCAGCTTTTCCCCATTGAGAATAATATTTGCAGTAGGCTTTTCATAGATGGCTTTTATGAGATTGAGAAATGTACCTTCTATTCCTACACTCTGAAGGGTTTTAATCAGGAAAGGATGCTGTATTTTGTCAAATGCTTTTTCGGCATCGATTGAGAGGATCATATGGTTCCTGAGTCTTTTCTTGTTGATATGATGTATCACGCTGATTGATTTGCGAATATTGAACCACGCTTGCATCCCAGGTATGAATCCCACTTGATCGTGATGGATAATCCTTTTAATGTACTGTTGGATTCTATTAGCAAGTATCTTGTTGAGGATTTTGGCGTCCATATTCATTAGGGAAATCGGTCTGTAATTCTCCTTTTTGATGGGGTCTTTGCCTGGTTTGGGGATCAAGGTAATATTGGCCTCATAGAATGAGTTTGGTAGCTTTCCTTCTGTTTCTATTTTTTGAAATAGCTTTAGGAGAATAGGTATTATTTCTTCTTTGAATGTTTGGTAGAATTCCCCAGGAAAACCGTCCGGGCCTGGAGTTTTGTTATTTGGAAGGTTGTTTATCACTGACTCAATTTCTTCATAATTAATTGGCCTGTTTAAGGAATCAATTTCTTCCGGTTTCAATCTTGGTAGTTTATAGGTTTCCAGGAAGGATTCCATCTCTTCCAGATTGCTTAGTTTATTGGCATATAGCTGTTGATAAAAATTTCTAATAATCCTTCCAATTTCAATGGTGTTCGTCGTGACCTCTCCTTTTTCATTCATAATTTTAATAATCTGGGTCCTTTCTCTATTCTTTTGGATAAGTCTTGCCAGCGGTTTGTCAATTTTAATGATTCTCTCAAAGAACCAGCTTCTAGTCCTGTTGATCTGCTCTACTGTACTTCTGGTTTCTAATTCATTGATTTCTGCTCTCATCTTGGTCAACTGCTTCCTCGTGTGTGGATTAGGCCTGTCCCTCTGTTGCTGTTCCAGCTTCTTGAGGTGAGAATAAAAAAACTGCATTTTAGATTTTTCTATTCTTTTGAGTGAGACTTGGATGGCTATGTATTTCCCCCTTAGGACTGCCTTTGCAGTATCCCATAGGTTTTGGACCGTTGTGTTTTCATTCTCGTTGGTTTCCATAAATTGTTTAAATTGATTTTTGATTTCTTGGTTTATCGAGTCATTCCTGAGCAGGTTGGTTCTTAGTCTCCAAGTGTTTGAGTTTCTTCCAAATTTTTCCTTGTGGTTGAGTTCCAGTTTCAGAGTGTTGTGGTCTGAGAATATGCAGGGGATAATTTCAGTCTTTTGGTATCAGTTGAGACCTGTTTTGTGTCCCAGAAAATGGTCTATTCTTGAGAATGTTCCATGGGCATTAGAATAGAATGAGTATTCTTTGGTTCTGGGTAGTGTTCTATATATATCTATGAGGTCCAGCTCATCGAGTATGGCATTCAAAGCTCTTGTTCCTATGTTGGTTTTTTGCTCCAGTGCTCTGTCTATTGCTGATAGTCGGGTGTTGAGGTCCCCTACTATTAACGTATTTTTATCTATGTATCTCTTTATTCTGGTTAAGAGTTGGCTTGTGTATCTTGCTGCTCCCCTGGTTTTGACTGCTCCCCTCTAGTTTTGACTGCATTTGGCTCATAGAATTTTTAATTTCTGCCAGATTCGCTCTCATTTCCGCCCTTAGAGATTCTATATTCTCATTAACATTTTTGTTATTACTTTTTTCAAGTCTGCACACCATCTTGACCATTGTTACTCTGAATTCCATTTCTGATAATTTGGTTATATCCATATCCATTAGTTCTGTGGCATATATATTTATAATTGTCATATCCACTTGTTGGATACATCCTTTAAGAATAATATAGTGCCCTTCTGTGTCCCTAGCTATAGTCTTTAGTTTAAAATCCAATCTGTCTGATATGAGAATTGCTACCCCAGCTTTCTTTTGAGGTCCATTGGCGTGAAAGATGGTATTCCATCCCTTTACTTTCAGTCTGAATGTATCTTTAGGTTCAAAATGAGTCTCTTGTAGAGAGCAAACGGATGGGTCCTGTCTTACTATCCAATCTGCAACCCTGTGGCATATTATGGGAGCATTTAGGCCATTTACATTGAGACTGATTATTGAGAGAGATGATTTTCATGATGCCGTGTTGCCAGTAAAGTCTTTGTTTCTATAGATTGTGACTTTCTGTTCTGTATCACTCTTGGGGCCTTTTTACTTTTATAGAACCCCCCCTTACTATCTCCTGTAGGGCTGGTTCCGTGGTTACAAAATTGGTTAGTGATTGGCGATTCTGAAATGTCTTTATTTCTACATCAATTCTGAATGACAGCCTTGCTGGATAAAGGATCCTTGGCTGCATGTTTTTCTCTGAAAGAGCTTTAAGTATGCTCCCCCAACCCTTTCTCTCATTCCAGGTCTGTGTAGACAGGTCTGACGTAATTCTGATGCTTTTGCCTTGGTACGTGAGAAATTTCTTTGCCCTGGCCGCTTTCAATACTGTATCCTTGCATCTAATATTTGCGAAATGCACTATGACGTGACGTGGCGTAGGTTTGTCGTGGTTGAGCTTGGGAGGGGTCCTCTCTGCCTCTTGGACACGAATGTTTGTTTCCCTTGCTAGATTAGGGAAGTTTTCAGCTACAATTTGTTCAAATATCTCTTCTAGACCTCTGTTTTTCTCCACCCCCTCGGGGATGCCGATGATTCTAACATTGGATCGTTTCATTGAGTCAGTAATCTCCCGTAACCTACATTCGTGGGCGTGGATTTTTTTAAGACCATCTTCTATTTTCATTTTTTCCTCTATTAACCCATCCTCCAATTCACTAACCCGTTCCTCTGCTTCTGCGACCCTGGCCGTCAGAGCCTCTAGTTTTGCCTGCATTTGGCTCATAGAATTTTTAATTTCTGTCAGATTCGCTCTCATTTCTGTCCTTAGGGATTCTATATTCTCAGTAACCTGTGAGGTTGTGGGGTTGTCCAGAGCCCAAATTATTGACTGGGACCCAGGCCGTGTGCCCTTGTTTTATAGGGATCTTAGGGATGTCGGCTTCTTGATTTTTCAGCCTGCCTTCTGGGGGAGGGGCCTGCCGCACCGATACTCAGGCAACCCTGTTTGGGTAGAGTCTCCATGTCCCCTGTGAGGGGGGATGGGGATGGGCACCCTGTGAGCCAGTATTTCCAGCTTTTGTTCTCTACGCCTTTCCCTGGCAGTTTGCTGTGACTCTTCTGAGAGTCAGAGCAGCAGTGGCCGAATCTCAGCCTCTGTCTCAGAACAGAGGGATCGCGGACGTTCTCCACTGATGTTCTGGCCACTTTAACTCTGTTTCTGTTGGTGCTGCTCAACCCTGCAATGTCCAGGGATGTGCGCCCCACACCCGGCGTCCCAGCCTTCACTTCCAGGGCTGGCGCATCTGTGTCCTTTGTGTTTCTAATACCTCCAGCCACCCCCCGTGTGCTCCCGGAGCTCCCGGTCTCAGTCTGGATCCAGTGAGCACACCGGAGTTGGAGTTCTGGAGTTCCGTGAGAAGTCTGGTGGAGCTCGCTCCTGGCTCACGGTCCCAGTCTGCTCTCTCGTGGGTGCCGTCAGCGAGTCAGCCTGCTCCCGCAGGCAGGTGGCTACCGCTTCCCGGCGCCCGAACGCGGTGGCTCCCTCCCCCTTCCATTTATCTTCTGATATCTGTGTGCGGTTTCACGGCTCCCCGCTTCGTACCTCAATACTCAGCGCTGGAGATGTTCATTTGTAGAGATCCAGATGTATCTTCCTGCGTCTCAGGCTGATTCCGTGGATGTTCAGGCTGGTCTGGTACCTATCCAGCTCGACTCAGGGGACCGGCTGTAAAAGGGGTCCCCTACCCCTCTGCCATCTTAACTCCGAGTCTCTGACTCTTGATTTCTGCTCAGGTCATGATCCTAGGGACATGGGTTTGAGTCCCTCCCAACTCCCTGCTGAGCAGAGAGTCTGCTTGGGATTCTCTCTCTCCCTCTCCCTCTGTCCTGCCTCTGCTCATGTAGTCTCTCTTTCTCTCTCCCTCAAATAAATAAATAAATCTTTGTGTGTGGGGGGAAACTGTGAATTCAATATCCAAGTCTTACTCCAAGTGATTTTTTTAGGAAGTTCCAGTAATCCAGGGTTGATCTTTGGGCATGGATGAAAAAGGGTCTGCACTCCTAAATGATGCCCCTGAATCTAATTTCTCTCTCTTGAACTCAGGTCTATTTCATTGTGCTGACTCATTTCCAGAGAGGGTCTGGGGATGATCACACGTCAGACAGAGGTACCTGGGCCAAAATCTTTCCGCTGTCAGTTCTGGAGCAAAAAAGTGGTGTGTTTTTTTTTTTTTTTTTTTTTTTTTTTTTTCTGGTATTCTTAGCACAGATCCTAGAATTTAACCTGCCTTTTTTAAAACTGTCCTGATTTGAACTGGCATTTCTTATCCTCCTTCATGTGAATTGAAATTGTGTGCGTGGGGGAGGGGCATTCCCAACAAAAACTGAGGATGTTTATAGAAGCAGAATACCTTCTTCACAGGCAAACATAAATGAACACTATACCCATAGTGTATCTGAGGTTCATTCCAGGTGACCTCATGCCCCTTCCAGACAAGTCCACTCTGGAAGTCTTTACCAGCCATTGGTACTCAGGAGTGACCTAATCAGAGCAGTAGAGAGAGAAGACACACTTGAACTTTGGACCACAGGAAGTTGTAATCAAATGCACTGTCACTTTAAGTAATTGTCAAGGTATTTAAGGCAGACCTGAAGCTTCCAGCCCGACCCCTCTTAGCTGTTACCGTGGTGAAGTACAACTGCCCTTACTTCTTGCTCCCTGAGGATTCTCTCAGTCGGAGTCTGCTCTCCCTAGGCCTCTTCAGGCTTGAAAGGCCAGAGAATTAATGCTTAGCCAGCAATCCCCTGGTGGGATGAGCCTGAGATACGTGTGCCACCCTGACCCCCAGCTTCATCCCAGTGGGGCTAAGATCCAGTTAGTTGACATGAGGATGTGCATTTTGTAGGCTGTCTTACCTTCTCTGCCTCACTTCCTTGCTCCTCTCTTAAAGTCTATCAGGGTCACCTCCCAGATGAACCGCTTGTCCTCACACTATCATCTTGGGATCTGAACCTGATCACATAGTCAGTGGTCACGTAAGACCTAGGTTTTTAAATATGTTTTGCAAAATACTTACCTTGCATTGTCATAATCTTTTTTTTTAAGTATAAAAAAGTAAGGGGGAGAGAAATTCATAATTCCCAGGAATCCACACAACATGGTTTTATAATTAATGCAAATGCTATACCTTTATTATTCTATTCTATAGATAGAAAATTTAAATAGTATAATCAGATAAAAATTTAAAGATTGAGTTCTATCTTCTACTCACAGTTAATTACTGTGATTCCTCTTTTGAAAAGGCAAGTATAATGAGAGGGGAAAAAAAGAGAATGAGAGAGAAATCACAAAGATTTTGATGTAGAGCTGGATACTATAAATAATTAAGTTTCTTTAAACTCTGCTGCAAACAGTAATTCTATCCCTGAATACTTTTTAATACAATAACTAGTAATTCATACAAGTATGTTTAAATGATATTGTTTTGGCCACTGAGTATGCCATGGATTAATTTGGTTAACTCATTATTTAAGATCCACAAGAGGTCTTTTCTAATTGAGAACATTGACTAGTACTGAAATCAGAATCATAACTTCTCAGTGGATAATTTTATTCTCCAAATAGACAAAATGTTTATAAAATGAGCTAAATAAAAAGATAAAAAATTGGTAGATAATTTTTGAATATTTCTATTTATCAGGTTAATTTGTTTTTCTTAACTAATGGCATAAAATCTAGAATGTAAACATGCAATTAGTCATTTGCTCTTTAAGTATTATTCAGAAAATAAGCAACTCTGATTAAAAAAAAAAACCCAAACCTCTTACTAATTGTAATGAAAAACATATTTTAATAAAACACTTGTAAAATATTTTAAGAGCTGAATATAGTTTTTGGTTTAGTTATCCTTTAACATTTTTTTTTTCAAAACAAAACTTTTGTTCCATTTGATGATATTTGATTTGACTGCCTGAATTGTAATTTACTAAGATAAATCAATATATAAGAAAATAGTACCTTAAAAAAAAACTATTCTTTAAGCAGAGAGATAAATTTACACACACACAATAAACACATTTTGAATCAATGTGTATATATTTTAAATAGTTGCAAAAGCACCCATACATCTCTTGACATTTTTCTCTATGCTTAAATTATCATAGATGACCAATTTATCACTCTTTTGTTTATTATCGATTGTTTCTGTTTTATTCATTCTTTGAAAAAGTAATAGATGCTCATGGTCCGTAATTTGAAAATACCATTCGGTAAACAAAAATTCCTCTCACAACCTGCTCCTTGGCCCCCCAGTACCATTAGCAAGTGGCCACTGATGTTCTTAGTTTTTTTTTTCACTCCCAGAAGTTGTCTAAGCATATACAAGAGTGTAGACGTAAGAGGCCTTTAGCATGTAACACACCTGTTAATATACTATACTGCTTTTTTCACCTTTTTCTTATCATGTATCTTGGACGTTGTACATCACACCAAAAAATTACTCAGTTCTTTTCAAGCACTGGGTAGCTTAGCACTGTGTGAACATGCGTTACTTATTTAACTAGCTCTTTGCTGGTGAATATTTTTGTTATTTCTAATCCTTTTCTGTCATTGAGATATTGTGATGAAATTCTTCAACATACATCTGTGAGTAAATCTTTTGGATACATTTGTAGGAATGGAATTGTTAGTGAAGGCATATGCATTTCAAATTTGTAAAGATACCATGGGGTTGTCTTCCATGGTAGTTGAAACCATTTATCCTTCACAGTAATGAAAGGAGAGCTTGCCTTTTCAACTATAACTGATGTGAAGATTTATTGAACTTTTCCAAAATCTTTCCCAATCAGGAAGTTTAAAAAATGACAACTTGTGGTTTTAATTTGCAGTTCTTATGAGTAAGGACTTTTTTCAAAGGTTTAAAATTACTTGTATTACTTTTCTTTCAGCTATATTCCTATCATTTACTCATTTTATTCTACTCAATTTTTAATATATTTTTGTTTTATAAGAATCATTTATATATTAAGAAAACAAGCTCTTTAGTATTTGGTGGAAAATAGTTTCTCCCAGTTTGTCCAGTGTCTTTGGCTTTTTTAGTATGTGTATATGTATATGTATCTTTTCCCAAACACGGAAAAGTTTTCCCCAGGTATTTGAGTCCATCAATCATTTTTGAAAATTGTTTTTGATCCATATTTGAAAAGCTTTCCCACTTTGAGATTATTAAGAAAAACTTCTCCAGTGTTTTTTTTTTTTTTTTTTTTTTTACACTTTAAATTGGAACTGGGGTTCCCTCCCAGATTACAAGAAGACACAGCACTTCTCAACAGCAGGCTCCCTTGTCCCTAAGAGTCTTGACTGGTAGCAAGCAGCTAGGGTTGATTTACCGCTCACCTCGTAGGGCCTGTAGGGCCTGGGAAGCTAAGTTGTTGCCATACCAATATTCTCAGTCCAAGAAAATTTATAGAAACATCCAGATTCACTGTGAAAGCTGGCACAATGCAACTGAACTGGAGAATTGGAGAAGAGAACGAGGGCACATCAAAGTGGCCTAAGTATGAATTTCTAAGTTTCAGTTCCTGGGAAAGAAGCATGACATTAATTTAGACCCAAAATAGGGAGACAAGGTTTCATTCAGGATAGAATTCAGAAAATGAAGGTTGAGGATCACCCTCGACAGTGAAAGTAAGCCACTCTGCTGAGGACAGAGACCCTGTTGAGAAAGAAACATTTCAATCCTGCTCCAGAAGGGATAGGCTCTTCAAAAAAAATAAACCTGGACAAAGGACAAGCCATGTTACAGATTTGTCCCAGAAGAAAGGAAAATCAGGGGCGCCTGGGTGGCTCAGTTGTTAAGCGTCTGCCTTCAGCTCAGGGCGTGATCCCGGCATTATGGGATCAAGCCCCGCATCAGGCTCCTCCGCTGGGAGCCTGCTTCTTCCTCTCCCACTTCCCCTTCTTGTGTTCCCTCTCTCGCTGGCTGTCTCTCTCTGTCAAATAAATGAATAAAAATCTTAAAAAAAAAAAAAAAAAAAAAGGAAAATCAGCAGGTTCCTTGAAACAAACTAGTGTCAGCCTCTAAGAAGAGCCCAGGCCTGGATGCAAGTAGTCTGTTCTTGTGATAGTAGAGATACTATAGGTCAGCACCAATGTCTGTCATGAATCTGACCCTATAGAGTGGGCTGAGTCTAAGGTGTGGACGTCAGGCAAAAGAAGACAGTCAATGCAAAGAGGTTCTTTAGGTCTAGGCAGAGCCTAGTAGCTAAATTTGCTGTGATTGCAGGTCCCTTTCCTTTCTTTTGCAAAGCAGAGCATCAAAGGCCAATCCTCAGGGTCTGAAATTCCTGAGGGAGGAATAAGCAGGTCAGATACAAGTCCAGACTTCCTGCAAACACTGAAGTCAAGAAGCAACAACTGTGTCCAAGGCATCCTCCTTCCATGCCTCTCAGAGAGCTGGTTTCCCTGCACATACAGGAGCCTCAGGTATCAGGTTCCTCAAGCTTTCTATGCCACTGCCCTGGGCAGTGTCTTTTAGGTTGTATCAATTTTAATCTCTCTGTAAGTTCTCATCCCTCTACCCTCTATGAGAAAGAAGTTATTTCAAAGAAATATTTCACGCCTTATAATCAAAACATGCTATGCTGGAAAATTCTGTGAAAAGAGTGGTCCTTGTTTTCAATAACCCAGAATATTTTCCTTTCCAATATATTTGTTTCTTCTAATAGATGAATGGTGTCTTCTATCTCTGCCATGCCTTGAAGTCAAGATTTAAAGTATCCACGTAGCTCAATCATAAAGAAGAAAGGTGCTAGATTCAGCTCCTGTGGAGTTTCTTTTTTGGCTTCTAAAAGGAGACCCTGCTCATGGAGGGACATTGCAGTCACTACCATCCTGGGTTCTATTATTTGCACCTGCTCTGATATCCTATTTTTAAAAATACATAGTATATTCATAATATGTAATTTGTCTCTAGGGAGGAATAAAAAGGGACAATTACTATTAAAACCTTAGATCTTTTGAAATTAAAAAAAAAAAAGAAAAATTGATAAAGTTTAGTCCCACACCCTAGATCAAGAATTCCTTCTCCTGTTCTCCACATTCCTGAACTCTATACAGCTTCAGGTAGACAGGATTATGCTGGCTTAAACAGGAAGGAGCATACCCCATCAGAGCTCCAGGAAACCTAAGAACGTAGCCTCACATATCAGAAGTGTGGGAGGCAAAGACTTGAATTCTGAAGACAGGGAAAAAAATCTATGTTCCAGATTCTCTGTGTGAGTAGCTGGCATCCCACCCAAGGCCTCTTTTCCTTCCTGAAAAATTATTCTGTATTGCTATCAGTAATTTACAATTTACAGAGCTGTACAATAACTCCCATAGAAACAGAATCCGATAACACAGAAAGATTTGCTTCAAGCAGTGTATAATTTCCACTGAAGAATAGAGTTTTCCTTATGGTTTCCTCCCTTATGATTAAAAACAAAACAAAAAACCCTCATGAAAAGGTTATTTTATTTGGTCACAAAATAAGGCTACTAGTCTTACTAGGTTTGACCTAGTTATTTACATAAAAGCAGAAAGAGTGCTAACTTACCATACAGGCCTTCTTAAATTTGCTACACTGGATGTTTTCATAACAAATCTCAGATTGGGCTTTTTAAATCCCTTATTATTTGCTATTCTGAAACTAGGAAGACAAACCCAAGAAATTCTCTCCACCAGATTTTACCCCCATTTTATAGATATTTGAGAAGTTCCTTTCTTCTCAAGGTCTCTAAAATATCCCAAGGTTCCTAACCTGCCTGGAAGTGACCTCGCTTTCCTCCTGTTGGGCTGGACCCTATAAGCTAGATACCAGACCATTTTTTCTGGGAAGACGTTATAAGAATTGGTTCCATAAAGTGCTTTAAAAGTGGCTGGTCAACCCCAGTTATAGGAGCATCGTTCTTGGACATGACATTTTGGGCAGGTCTTTGGTTACATAACCAACATTTCCAATATGTCCTGGAAAAAAGGAGGACAGATTTTTTAAAGAACCTATGGAAATAACTATACTGCCATGAAAAGTAAAAGATATAAATAAAGTTGCTGAATTTCTGGGTCTCAGTGAAAACGTTATCATTTTTTGAAAGTTTCAGTTCAGCCTACCTATGCAGTCTATTAAATTACTTGTTAGGATTTACAGATCATTCAAAAACAAAGGCTTAATGTACTCGTGTATATGTATAATGCATATGTATGCATATATAATATATGTAAAAGTATGCAGTATAAATACATATGCATAATATATACAGTATATAATAATATATATTTAAATAAATATATTAACATATATATATATTATATTTAATTCTTGTTTCACTGGATCTTGGGTCAGCAGTCTCATGAGTGCCTCTGCTTTCTCATGACAGAGTTCTGGAAATTCTTACTCAGTAGCCCTGTAGGGTATTAAAGTTGTCTAAAGGATGCCATTAGAAGTCTGTACCCAAGAGTCTATTCTTTGAAGTATCAATTGTTTGAAATACATGGCACAGTCCTTTTTCACAGAGCTCTGAGATAGTCCTTCTTTGAGTAAAACAAGAACTCGGGCTACAGCAGCAAAACAATCAGGGAAGGATCAAAGTAAAACAAAAACTGTCTGTAGGTGCAGAGATTTAAAATGGCTGTGGCTAAATTATTACTGATAATTTTCAAAAGTGAAAAATCTGATAAGAATTCATAACAAGACTAATACAACTGACAAGAAAATTGGGTTGATGCTGTGACATGTGGGGAAATAAAAAGATAATAAGGTCGGTCCCCCAAAAAAGTTTTAGACAAAATGTCTATAAGTACAATGATTAAGGTTATTTTCAAAGAATACAGTGAATATTACATGTATGCTATAAAATGAACACTTTTTGAAAGAAAAAATTGAAATAACATTATATATATAGATAGATATACACAGACATACAGACACAGACACACACAGACAAAATATACCAAGTTTTCAGCAAGAATATACCAAGAACATATAACATATAGAGACTATAAAGAGGCTCAGTGTGTCTGAAGTGAGTCTTAAATATCTGTATTAAAACAACAACAGCAAGCTCCATTTTTAGTATTGATGTACATGGTCAACTTGAAAATTAATGGTCTAGAAGATGTTAAATCCAAATTAAAGAAGTGAGGTTACAGCCATAAAAGCATTTAAGTTTTTATTTAAATTCCAGTTAACACACAGTGTAATATTAGTTTCAAGTGTAGGATTTAGTGATAAGACACTTCCCTACAACACCCAGTGCTCATCATAGCAAGTGCACCCTTTAACACGCATCACCTATTTAACCCATCTCCTTACCCACCTCCATTCAGGTAACCATCAGTTTGTTCTCTATAGTTGGGAGTCTGTTTCTTGGTTTTCCTCTTTTCCTCCCCATGTTTGTGTGTCTTGTTTCTTAAATTCCACACATGAGTGAAATCCTATGGTATTTGTCTTTCTCTGACTTCTTTCGCTTAGCACAATAATCTCCATCCACATCCTTGCAAATGGCAAGATTTCATTCTTTTTTATGGCTGAGTACTATCCCGTTGTATGTATCTACCACTTCTTTATCCATTGATCAGTCATGGACATTGGGGCCGTTTCCATAACTTGGCTATTGTAGATAATGCTGCTATAAATATTGGGGTGCATGTATCTCTTTGAATTAGTATTTTTGTATTCTTTACATAAATACCTAGTAGTGCAATTGCTGGATCATAGGGTAGTTCTATTTTAAATAATAATTTATGGCTGCTAACACCAGATTGCTTTTGTCTAATATCATCAATCAAACCACCATGAAGAGTCTCATAAATATAGAAAACCTTAACAGAACTATTTCTTACTATATATTTCAATGTTTCTGTGGTTTAAACATACTATAGAAAGCAACGGCACTGAATAATTTATGGAGACTTCCATGAAACATGCCATCTCTAAGTTAGTTATATTAATAACATTTTAACTACATAAATTTAACCTATGGAAGGCTGAGCAGGTTTTCCATTTTATAATTCTTCCACTGAAACTCATAAATAGTAATATATCAAGTATGCTAATTATTTCTTGCATATTTAAAATATGCTAAATATTTCTAATTATTTCTATGTCTTTGTATAAGGTGAAAAAAATAAATGTGATTTTCTGGGGTACTTCTGGGAAATATCAAAGATAGTTTCAGCATAAAAGCCTAAAATCTTTATTTTATTTTACATTTAAGATTTGTATTCGGGAAGCCCAAATCAAATTTGTCTGGTAATTAAAAAATTTAACTTAAAATCATAAGTACCTGAAAAATTGTAATTGGCTACACATTTGAAAGTAACAGTAAAATACTTAAACATAGGCCATAATTAAACTTAGCTACTTCATAGTTAAGGAAGCTTTATTTACTTAAATAAACAAGGACTTAAAGTCAATATAAAGATAATTATTTCAATAAGGTACACAATCTGTACTATCACAGCAGATTGCACAGAAAAGGAGAACGACCCTTCATTTTTGTAGGTGAGGGCAATAAGCAACAAACCAAGGAAACAAGCCAACAAAAATTGAATTAATTTGCTAAGATTTTAATCCATTTTATAGCTTCCTGGACTCATGCAGTAAATTAAGGCAGATTAAATTTTCCAATTTTGTCTGTCATTATGCTCTTTCATAGTCGGGAACAAACTGATACTTAGGACAGATCTCAGGGTATCTGTGAGCTCAGAACTAACTGTAAAATTACTAAGATGTTATAAACGTTGATCACATATCATTGCTATCTTCAAATGAATCAATAAGCATTTAATAAATTTTTTAGTTTCAATTTCCAATATAGTAAATATCTCTAATTTTAACCTACCTACTCATATAAAGAAATGTTCTTTGGGATCCTCAATAAGTTTGAAGAGTATAAAGAAATTTAGAGAGCAAAAACAGAAAAAGGTTCAAATCCTGTTTATGATTGCATTATTCAGGAGAAGAGATGATGTGGATAATTAAGAACTATGTTGTCGTACTCTCTATTTTAGCAGATTTGCAGAGCTGATAAATACATGGCACAATTTTCCATAGCTACTAACAGCTGTTTTATGACTTTTTAAAATGACAGAAATGGTAAAATGGGGAGGGAGGGAACACAATATATTCACTAACACAAAGATGCCTTATGTAGCATATAAAAATAAGAAACTAAAGCATTTAAACTTAATATGTAGTGATCAATGTTTTTGTATTTTATTGTTACTTAGAAATGATCTAGTCATCTAATATCAATTAACTTAATATCTGATCAGAGTTGTACATACCTTAAGATCTTGAAAATCATGTTCAATTGGACATACAATAATACATAATTACTATTGAGATAAAGTTGGTCATAATAATGATTCAATTTGGTTAAGTACAAATTTATACCTTTCATTATCTTGAATATTAAGTATAAATTATTTTAGCTTTACCCCAATTTTAAGCTTGTATTATAGTTAACACTGGTAAATTAGAGAAGACATAGCTGTTTTATTTATTTATATTTTTAAAGATTTTGCTTATTTATTTGAGAGAGAGAGAGAGAGATAGAGTAGTAATGGGGTGGAGGTGCAGAAGGAGAGGAAGAAGCAGACTCCCCACTGAGCAGGGAGACCAATGCAGGGCTTGATCCCAGGACCTGGATCACGACCTGAGCCAAAGACAGACGCTTAATGGACTGAGCCCCCCAGACCCCCTAGTGTAACTGTTTTATTAAACCAAATTATCAACTAATCTTTTTTGCCAAAGATTTACCTAAATTATCTAAGCTTAGATTCTTTAAATGTTTCTGAGTTGGTGTTTTTAAAAATAATTTCTTAGTCTAGTATATTGAAAGTATTAGAAATCAAGCTTCCTTATTTTCTTGGGAATTTAGGAATACTGTATGTATATATGTCCTTATTAACCTCTATAAGACAATCATAACAGTGCCCCTTTATTTTAATAGTTTATAATCTGTCATTACTAACTAGCAGTAGATTATATTCTATATTTTTATGTATGTATAAAATAGAAAATATTAAATATAGAATGAAAGATAATTTTTTCCTGAAACACTGACATATTGACATAAAGATATAGAACTTATACTTTCATTTCTAAAATTCAGCCATGGCTCGACAATAAACACTGACGCACAAGAACTCACTGGTTCAGACCAAAAAACTCTTCTCTTTTCAGTGGGCATGAAATTCTTAATTGATCTGAGCTCAAAAATGACAAACATAAAAAGACCAACCAAATAGATATTCTGTTGTTACCCACGCAACAGAGAATATATCCCTTATAATTTATTTATGGAGAACATCAAATAACCTATTAACCAAAACCAAATAAAAAATAGAAACAAAAAACACAAAAATAGTTGAGAGGAAAATTAAAATTAGAATAACAGAATCAACAGAGTTCTGCTTTAGATTCTCTTCTGGAATGTACCTGGGCACTTTGCAAGCGATGTAGTTTACCTGGCTTTGTCAGATTACCATGAGGCATCTCAGTGGAAGACCTTCAAAGTTGTTAAAAATAACTTTTAAATTAAAAAAAGGATAAAATAACGACTCTCATACAATTGTAAAATGAACACGTTAAATATTTCACTCACAATGTAGTAATCAGACATGTTATAGTATGTTTAAAGGTGAATTCAAAAGAACAGAAACATTTATAGACATAAATGAGCAAATGGACACAATACTATCTTTTTCACAAGGATGTGGGGGGTGGGGAGAGAAGGGGGGTGGTCGCTCCACTCTAAATAATTTATTTGCACGTCTACAGACAAGGTTTATTTTGTACTTAGTAGTTAACGTCAACTTCCAGAGTTGTGAAATAGCTCCTATGGAATCAGGATCAGGAAGTGTTGAAAGTGTGCTACAGTAAATGTACAGTTTTCCACTGGAACGCACTTTTCCCCCCCTATCGCATATTCAAGTAGCACTCAGGTTACTCTCCAGGCATGGAATAAGCTGGATTCAAAGCTAAGGTCAAGAAAACTGAACCCTGGTTTGGACTAGGTCTCTGAACGTCTCACCCACCAAAGGATAGTCCGGATGTTAAGTGATTCAGAAAAAAGGGACACTTTTCTACTTTTTATTTCCTGAAAATAGTTTTTTTTTTTTTTTTTTTTCGTGTTAGAAAAAGTTGCCAGAATCCCCAGATGCAGAGCTGGGTGATATTGAATGAGGTTATATTTTTGGAAGGTATTGATATCTAAACACAGGGCTGGCTGGAGTAAAGCATCACAAGAGGGAGGTACAGCTTGAGGATCTTTAGTAACTATGGTGTTAATCTGCCTGGAAAGAAACTTGGAGCTAAGCATGCCTCTCTTCCCCATGGAGTCTCTGCCCACTGTCTGGTTTTATGCCTTTATTGTAGGGAAAGNNNGGAACACCCAGACGTCAATGTTGGAAATATTTAGCTTGCTGAAATTACTGCTCTACAGTACCAAAGGAAATGTGAGAGAGAATGAGGAAAAGATTGTTATGAAAAAGAACAAGGAGGAAAAGGATCAATTCACTGGTTGGAAGGAATGGAAATATCCCCATCTTCCCTAGTAAATACTCTCAGCTGGGATCTTCATGAGCGTGGTGTAATGATGATAGATTCCTTCGGAGATACCCTCGGTTCCTGCACCACAAGTCAGTTTTGTGCCTTATGCTCAGGATCCTGTAGCTGGCTGTGGGGTTTGCCTTGGACTCCTGCTCAGACCTTTGAACAAGAGCTATCAAAGGCACCATGTGTTTTCTCATTTTCATACATATTACCTGGGACAAAGCTATTGAAGAACCTACCATAGAGGTTACTGACAAAGAAGTGTTTAAAAGGGTGGGAGTTACCAAAGAAAGAGGTAAAGTTGGTGTGAGGGTGCCCATAAACCGTCTCTGGAGCTCCCTGATATATTGTCTGTCTTCATGCCTAGGGAATAGAGAAGTGAGGGGCAGTATGGCACATCCTGGCTTCATTCCAATATCTTTACTACCCTACCCTACCCTAGCTCCTACCCTACCTAGAAAAGTAACAGTGGTTCTAATTATGTTTTTGCTAAGGTTTTGCTTTTCCTTGTAGTTCAGTTTAAGGACCTGTGCTGCTTGTATTCTAAGAGCGAGGCCCTACTGTGGTTCCCTATCTTCTATTCCAGATCTTCTTGAACTATGGACCTGTTTTGTCTTGTATATAGTTCCTTTACAAGTTCTGGAGTTCTGTTTCTAAATAATAACCATAACAATTAGCTCACAACTGTTTCCAGATTTCTCTAATGTTTTGAGCTAGAAAGTGGTGCTGCTATTCCAGAGTATAGATTCTTTTTTTTTTTTTAATTTTTTACAATTTATTTATTTGAGAGAGAGGGAGAGACAGAGGTGAGGGGCTGAAGGAGAACGAGAATCCTGAAGCAGACTCCCCACTGAGTATGGAGCCTGACACAGGGCTCCATCCCAGGACCTGGATATCATTATCTGAGCTGAAATCAAGAGTTGGTCACTTAACCAACTGAGTCACCGAGGTGCCCTCCAGAGTCTAGATTCTTAAATAGAACAATCAGACTATGATATTTCCATCTTCATGTTACCTACTCCGTGGATAAAAGAGGAAAGAAAACTAGCACATAATGAGCATCGGCTCTGTAGTTACTATGCAAAGTTTGATAAAACTTTGTCTAATGGAAAACGTGATAGTTGATATTTTCATTTTAAAATCCAGATTATTATGAATTAACTTAGGTGAGAAGCTCTGTAACTTTCAATAATTAAGGTCTACTAAATTTGTCTCCAGACAGAAGTGATGTATGCTTTTGTCTAAAACAATGAGATATATTATTTTACTCACTATGTCAGATTATTATTAATAAGAGTAATGGTCCAATGAAAATTGCTTACAAATATGTGGCATCAAATAATTCTATGTAGACTCCTTTCTGGATCCACCCCTTAAGTTGTCACAGTGCTGCTTTCCTTCCAAATTACCATTAACAAAGTATACTTACTTAATATATAAACTCAAATCATTAGTGACCAGTTAACTGGTCACAAACTCTTAGTGCAAATAAAAGTTGAGCTTTCATTCTGTGGAAAAAGTGACTAAGAGACTAGCCAGCTTATTATACTGAGGACTTAGCATTTTAAGTGTTAAATATTGCAACAGTTAAAATAAAATTAGAGCATTGGAAATAAAACGTTGGGTTTTTTTTTCCCATTGGAAATAAACATTGAGGCTTATAATATATAAACTCAAATAACTCAAATAACATGTGCACATTTCCACACCTGTCTCTGCTGAAACTGCTAATATAAAATATTTTTGCTATGGGTGTGAAAAAAAGGGATGGGAATAGTCATAATGGTTTTTGAGTGACCTTTGGTGGGTTACAACTCAGAATAATTAAGTGCTATTCAAAATTCCAGGATCCAGAGGTAAGGCCAGTATTACAAAAACAGGAAAAATTAAGAATTCTAACATTGACTATTTAGCTCTATTAGACCCACATATTAAGTGTAAGATTATAAATAGAGCAAGATTTAGGAGGGTATTCAAACCCATTCCTATAGGAAAGACTTGCTACAGAGAGATCCATGAAGGCAGAGTGGTCAGGAATGGTTATGGGATGGGATCATGGATGAGTTCACGGGTGGTGAAGAGGCCGTCCAAGGAAGAAAGGTGCATGTCAGAAAAGCACTGAGTTAGGAATTAAGGCAGCACTTTTTGGAACAATCAAGAAGGAAGTCATATCAAACTGAGGTAAAATTTGCTTCATAGAAGTGAGAAGATTACTACTGAAGGAGCCAGCAAACATTGGTTTGGGTTCCTGCTCTGTCTCTCACTTGTTCTGAGAACTTGGGCTAACCTAACTGAGCCTCCGTTTCATTTGTAAAATGGAGATACTATTTTATTATCCACAACAATTCAAACATAACCCCCAATTATTTTTCATTAGTTTACTTATAGGAAAAGAAACAAAGTCAGTAGTATTTAGAATAAAATAGAAAACAGAAACTAACAATTTTTGTTAGGGATTAGAACATAAAAGAAAGAGTTTATTTTAGAAAGTCTACTTGTTGCTTCAAGATTCCTATATTCCAATCTTAGGAATTCTTTTATTATAATTTATATGTATATGCATATTTATATATGCAGTTATCACATGGCTTAATCCCTCAGTTCCTTAAAGTAAGACAACAGTCCTCTTATCTGAATGACCTTCCTTGGTTGACCATCCCCACCTTAAACAGGGCATTCAACTCTCTAGGTCCCTCATTCTGGTTTATTTTACTTTAGATAAACGCCATCAACTGAGAAATTATGTGTTCGTTTGTTTATCACTGCTCCTACTCTGCTAAAATAGAACTCTTTCAACTCTTCTGCCTGTTTTTGTTCACTGTTACATCCCTATTGCTTAGTTACTGGAAAATAATAGGTGCTCAAGAAATATACATTAGTCTCCCTGGTTTTGAGAAATCAAATATTATCATACAGTCTGCTTTAGAATAAATGACATTAACATTCAAAATATATTTTAGTTAATTAGAGAATAATATAGGTAAACTATTTATCCAATATTAATGGAGAAAATTTCTTCCAATAAATTCCCTAAAAATATTAATAACAAGCATGTGCTGGAGATTAAAAGATTATGCTTTCTGATGTTCGCCCAGTTTTTGTGCCAGAGTAACAAATTAACTTCTTTTATAATGTGGAATATTTCTGCCTGAAGTCAGGTATGTTCTTTGCTTTCCTGAGATGGTAAATACAAATGATGTGTTTTGTGTATCCATTTCTCCACTCCCTGACTTTTGTTTGGCTTGTACAGCCTTCAAGCACTTCTCTGCATTGTTTCTAAGTGTAATTTGAAATCAGACACTTTAGTTCTACCACTTTTCACACAGAATAAAAAATTTTATATTTTTATTTTGTATGTATTTATATATAAAATTTATATTTTATATTTATATTTTATATTTATATATATACACCATAAATACATATATTTAATCTATTTATCTCTGTATATATATAGAGAGATAGATATCTTTCCCTTTCTCATTTCTCATATTGAGTTGACAAATGAAAAGCAAATTACAGAAAGATACATATAGTATGATAATCTTTTGGCAAATTACAAAACAAGAAACAATACTATATATTGTTCCTAGAAACAGAGATGTGGTAAAGTATGCAAACATGGGTAAGTACTAAATTCATGACTGTGGTTGTTCCTGGGAAGAAGGGAAGGGTAATGAGGTGACAAGGAGTGTAAAGGGATGCCTATCTCATCCTTAATTTATTTCAGATTGATAGGTAAGTAGATAGAGATGTGTGAAGTAAATGGGAGAAAATATGTACACTTGATGGTAGTTTTATGTAATGTTTGTCATTTTACCCTTGTACTTCTGTATAATTTAATGGCTTTTATAAGTTAAAAATGGTAATCATATTATTATATTTATTGAGGCAGAAAGACAAAGCTTAGATTACAGTACTAAAAAATGACTTTTGTCCTTCTCAACCACCCTTTTCTGTCACTTGCAATATCCATTTAAAAGGAGAAAAAAAGGTTCAGAAAGATTATATAAGTATTAATAACATTAATAAAACCATGAAATGATTTCATCCCCCTATTATAATTGTTCTCATAATATGTTTTGTCACTAAAAATGTGAAAAATTATTAAAACATTGTCAAATAATATAAATGCCTTATAAAAATTAGAATACCACACAGCTCTACATTGTTAGTAGGCTCTAATTATCTAAGTGTATCTTCTGATATCCTCATATTATATATAGAAACAAACACCTGAGTCTAGAATATGTTCTATCTTTCCTCATGTCCCCTGGTGTCAATTACAATGAGATTCCACTCCATTTATTTTCACCAGAAGCACCAGAGAGGAAGTAAGACCTGTAGTCAGAACTTTCTGAAGGAAGGAAGAGCAAAGCTTTGTCTTTTCTTCATTAAAGGAGTAGATAATCCTTTAAATTCTGAAACTTGGAGTGAGATTAGTCTAACTTTACATCAGATAAGCAATTTAAAGTATTTGGAACTACATAGATTTTATAGTTGAGATTACTTTCTCTTTTTCTACAACTGAAGAAAAGGAAAGGGGAAAAAAGACTGTTTTCCTGAGAAATGGCAAATAAAACTGTTCCATGTTATCTTAAAGAAGAAAACAAAAAATTACACACATACGCACACACACACACACACACGCACCTCAAAACTTATACATTTAGCTTATGTAGTAGACTGACGATGTTCACCAAGACGCTACCAGGAAAATAAAATTCCGTATGTAGAATTCTAATAAAATCTTAGCTCACAATTCAAAGAACTGCTCTAAGTAGCTTAAAACTTGCTTGTCCTGAAAGATATGTGGCGACAGTGTTCAAATTTACCAGAAAGAGACTGCGGTAAAATAGGGTAGCTCTTCATACATTTTATGTTTTACTATACTGCCAACATGTATGTTAGAATACGAAACAACTGTATTCATGTGCATTCTAAAAATAGTTTTTATAGTCTCTATGAATTGACCAGCAAAAGGACAGCTCACTTAGGACTTGAGAGACTGCTTTCACACCATAAAATCAATTGTTAGGAAGGACATCCAAAAACTTGTTACTCCATAAAAGCAATGAGAACACTGGTAAAATTATCAAAATCAACTTTTCAGAGCTCTGGAAATTAACTAAATGCTTGGAGCAATCTGAACAGCCCCCAGAAGCAATTGATTCTTGGCAAGAACGGTGAAATTTTTGGTTTTTTAACTTGTCTTATCTTCACCCCTCTCTCTCCAACTTTTTAGTAGCTTTGAAAATCAACACTATGAAAACCAGCAGCCCAAAAGTCACTGGAAAGGTCAGGCCACATTTAGAGCTTCCCAAGAAATCCTGTCCACAGGGAGTTTTCACTATTTTACCTTTCTGGAAGTTCCTTGAAAAAGCTTCATTCACAGAGCTTGTCTTTATTTGACTTGACTTAGAGCTTGCTCAGGCAGGGATGAACCTTGAAAACATTATGCTAAGTGAAAGAAGCCATTCACAAAAACATATGTGTTTCATTTTTTATGAAGATCTCACAATAGACCAATCCATAGAGATGAAAAGTAGATTAGTGGTTTCTAGTGGCTGGAATGGGGGAACTGTCAGTGACTGCTAATGGTTAGATGGTTTATTTTGGAGGTGGTTAACGTACTCTGTAATCAGTGATGATGGTTGTACGATTCTGTTAGTGTAGTCAAAATACTGTATTTAAAAGGGTGATTTTTATGGTATTTGAATTCTGTAATAGTAATAATAATATATAATATTACCGCAATGAGATACCATACCCATTAAAATAGCTAAAATTAAAAAAACTGTCATACCAAATATTGGCCAGGATGTAGAGTCACTGATACTCTTACGTATTGCTGATGGGGGTATAAAATGGTAAACAACTTTGGAAAAAGCTGTTTGGAAAAACTCCTTGGCCTTACTCTAGCAGAATGAAAGCTTATGTTCACATAATACCTTGTATGTAAATATTCATGGCAGCTATAGCTAAATATTAGAAACAGGTCCTCTATCCATCAGCAGGTAAATCGGTGAAGAAAGGGTGGCATATCCTCGTCAGCAATAACAGGGAATGAATGATTGACATCCATGATCACATGAATAAAACTCAAAACGATGATGTTGAGTGAAAGAAGCCAGACAGAACAGGGTTCATACTATATGACTGCATGTGTGTAAATAATTTTGAATGCAAACTAATCTGTAGTGACAGAAGGCAGATCAAGATTTGCTGTGCTGTTGGGGCCAGGAGAAAGTAAAGGGGCAGGTATGGATTACCAAGGGGCACAAGGAAATATAGGGGAGATGATGAGGTTTTTTGTCCCAATTGTGATAGTTATATATATATATATATATATATATACACACACACACACACATATATACATCAAAATACATCAAAGTGTACTTTTAATATACGAAGTTACTGTATATCAGTTATACTTCGGAGAATGTCTAAAATGAAAAAGATTGCTGATACTACGTATTGGTGAGTATGTGGAACAACTAGAACTTTGCTACTGTGTCGGTGGGAGTATAAATAGGCACAACCAATTAAGACGATCACTTGGGGAAACTATTCTGAAGTATCTACCTATGCTTAACATAGACATACCCTATGATCCAGCAATTCCATTTTTAACTATATATCTAACAGGAATGTATACGGAGGTTCACCCAAAGACCTATCCAAGTATGTTAATAGAAGTACCTTTTATAGTAATTTATAATTGACAATCACTTGAGTACCCATCAATAACAGAATGGATAATAAATTTGTGATATAAATATGCAAAGAAATACTATAGAGTAGTGAGAATTAAAGAACTATTTCTACCTAGAATAATGTGAACATAAAAGCAGAGCGTTTAGTGAAAGAAACAAATACAAAGAGTACATAATCCAGACTCCATTACTATAAATTTCAAAAACAGATATGGTGATACCAACAAGAATACAATTAACTCATGTTCTGTCGAAATTTATCAGACTATATGTGGATAATTTTTGCATCTCTCTGTGTATATGCTGTGTATCAATGATTTTTTTTTCCTTAAAAATATCATACTTAAGAAATTCTCTCCGCATGCCTAGTAGTTCTCAAGACCTCAAGTATGTATGTCTTAAAACCTTAGAACCACTTTCAATTGGTTTCCATTATTATGCCTACTTTTCGTTTAAGTAACTGATAACTATCCTGAGCAAGACCACACAGCTGTTTTGCAGCCCAGCTGTGACTGTCCAGTTCTAGTTTGTGTGACCCGAAGCCCCATGTGCTCACCTACTGTACTGCATTGCTACAGCTCAAAATGGCTCTGCAGAATATTACAAGATTTTAGACTAATCAACACCTTCTAGTGGTGTTTTGTGTTTAAAATAATGGGAGGGTATGAATTAATAATTAGTCCAATAGTAGAGGCCTTAAGAACTCCAACAGAATCAGATGGAGTGCTTGGTCCTTGGCTCCATCACTGTGGAGTCTATAGCTAAGTGTGCGGAAGACCTGAACACCGGCTTGGAAGGTTAAAGGATAGTTAAAGGGTAATCACCTTGTTTTCACTACTATAAGCAAAGAAAAATAATTTTCAGTGTGTCATTTTTCTGCAATCTGATTTTAGTAAATCTGCGAACTATCTGTGTCCTGTATGTGCAGCTATGGAGCAGGATATTTTGGGGTCCACTTTTACAAATTTATGGCAACTTCATGTGCACTGACAAAATGTCTTTTTAAAAATAGATATACTTTTATTTTGTAAATTTCTAGCCCTTTCATATTAAAATGGACCCTTTACTTGCTTGGCTGATAGCATTCTTATTAATCATCGTTTATACTTCTAACCCATTCTTTCTTTCTTATGATTGAAATGACTGCTTGAATGATTAGTTCTCTCCTTCAATTTACATACACAAATGGAGAAAGAGCTTTGTATATAAACCTTTAGCTAATCTGTCCCTTGGCTCTGTAGCTAACACCCTGTAAATGTCTTTCGAGAATGAATTTAGGAAAAAGAAAAAGGACAAAGAGTGACTCTAACCCCAGAGAGGTTTTTACCATATTGCCTGTTACAAAATGATAAACTAATATAGCATCTTCTTACTTCCCAAGCCACATCCGAAGAACTCCAATAATTAAAAATGTTTTTGTTTTGGGGGAGAGGTATAATGATTTGTTTCTGTAGTTGGGAAATGTTTTGAGTCATGTAATTCTCCTGCAGTAGCACCTAAATTTATAATTTTCTACACTTTTTAGGGAAGTTACTGTTTACCTCACTCTTCACCAGAGATCTGCTCTATCTTTTGCTTATGTGTGCCAAAAATATATTTATATGTATTTATACATATAAATTTAATGGTATGCATTTATTTTACTGGTCTTCCATAAAGCGATATCTATTAGAAATTATCATACTAATGCAGTATTAATGGATTATGATTTGGTATTGGAAGGGAGCTGTGGACTATCCAGATTCTACTCTGGCTTAAGTTATTGCTCTTCCCTACAAAGACCTAAAAGAGAATTACACCAAAAAAAAAAAAAAAAGACAAAGAAAAATAAAACTGTTTTACATTTTCAACTGCGGATTTGCTGGTTTAAGGTAACCTAGATTGTACAGATGATTGCATTACCTGCACTTCTTTCTTCCTCTGCTACCCAAATTCATTGAGATAAAGTTTTTGGGTTACACCTACTAGAATCTCAGTAAAAGGAGTCAGGAAATATAAAGCAAGGTAAAATATTTGCCTCTGACAGACGGCTAATGAGTGATGGAAATGTCACATGGACTATGTTATTTAATCATTTCAGTGACAGTATGAGGCAAAGGGGACTATTACCTCTATGTTATAGGCGAGAAAAACCAAACTCTGACGATTACACAATTTTTTCAGGTTCATTTGTCTAAAGCCTACATCTACATCTGTCTTTCTCCCACTATATTTTAGTCCACTCCTTCCCTACCCAGTTCTCCTTAGGGGCAAGTAGTCCCAGACCAGCAGACGCCCCTGAGAGAGGGAAGAAGAGAGAGCATTTCATGACTTAAAGTGGTGTCCCAGACTACTGTAGTCCTAGGGCTCTTATTCCTCAGGCCACATGGAAGCAAGAGCAGGATGTGGCTGCTATTATTTCCAACTTTGCCAGGTCTTCCATTACCTTGAAAATCTTCAGTCCCTGGAGTGTGACCCATTACAATGTCTGAAAAATGAGACCAACCAGAATCAGCACAGTTCTCCTGTAGGGGTTTTATTAATTACTCAGCAAAATCTCATAGGTATGGAGAATCAGTCATGAATAGGATAGATGTGGTCTTTCCCTTCAAGGTTTTATATTCAGTTGGACAGGGAGAGAGATGCATCCCTTAAATAGGTCAACAAATGCATCAGAATTTCAGATTCCAAAAGCAGCAATAAAGAAAACAGTAATAGGATCAAGAATGATGAGGTGTGAGGAGAGGATAATTCAGATTTTAATTAGGTTGGTTTTTTAGGTAGTTTGGTCAGAGAAAATTTTCTGAGGAGATGACAATTGAAATAAGAGCAGCATGCTAATTAAGAGAGGATAGAATATTCCAGTCCAAGGAAAAAAAAATAGCCAGATGCAAACGCCTCAACTGTGTATCAAGCATGGGATTTCAAAGGAAAGAAGGCCAATACAAATGAATGTAATGGTGACTGATGAGAGACGAGTTCAGAGGACAGGGTCTGGTGTGTGGGGACTTCTAGGGAGTTGAATGAAAGTAATGCAAGTTCTCTGATATATGAGTGATATGATCTGATTTGTGTTTTTGAAAAAATGGCTCTGGGTGCTGTGTGGAGAATGGATTAGGTGAGTGGGTAGAAGGACAATGAAAGTGAAATTAGATAAAAATAGCAGATGTAATCTTCATGAGATAAAAATGAGATAGCTTGCACTGAACATTCTCATTTCTGGAGCATAATCAGGAAAACATTTCAAAGTAGTTGAAATTGACTAATTGCAAACTTACAGATAGTTGTAAGTGAGTTATTTCTCTTTTACTAAAAATTAAATAGTGAAATTTTATTTAGCATTAGAATTAGCAGTTGCTGGGTCAGGAGTTACCATAAAATCTTGTCATGCGGTTGAATTTCTTGTACAGAACAGTGAAAAAATTCAGAGTGAGTTGGGAAAAATGTTAGTTTTCTGAATGTGAATTGAATTATTATGTTAAAAAGATCAGTGAGGCCTTGCTATTTGAGCAGAGGAATACTTTGAATAAATGTGATTTCTGTTTGTCAGGTCTGAGAGTTGGAGAAGCTTATTATATTTTTTCTGCTTCTCTTGGTAAACGAAAAGTCTTACAAAAAAAACACCTGTGTTATCTGATTAATGAAAAATACCTAGAAAACAGCAAGTATGTGTATTTATGTCTAGTAGTGCTTATAATATATCAGGACTTGTGTTAGGTATATAAGCATGACTTTACGAAATTCTTAGAACAGTGACGTGAGAAAATATTGTTTCCCCATATTAGGAATGGAAAGCTGAAACTTAGATTAATTTGTCAAAGTTGACATAGTTTGTGAGTGATGGACATGGCTTTATCGCAGGGAGAACAATTAAAAACAAAAATTACTATTAAAAATTTTTATTTTTTTGACATCTCCTCCCCCCTCAAAAAGAAACTATTTATTTATGTTTTAAAGATTTTATTTATTTATTCATTTATTTATTTATTTATTTATTTATTTATTGGACAGAGAGAGACACAATGAGAGAGGAACACCAGCAGGGGGAGTGGGAGAGGAAGAAGCAGGCTCCCAGCAGAGCAGGGAGCCTGATGCGGGCCGCTATCCCAGGACCCTAGGATCATGACCTGAGCCAAAGGCAGACGCTTAATGACTGAGCCACCCAGGCACCCCCTCAAAAAAAAAACTTTAATTGTTAGTAATTATAAATAATTTAATATCTATCTTGGAATTCATGTCTATCAAAACTGTATAACTCCATGGGATGCCTGGGTGGCTCAGTCAGTTCAGAGTCTGCCTTGGGCTCAGGTCACTATCTCAGGGTCCTGGGATCTGATCGAATACCGCATCAGGCTCCTTGTTCAGCAGGGACCCTGCTTCTCCCTCTGCCTGCTGCTCCCCCTGCTTGTGCACGCTTTTTCTCTCTCACACAAATAAATAAATAAAAACTTAAAACAACAACAACAACAACAATAAAAATTGTATAACTCCAGTAGCCTGTTTTACTAATTTGAAAGAAAATAAAGGTCAGTTTGGTGTATAATCTGATGACTAAACAAGAAAAGAAAGTCAAAAGAACAATTAGAAGGAACAAAGATAGAAATAAAAGATTTATTGCAAGTGTTTCTGCAAATCTGCTATATCCACACTGCCCGACGTGATAGCCACCAGCCGTATGTGGCTTTTGGACACTTACTATGTGGCTAGTCCAAGTTAACATGTGCTAGGAGTATAAAATACACACTGGATTTCAAATATTTAGTATCAAAAAGTAAATATTAATACTTTATATTGATTACATATTGAAGTGATAATATTTTTATATGTTGGCTAGTTAAAATATATTCTTAAATGAATTTTACATGTTTGTTTTACTTAATGTGGCCACTAGAAAGTACAAAATGAACTATGTTGCTCACATGTGTGGCTGGTATTAGATTTCTGTAGCATGGCACTGGTCGAGAGGATTTCTTTTTTCCATCCAGAGCCTGAGAACCTGGTAATATCAAAAGAAAAAAATGCTTTTCTGTTATCTTTTCAAAGAGGAGATATTTAATAGGAGAGCTTAAGAAGAAAAAGTGCTTAAGGCATTCCAGAGGATTGATTTTTATTTCCTTCATTTCTCATGACACTAAATAAGTTGTATTTTAGTAACATCGTGAGACAAAAATGAGTTTTATAAAGATGAATCTTTATTGATTTTAAAGATGAATATGATTTTCCATTTTCACTTCAAGGTCAAAGATCACTCGTGAAAGAGAAAACATGATTTCTAAGGTTGGAAGAGTTCTTGAGCTTAAGATCTTATAAAACTCATTTTGCTGAGAAGGATAGAATTGAGACCTTGAAATACTAAGAAAAAAACCAAGGGGTTGCCTTTCTCAGAACATTGCCAAATTACAAACCTGATCTTGTTTGTCTTAGAAGTTGTATGAAAACTTGGGTCAAATAGGGTTTGTTCTATGTGCTGTCTACATGACCTAACATCTTATTTATTATTCACTGATCAAATCTATATCTTGGTGTTATCACCTTACTTAGTGAACCCAGACTTAAACTAAAATTCTACTTCCTTTTTTTTTTTTTAATGCCTCTGCTTCAGGAACTTAATGTTTAATTTCCAGCAGTGAGGATTACTGAGATTCAGTCACATTAGAATCCAATAGTACTTATTTAACACGCCTCATTTCTTCCCCAGATCAGTTCAGTGTAGGTTTGCCTTGGAGAACAACATGTGGAGTCTTTGGAAGTGACAAATACGCTATTGAGGGATATTAATCAGATGAAATTTAAAAGACATTTGTGTCTGGCCTTAAAGTCTTTGGTCTGGAACAAATGGCAGTCAAAATCACTCAGTCTGAAGTGTTGGGAAATGATCAGGAGTTTGAGTGACCAGGCATCTGTTGTATGTGAATCTCTTGTGCATCTGTCATTTAGAAGAGGAGCGTGCTTTTAATTTCTGTCAAACTCACATTGGATACAATTTACATTTCAGAGTGGATTTTTAATCAGTGAGAATGAAACACCTTGGCAGCATTTAGACAATTCTGATACCTTTAGGAATCATGTTAAATTTTAATTTCTCCATTCTCTTCACTATGCAGACAGCGGTTTTGGATCTTTACTTTATCCTTGGCACAATAAATAAAAAGAAATAAAAAGCCAGTTACAGAACTAGCCATTCTAACTTCTTCAGATTTTTAGATCATCAGAAAGTTTGATTAAATACTAAATATAATGAGTGGTGCTCCTCTAAAAACTTTGCAGAAATGGGTAGTTTCAAGATATTTTACCAGTAAAAAGAAGATAGTTGGGGAGTTTAGCACAGATTCACACGCACATGTGGTATGTTTTCAAAATTATTTACTGAGACCAGGGCACTTGGGTGGCTCAGTCGGTTAAGCGTCTACCTTCCACTCAGGTCATCATCTCAGGTTCTTGGGATCAAGTCCCTCATAGGGCTCCCTGCTCAGCAGGGAGTCTGCTTCCCCCTCTGCCCTTCCCCTACCCGTACACTCTCTCTCTCACTCGCTCTCTCTCGCTCTCTCTCGCAAAAATAGATAAAATCTTTTAAAAAAATTACTCAGACCAAAACTTTGTTATTATAACATACTCTAGCTCTTATAAAGTGTAAGGTAGGATGTTTTATTCATTATAAATATGTGGAATACTTAGAAGAAAAGACAAAGGGAATATCTGCATGACTTAAGTGTTAGCAAAGACCTTTTTTTTTAAATTGGACTAAAGTGCTAAAACTTTAGACTACATTAAATTTAGAAATTTTATTAATGAACACCACTAAGGAAGGGAAAAAAAGGTAAACTATCGCATGGGAGAATCTACCAAACAAAGCATTTACATCTAGAATTCATTTAAAATTCTAAAAAGTGATTAAGAAAAAGCAGATAGCTTAATAGAAAATTGGGTAAGTATCTTGAATGGACACATCTCAAAAGAAGATATCCAAATGGCCAGTAAATGTGTAAAAAGATCTTAAACTTCACCAGTTATCAGTGAAATGCAAATTAAAATGGTAAGAAATACCACAACACATTACTAGAAGAGCAGAAATTTTAAAGGCAGGACAAATACCAAGTGATTTGATGAATTAGAAAAACTCAAAAGCTCATACACTTCTGTTTGGACTATAAAATTATTCAACCATTTTAGAAATTCTCCTGCAGTATCTACCAAATCCGAACATGTGTATAACATGTAACCCATCTCTTTGAGTCCAAGATATATACCCAGTAAAATATATATATATATTCACCAAAGAAAAAAGAGATCATAGAAGCAACATTTGTAATAAGCAAATAACTGGAAATGACCTAAATGCGTTTCTAAGTAGAATGAATAAATAATAGTATATACATACACTGGAATATTATCCAAATAAGAGAATGAATTGTAATGACATAAATAACAGGAATAAATATCATAAACATTGGATTGAGTGCAAAATGTCAGTCACAAAAGGAGACATAGAATATTATTTTACTTGTATAAATTTCATAGAATAAATTTGATTCACATATAGAAAAAATAGTTATTGATACATAAAAATCAATTTTAGATGGATTGTGAATTGCATTATAAAATATTCCTAGAAAGAAGCATAGCAGATTATTTTAATTATCTGGAGATAGACAAATATTTCTTAAACAGGACTCCAAAAATCACTACCCATGAAAAAAAAAATTATAATTGGACTACCTTAAAGAATTTGTTAATTAAGTGACATTACTAAGAAAGTGAAAAATCATGACACAGTGTGGAAATATTTGTAATACTTTTATGCAAGAAAAGGCACATATTTGAAATATGTATGTATATATTTGCATGTGTATGTATGTATACACATTACACATTTATGTATTTATATACACATAAAATTTATACAATCAATTTAAAGAAGGGAAATAATGCAGTAGACTATCTGGACACACTTGAAATATATCACAAAAGTAAATACCCAAATTGCCAATAAACATATGAAATTGTGCTCAAGAGCATTAGTCCTCAGGAAATTCACATAAAAGCATGATGAGATATCATGTTGTAGTCACCAGAATTCGTAAACTGAAGATGGACAGCTGCCTTGTTGAGAATGTGGAGCAACAGGAACACTCTCACACGGAGGGAGTATAAACTAGTAAAATTAGTACAAGTGCTCTGGCAAAATATTATTAAACACGGGGTATATAGCGTAGAGGCATTTGAAGCCTCTGACCCTGCAGCTCTACTCTTAGGTATGTTCCCAATAGGAAAAATAAAGATGGAAACAGCCCTAATGTCCATCAAGAACAGTAATTCTGATAAATACATACAGTGAAATACTGTACAGTAATGAGAATTAATAAAATTATGTACTGCAGCATGATGAAAATTATAAAGTACATTCTGCATGATCTCATTTACATACATTTTTAATCAGACAAAAATTACATGTCAGAAGTCAGGTTAGTGATTATTTTGGGGGTAGCAGTTGAAATTAGGAGTGAAATGAAGAGTTTGGACTGCTGGTAAGCGTCTGTTTTTTCATCTAGATAGTGATTTCAGGGGTGTGTTCTCTTTGTGAAATTCCATTAGGCTGTATACTTATTTGTGCATGCTTTATTATGTAGGTCATGCTTCAATAAAATGTACTTGAAATATAGGAAATATTCAATAATTTAAGGGAACTTGTTTCTATAGTAACCAATTTATAAAATATGAATTGATACTTCCAAATGCAAAGTTAAGGAAGTGATGTTGATAATGGGGAGGCTATATACACTTGTGGGGGCAGGAGGTATGTGGGAGATATCTGTACCTTTTGCTCAATTTGACTGTGAACCTAAAACTATTCTAAAAAACATTCTATTACAAAATAAAATGATAAATGTTTAAATTTAAGTCACTTAGAAATCATAGCTAAGATAAGTGTCCTCGTAATCATCTGAGCTCATTTACCCAAACAAATTTCTTCAATTATTGCTTATTGGTGTTTTCTTCTGTCATTCCATCAAGATCCATATTGATTTAATAAGGGCTTTATTTATCCCAGGCAGAGATTATGAAGTAAGATCAACTTCTAACTACATGCTGTAGTTATCTATTACTGCAAACATACATCTTCAAAACAGCAATTTGGTGTTGATTGTTAACTAGGAACTCAGTCATGTCTGAGAGCCAGGAGCACAGCTCCTCTCCACATGTGGCTCTTCAGGTGGCCCGAGCTTCCTGTAATGGCCGAGTTCCAAAGATGAGTGTGGTGAGAGAGAGAGAAATCCTATTAGCCTATATCATTTGAATGTCATAGAGTATCACTTCTGCATTACTCTATTACTCAAGGCAGCTGTAAAGACCAATGTAGATTCATGTGGAGGAGACATGGATGCCATCTCTGGAGGGGAGATGTGGCAAGGTTTTGTGAGATGGTATTTGTTGTAGCTCTTTTTGGAAAATACAGTTTATCCCAAGGTAGTTTATAAGGCTCTCTGTGATCTGGCTCCTGTCTGTTTCAACTACTCACCTGCACTAGAGCCATGATGTCCTTGTTTCTGTTTCTATAACTTGTCAAAATCAGTTTAATCCCAAGAACGTTACAGTTGGTCTTCTTATATATATATTTTATGGTGTGGTGTGGAGGCCTATTGGGAGTTGGAAAACTTTATCCCCAATCTTTGGCCACCTTGTTCTTGTAATTCAAATCCTAAAATATCCTCAATTATTACCAACTTGAAGTGGTGTGCTGTGATAGTCCTAACTAAAAGAGGCTCCCAAGCATTCTTTATCATATTAAGTATTTTATTTTTTTCATGGCTCTTTTAAATTGTAATGAAAAATATTTATTTCCTTTGGTGTATCCATTGCCTTATAAGAAAAACTACAAAATCTATATTATTTAAGATATTTAAATAATATTTTTGCTCTAGATGTATGTGAGCAGGAGATGAGGAATAAGGTAATAATATGCTCAACTAAAACAAGTGTGGTACCCCATCTATATGGTGAATCAGACAGTCTCAAAACCAAATTAGACTTCCTGCCTGTTTTATAAATAAAGCTTTGTTAGAACACACCCATATCCATTCATTTACATATTGTCTCTGGCTGCATTGGCACTACAACTGCAGAGCTAAGTAGTAGCCACAGAAACTGCATGGCCCACAAAGTCTAAAATATTTGCTCTCTGCCCCTTAATAAAAAGTTGCCAATCATTGTGCTAAATGAGTGATTACATGGATTTATAATAAACATGTCTGAGGAATTGTTTCTTTAGTGGAGAAAATTTTACATTTACCCAACCATGTTGTCACACCCAGTATCTGCTGAATATGAATCCATATGAGGCTTATTCTGGACGCTTGATAATCATAGAATGAAAAAGCTCATAGAACCATCTGAGATCAAAGTTATGATCTTGGCATCACATATGATGGACTAAGCCACTGAGTTAACACTAGATATCATATACAGCAATCATGATTAGAATTTTCAGTTATGGTAACTCTATGTAGTCACTTTCTCCATCTTACTGTTCTACCCTAGAACCTAGACCAAAGCACTATCACTTCTTTCCTTTGTCAGGACAATGTACAATTTATTGATCTTCCAACTCCTACTCTTTTCATCCAATCCTCACATAACAACCAGAACAATTTTTTTTGGTACACAAATTGGATCACATTAAGCCTTTGCCTAAAGCTTGCCAAAAGCTTCCTAAAAAATTTTGTGCCTCAGAGGGGAGGGGGGTCGGGGAATGGGATAGACCGGTGATGGGTAGTAAGGAGGGCATGTATTGCATGGTGCACTGGGTGTTATACACAACTAATGAATCATCGAGCTTTACATTGGAAACCGGGGATGTACTGTAAGGTGACTAACATAATATAATAAAAAAACATTAAAAAAATTTTTTTGTGTAAATCTAAACTTCACTGCCAAAGCTATGAATGATCTGGCAGATCTTTAGCTCTTAGCCTCATGTGATTCTACCTCCTTATTATACTGTGCTGTAACCATATAGCGCTCTCTTCATTCATGAAATGCTAAACATTTTCCATGCCTCAGGGACTAGGTTCAATCTATTTCTTCTGCCTAGAATAGTCTTACTAAACACAATTACCATGGCTACTGGCTGTATCTCTTGTCTCAGCTTAATTGTTAGCTCTTCTCAGAAACTTTTTGACCTCCTTAAGTAGCCCCAACTCCTACCTTGTGTTATGGTACAGTGTTCATTTCTGATAGTACCATAGTCAAAAGGTACATACATTTCTTTAATTTTATTGTGTGTCTACCCCACTAGTTAAATGATTAGCTTTATGAGGGAAGAGACTGTCTGCTTTGTTTACCATTGTATTTCCAAAGTTTAGTACAAATTCTGGAATATAATAATTACTTGGTGGATAATTAGTTGAGTAAATAAATGAATGTATGTACATGTGGCCACTGTCTCTATGATAGCTATTCAAGATAATTATTCTACAAATATGAAAATATTCATATACATATTCACCACCTATTCATAATATTAAAATAATGTATTGACTTTTTAATTTGGAAGATGTTATTAAACAATTGGGAGTCAGACTAAATTGAAAATTTTAATAGCAGCAATCACTGCATAGAAAAAAATCTCATGATTTTAGGATGTTCTGAATGCTATTTTTTGTCATGTATCCATTAAGCAAATGCTAATTTAGCCTGCCAAGTTTTGCTCAAGACTTGAAGACTTTGTATTCAGAGATACAAAGATGACTAAGTCATGGTCCTAGCCCTTGAATAGTTCACAGTAATGCTACAGAAAATAGCATACATAAAGATCAGATAAAAATGAGTACAATACAATGTGGTAGGAGGTATGATGTTCAAAGAACTATTAGAGTTCATTGGAAAACACTGCCATTATACCATAGGTATTCAGAAAAGGCTTGCCTGTGTATATCACAGTTAAGAAGGTGCTTAAAATATAAGAGTTTGTCAGATGGATTAAGGAGGAGATAGGCATCTGGGGTAGAGGAAACAATACATGCAAAAGCAAGATGCTGGTAAGGAAAATAATACAGGGTAGCTGGATAGTGGAGAACCTTGAGTTCATGCAAGATACTGTATAAAGCTAACTTAAAGTAGTTATGTGCAGAGTTTTATACAGGATATTAATGTATTTAGACAATTTTCCAAAGCTGTCAGAAATTTAGGAGATAGATCTATTTCTGTATACATTACAAGTACTGAAGGCCAATCGATTATGCTGAGACTGCAGGAGACCAGTTAAGATGTTGGATTTGTTCAGGTAGATATAGTAAGAACTTGAATTAGGTTTGTAGCAGGGGTAAAAAAGAGGAGGAAGTGAAATAAATATTAATTTATTTGGGAGGTAGGATTGACTAGATTTGATGAATAAGAATGTGGTATTGAAACATAGTAAACAAACTTGACCAAGGATCAGCACATTTTCTGTATAGGACTGGATGGTAAATATTTTAGGCTTTATGGGTTATACCCTCTCTGTTGCAAGTACTCAATTCTGCCATTGTACATGAAAAAAAACAATAAGTACAGGTATGGTCGTGTCTGTATTCCAATAAAGCTTTATTTAACAACAACAAAAAAGGAAGCAAGCTGGATTTAACTTGGAGTAGTTTATGGACTTCCGGTCTAAACAAAATTTTAGGTCTTGATCTCTGCCAACTTACTGGACAATAATGATCAGGTTATAACTATCAGTGGTTTGCTAGTTTTGTGGATATTTGGGTAGAATCAGTGGAATTTAAAATTTCAAGTTTCAGAGGACAGAATTATGGATATCATCTTATTCTGGATCCCCGATATGAAGAAAATGATATAGGGTAGGTAGATAATGTGGTACCTAGAATTCATGCAAGGTATTGGAAAATTCATTGTTTAACATCATTGTTATGTAAATAAGCTTTTGTTTATCTTATCTACAAATAGTTGATACTTAAAAAGAAGTAGATGTCTAATATTAATGTATCTGTATTCTTTTTTTTAATGTATCTCTGTTCTAAGCAATATGCAAAGAGATACCCCATGAGGCACAACACATTTACAAAATTATTCATCTCTTCCTGGTAGTGGACTCCAAGGGTATTATCTTAACACGGATCATCTACCAATATATTGAGAACATTGATACAACTATGAATGTCAGATAGTTCCAGGGTCCCCAAACACATGGTTTCTACATAGTCAATTAATCTTCAGAGAGCCATTATGTAGCACAAATTATTAACAGGAAACGTCTCATGTAGGAAAAAGATTTTGCAACATCACTATTTCAAATAAATTTAAAATCTCTTTCCTTTTCAAAGTAATAAAGAGCTATTGTTCAAGGAAGAGATTTCCTTTCTCATTCTTCTGGGACTGGAATTTCTCTTAGGGTCTCATACAACCTGTTTTTTATTTCCAGTAAGTTTAGGAGGAAAAAAGATGGCCATTATAAGTATTTACCACCTAAATTTGTATCTCCCAATAAAGTAACAGATAATATCCTATTAAGCAAACTAAATTCATGCCAAAGGCAAAAAGCAATGGGCTATCCATTTCCTTTCATACCTCAAAAATGAACAGAGGTTAGTGCCTGCAGATAACACTGAGGTACATTTAACTAGATGAAAATGACAGGTTTTAACAAGAGTGCTCCAGTCTGTGCTCATTAGCTCAATTGAGTAGAACCTAGTGCTATGGTCCAGTCTTCAGGGCTTTACTTGGCTGAGGAGTCATTTTCCGTACCACTGTCTTTAGCACTTTATTGCACAAACAAGTGAATCTCATTCTCAATCTGAGATGCCAAAACAAGCATCAGCATTGCCTATTAGTAAATGTCGATTTTGTACCTATGTTTCTTTGACTAGATTGGTAACAAGATCGTTGTGTATAGGTCTCTGTTGCTTTACGTCCAGAGTGATTTTGTAAAAACTTATGTATCTGTGAGCTATTAAGTACCTAACACAGGATTTGACACCTAATAAATGCTCAATAAAGAGTTATGTATTAAATGAATGAATGACATGAATAAAATGATTATCTTTCATTTATCTACTTCATGAATAATCAGTATATACTTCAGTTTGTAGATGTAGACACCCAAATAATGATTCTTCTTTAAAATGGGAGCTGAATTAGAGTCCTCATCTGTGGTTTAAAATCCTAGGTTCTCGTTTCAGCTCTTTTTATTGATCATAATTTTCCCAACATATATATTTTTTTTCTTCTGGATCTGTTTCTCCGGTTTCAAAAAGAGGGCTAAATCTATTGTTAAAAAAATTCTGGAGTAAAATTTTTCAAATATTTGAAGTCAAATGCCCTGAGAGAACTTTCAAAGGTCAAAAGTTGGAACTAAGAAACTAAGAAACAAGAACTGAGAAACAAACTAAGTTTTGATTTTTTACTATATACTTTTGCAGTAGAGGAGAGTTTCTTGCAATTTATGTATTCTCACTTTCCAGGGGCATAGCATAGGAAGACTCTTTCTGTAAACAGGATTATCAGTACACTAGCATACAGTCTTGGGTAATAATGAGTTCACCATCCATGGAGTACTCAAATAGAAGATAGATGAACAATCGAGAGGGATTCTGTAATGGAGTTTTTGACACTGTTCAATGAATTGACTGTTAAAAACCCTTCCAACTCTGATCCTGTATTTCAATAACTTCTACACAATCCAAAATCAATTTTAGAACTTCTTTGGTGCCAAGAAATTTGGATCTAAAAATGGAAATAATAAACTGATCTCTTATTTATATTATATGAATATATTTTTAAGTACATGGATGTTTAGCATTGTACACAGTTAAAAAGAGCCATTCATGATCATTCTAGTGTTTTTCTTAAAATGTATCTATTTTTTCTCTGACATATTAGCAGAATTTCAGTCCCAAAATAATTTTAATATATTGAATACACATTTGATACTGCTTGTTTTTTTTAAAGATTTATTTATTTATTTGAAAGAGAGAAAGAGAGAGAATGAAAGCATGAGTGGAGTGAGGGGCAGAGGGAGAGAGAGAATCCCCAAGCAGACTCCCCACGGAGTGCAGAGCTGATGTGGGGCTCAATCCCAGGACTCTATTTCAGCACCTTGAGATTATGACCTGAGCAGAAATCAAGAGTCAGACATTCAACCAACTGAGCAACCCAGGTGCCCCCAATTGGGCTTTGGGCTTTTAAAAAATAAATTGCCCACCCTTATTAGAGTTGTTCTCTTTTAAACCTAATTAATGATTTAATAATAAATTAAAAATTTTCAGCTTGACTACAAAATATTACTGCAACTTCTTCAGTGTAGCTAGACCTGTACCCTTACTATATTTAGAAAACTATTTCAACAAATTTAAGGGAAAAAAATGAGTCATCCACTTCACCATTCTCATTCACTTTTCAAGATGTTTAAACGTGTGAGTCATAATTATTTTTCGATGAAATTTCCAGAAACAAATGGCCCTTACAGTCATTAAGAACAGAAAAATAGTTGAACACCATGAGAAAAAACAGAATAAACAGCATATAAACTAGATGGTTATATTGAAAATTTATGTTTATATACTCTGGTCCTCTAGTAGATTTAATTCAATCCTCTACTGTTTCTGTATGATAATTTCTAAATAGGAAACAGACAATTTAAATAAAATACAAGCTATCTTTTAATTAATAAATACCACTAAACTTTTCTCTCCCTGCCATCTTAAAATACACATTTCAACTGAGTGATAATTCATCAGGATATAATCTTTCAGCAATATTCTCATTTCACATTTAGCTTCATAAATACTATTTTATAGAATTCCAATGATCTCCCCTTTGGCCAGCAAAGAAATAGGTTGACTGAAGAGTCAGAATTGAGTGCATAGATGTTTCTATCTTCATAGGACCTACTCTTGGCAGTAGGATCCCAGTGTCCTCATTATTAATCTGTACCATAGGCATTCTAAGTATTAAGGATACAGCAATAAACAAACCAGACTAAATTCTCTACTCCTTGTAGTTTACATCTGTGTGAGTATAGAAGTGAGGTGCAAATTCTATAATAGAGACGCCCTGTCAAACATACTCTTTTACGCACATAGAACAGACTGTGGTAAGTACTTTAATAAAGTTTGATAGAAGGAAGCAGTGGAAGAGAGATTGTGATTTTAGACAGGATAATTAAGGAAAGCCTCTATAAAGATGACATTTATGGAGAGATCTTACGGTAGATTGAATTATTGGTCCCAGTTCTGCAGCATCTGTATATCCATATCCTTTGTCATATAACTTTGCATGTAACTACCACTAACACAGGAGCTCACTAGCGTGTTTCTTGACTTTGGACTCAGTGATAACATCGTGGGATGTTAGCAGATATGGAAAAAATAAAGGCCTAAAATGTGCTCGTGCAGTGAGGCATACTGTTTTGTGGCTCTGCCATTTGCTTGACAGCATTCCTTATGGGTAGCTGTTGTCCCTTCACCTGGTGCCACAGAATGAAATAAATGGAACATACATGACCTCAACCCACATTGAGAACACAGTCCTGCTGGGCCTACAGCTTGAAGCCAAGATCACCAGACAAGTGCAGTCTAGTTTATTTGACTCCCAGACGGGCCATATATCATGAGTTAAAATAAAATCATGCTGTTTAAACCTCTGAGTTCCTCTGAGTTTGGAACAACTTATTATTCAGTAGTCGTTTTTATCAGATAAGAAATTGGAGAGAAGTAATGCAGATGTCTAGTTAATAATTACACAGGCCGAAGGAGTAGCAAAAGCGAATGTTCTGAGTGTGTGTGTCATGTTCAAAGTAGTTAGGAGGACTGTGGCTACAGCAAAGTGAACAATGGATTGTTATTGTTGTTGCTGCTGTTATCATCACTGTCAATGCTTTCTAGCCAAAGAACTCCAGGAACGTGTCTGTAGTTGAACAAGCTGGGTTTATTAGTTGCTGCAGCATGGGAGACCACATATTATGGGAAACCATGGAGAATTGTACTAAGAAGGTGTTAAAAAGAGCCTATAGAGTATTTGGGCTTTGGTTAGGTAATTGGAGGAGGGTCTAAAGAAATCGGAGTTCTCTCTAGATTGGATGCTGCTAGAAAGGGAGGGGAATTCTATGGTTACATATCTCAATAACTATTATCTCCTGGGAGGGAAGATGAGAATGAGAACAGGTAAAGAGGTAGCAATCACTTATTTATTTACGAGTAGCATATTGACATTGGTTTTGTTTGTGATTAGACAAAACTATTAAGTAGTATTATTTAATCTTATTTGATTATAGTCCCAGAATAACCTTGTCTGAGGATGGTATCTTGTGGGATGGTTTGTGTTTAATAGAATAACACAGCATAGCTCTGAGTGTCAGGCCAACTTCTGAATGTCACGAGCAGCTTTTTTTCTTAGCTCTTTTACATAATCAAGGATAGCTCCAGGATTCTGATGACACCAGTCACATAGGCAAGTGTTGCATAAAAATGCTCAAAACAGTATCCACTCTCTGCTAACCCTATGATGAAATACTAAGGGACCTAGCGGCTACACACGCACACACACGCACTCTCATAATCTATAAAATGGCCTTATCAGTTTCATAGTTTCTCAAAAAATCTATATATCAAAGGAAGTAATTAGATGACTACAAAAGTCACACCTCCTTGTGTTCTTAAACTCTCATTAAGTCAGGGTGTACACGGTCTATTTTGTTCTAAGTGCTAAGTATTCACTGAATAAAATAAGGTCCCTTTCTTTATGGGGTTCAGAGTCTATGTATACATTAAAATAAATTATTTACTATCCTGTGACTGTGAAGTAAGTTTCAGTGTTGTTTTATAGCCAATCTATTTATGAAGAGCATACTAAATAAAAATTGTGTGTCATCAGCATTTTAAAATTTATATTATTAACAGCATATCAAATATGGATTGTATTCTTCAACAGCTTAAACCAAAGTTAGCCAAATAGTAAAAACTGATCAATTTTCCAGTGTCACAGTAGGTAGTAGCTATGGGAAAAGCATATAATCCCCCAAAACTCTGATTTTTTAAATTGAACTAAATGATTAGAATCAAGCCCATAGGTGAAAATACATGGACTATTTTGTTATTGTGGTAATTGAAATATGACTGCCTCCTTTTGAGATAAGAGCACTCAGCAGCCATCCAATCAGATTTTCTTTGTTGCATTTAATTCTTATAAATATCCTATCAATCAGGGGTACCTGGGAGGCTCAGTTGCTTAAGCACCTGACTCTTGATTTTGGTTCAGGTCATGATCTCAGTGTCATGAGATCCAGCCCCAAGTGCCGTGTGCAGCATGGAGTCTGCATGAGATTCTCTCTCTCCCTCTGCCCCTCCCCCGGTTCATGCACTTGTGTGTTCTTGCTTGTGCATGCTCTCTCTCTCAAATAAAGATACATCTTAAAAAAATACATCCTATGAATCAATTAAGCATTCTTAAGCAAAATTTATTCAGATTTTATTTTGCCCCAATTTTAGTTAGGTATAGAAAGATAAATAAAAGCCAGGACTTATTAAATGATTTATGATAACAAAATAAGTGGGTTGGGTAAAGGCAGTCTTGAGTAGCTAATGCGCTGGATGTGGCTTCAGATTCTAATCACAGTGCTCTGTATGAAAGCATCAGCTCTGTTCGTTAGCTTTATCCAGGAAATGAATTTATTCCAGGAATAAATTTAAATAAAATGCCCTCCCTTCCACAGAAAGCCAATATACTTTTTACTCCAAATCATATTTATTTTTGCTAACAAGCCAGAGTCTTACTTTAATGGGCTATACTAGGAATAATAATTAGGACTCTTGGATTTTGAATAAACAATAATTTGTTTTTGAAAACTATGTCTTCAGAAAATGGGGACAATTTCTATATATTCTCTACTTTCCAGGTTGACTATGATACAGATGTTCTTATCAAACTTAGGCACACGCAAAGGGAAAGATATTCTCCCGCTGTGATATAAGTCTATGATGATATGCTAGAACCCTGATGATTAGAAGCTTCTTCTAGTATTTATTATGCCTAGAGGTCAATGGAGGAGGCTTGTGATCTGGACCCATGATATTTGGCCCATAAATCTCTCTTTCTTCCTTTAAGTCATGCTCAAAAATTTCAAATTGACTTTTTTTTTTTAAAGGGAAATTGAAATATAGTTGACGCACAATGCTACATTAGTTTCTGGTGTATTCTGCAGTGATTTGACAACTCTATACATTAAGCTATGCTCACCACAAATGTAGCTCCCATCTGTCACTGTACAACCCTGTTAAAATATTATTGATCATATTCTCTACGCTCTGCCTTTTATCCTTGTGACTTATTCATTTCATAGTTGGAAGCCTGTACCTCCCACTCCCCTTCCCTCATTTTGCCCATCCCCCACTACTCTCCCCTCTGGAAACCATCAGTTCTCTGCATTTGTGTGTCTGTTTCTGCATTTTGTTTGTTTCAAATTGGTTTTTGATATAAAACTATAGATCTGTGGTTTCTCTCATTGAATTGAAATGCCTCCTGCCCTAGGCCTGTTTCTGCATGGCTGGTGTCAGCCAAGGCTGAATGTCAGCTGCTCTTACCACTCTGGATGCCTTTGCTCACTTATGAGCCTGCCTGGCTTCCCTCACATTGCAGTTCGTGATGTCTGATTCCATCCAATGCCTTACCTTCAAGAATTACATAATTTAAGAGAGCTACATAGTTCCTTTATATCCCCCACTATCCTCCTTTCCTCGGGGTCCTGAAGTTCCACATTCTAGATAAAATAAATCTTTCTTTTGGAATTTGAGTACATTTTTCTCTGAATAAGTTTTACATGACTGTAGATAATACCATCTGAGTCATAATAACCTTCCTAGGTTAAAGACAGATGCTTGGTCGCATAATTCCTTTTTAATGTTCTTGTGCTTCTTGTTCTCCTTCCTTTAAATGCAGGTAATCATGATTTCACCCACCCTCTATTGGGCCGTGGCATTTAGTGGAATAATAACGAGTCGGAAATGTATTACTATTCAGCTAAGGGAATCATTTATTTTAATGCCATGTCTGCAAATACTTAACTTGTTCCACAATGCTGCTTTCGGTCCCCAAAAGTTCAGTAAGAGAGTACAGGGTGGGTCACTCCTCACAGTGTAAAGTAGAAAATCTGGGCCCTAACTGTTCATAATCCAGCTGCTCTATCACTGCTAAGAGCCCCACAAATCAAAACGGGATCAGGAAGGAGCAGTGAGAACCATCAATAAAACAAAAATATGTTATGCATTTATCTTGTCATCTTCTTCCAAATTGTACTATAATATGATCCTAAAAATGTGGAGAACTCACTAATTTGTTACATGACCAAGCATTATGTATTATTATTCTTGATATGTGCTATATTATATTTTGTATTTAATGAAAAAAAAGAGAGGAGGGAATTCTCCCAGAGATATTTCAAAATAAGCTGCTAATTTACAGCAGATTCAGGAGCAAATGAATCTGTGTTCTATTATCTTTAATTATTCTCCTACCTTCAGCTCAGTTCACTTTGAATATTTGGCATCCTTGCAAATGGTCATTTCTAATGATCCCTGGCCCTGGTGTGTAAGCACTATGTTGTCTTCTTCCCTTACCTATTAATGTCCAACAGTTATTTAAGAGCATAGTTTTTGGTGCACTAGGCATGGAATACGGGGCTCTCCTACCACACATTGTGTGACCTTGCTCATGTATTTGACCCCTTTAAGTCTTAGTTTTCTCATATGGAAATGGCTTACAAAATATTGTGCTTCACATATGGATCATATAGTTCTTTTCTCCTAGATTTACTGTGAAGAGTTAAGTGAAGTAACCCATGTTCCTATCACAGTATTCAGCATGTAGTGAATATACAATAATTTTAGCATTTATTATCATCATTTTCAGTTAATTCAACTGGTCGATATGATACCATCTTGTAATCAAGTAATACCTTCTCTCTCTCTCTTTTTTTTTTAACACTGAATTCTTTTTTTTTTTTTTTTGTATGATAAAAGTAAATGTTTTAACACTTTAAAAAAATGTGTGGATAGGCTTGCATCTCCATGGTCAAGGTAGTGTTTCTAGAAGTAGTTTAACTGAGGTCAAGCCTATAGCAAACTATTTCTGACCCCTAAGAAGAATGATGAACTTTTCATGACCAAATTCATTTAGATGTTTTGTTTTGGGTATTATAAAACAAACTTGGATTTCATCTCATAGAGTAAACATACAATGTAGAGTTAATAGGAAAAAAAAATACAATAAACCTTACTTGTCATTTTGACATTTAAAAATTATAATCTTTTTTCTCTGTTAAGGTATGACCGATACCAAGATCAGAATATATCTATGAAGGGCAATTGCTTGAATATTTATAAAACAAAATATAATAAATTGGCAATGATTGTACATGGTATAGCTACTCTTGCCTACCTGAGATTTTCAAAGGCTTTTCACAAATGGGTCTAATTCCTTCACAGCCCTGTCTTAGTTCAGGCTGCTATAACACGATACCATGAACTGGGTGGCTTATAAACAACAGACATTTATTTCTCACGATTCTGGAGGCTGAGAAGTCCAAAATCAAGGCATTGGCAGATTTCATGTCTGATGAAGGACGGCTCTCTGGTTTATGGAATGCTGTCTTCTTTTTGTGTTCTCACAATGTAGAAGGAACAAAGAAACTCTCTGGTCTCCTTTTTGAGAGCACTAATGTCGTTCATGAGAACTCCCCCTTCATGGCCTAAGCACTTCCCAAAGGCCCCACCTCCAAATGTAGTCACATTGGAAATTGGGACTTCAGTTTGTGAATTTTGGGGTGAAACAATCATTCAGTCTCTAGCACTTAGTATATCTTAATATGAGGATTTAACAGATTAGGAAGTTAGCTTAGTCCAAACTCCCAGAGAAAACCAAGATGTGCCCTATGTTTTGAACCATGTATTTCACACAGAACTTAACTAATTTGAATATGATTCAAGAAAACAAACCACCCTTTGGCAGAACCTAATGAGAGGCATTAAGATGAAGTGGAAAGAGTGCTAGAGACAGTCTTATCTTTTCCACTTACGTGAAAACTTAGGCAAATTGTTTCATGTCCCTAAGCCATCAGAATTTTAATTTATAAATGAAAACTAAACAAAACTGGCTTACTGAATACAACCACTATGAAAATTAAAAGATATATGGCATGTTCATAAGGGTTCAATTAATATAAATCCCTGTCCATTGTTCAGTTAATCTCTACAAGCTCTTCATCAGCTATGCATCATCTAGACAAGACCTATTAGGATGAAAAAAACAAAAACATATGTATGTTTTTGTATCTCCTCCATAGGAATACTGAATTTTTAAAAGCAGTCATGGGAGATCTTTCTTCTATATCGGATCTACCCATCAATTCCATCCATCCATCCATCCATCCATCCATCCATTCATTATCTATAGATATCTATTTAGTATACCATTTTTATTATATCTATCAAAGATTCTCTCATAGAAGATAATAGTATTAAAAGTAGCTTATTTTTATTAAATTTCCATTATATTTCAGAACTTGTGTTGAATGTTTTATGTAAATTTTTCATTTAATTTATACAACTACCCTATGAACTACATATTATTTTCCTTATTTTCCACTTTCAAGGCTTAATTCAATTAAGGAATTTTCAATATGAAACACAACAGATTTTTACACTAATATGACCTATAATGGGTAATAATAAAGACAGAGAAGTTATTGAAATGTTATGGTAATATGGAGTAGAGAGAGGTTACATTAATGTTTTCAAATATAAATTACTGATCTTTTAAGAGTTAGAATATCCTAAAAATCAATAGCGGCATTATGGTGACTATAATCTTTCTGCAATGATTTAGAAGTTACTTCAAGTTTATAGAGTTGCCTAGATCATTTTTATAAATGGTCCAGACCTAAGGAAATCTTTCAGTTATTTAAATTCCAGCCTGTCTAAATTCTGTAATCATTGAGACTGATTAAGGACCACAATAACCGTACATATTAATTGATTATTTTACATTGAATATGCTATGTTCACACACACAAACAGACACAAAATTCATTGTGCCTGAGATAGAATAATCCATGACTGATAACATCTAAAGTACTATTTGGGGAAGGCCTAGTTAGGACTGTAGATCTTATGAATGTATGTGGAAATAATCAGATTCAATAAAATATTCTCAAATTTTAAAAGCAAAGAAGAAACTGGATATACAAAAAAAATAAAAGAATGTACTTGGCTTCAAAGATCTTAGACTTTACTTTTAGGAAAATAATATTGTTTCATAATTGCCAAATACATTTGACATTCAAAACTCTTTCTGAAAGAGCTCATAGAAGGGAAAGCTCACCATGCATAGTACTGTTTTACTATAGGTTATACAAAAGACATGGGACTTGGACAAAATTAGAAGAAAAGGTCAGGCTAAGAAAGTAGAAAGGAAAGGGAGTGGCATGCATGGAGAGTGAAAAGCCTAAGCAAATGAATGGGAGGGGAAACCATTTGACATTTATTCATTTATGTAATCATTCCACAAGATTAGATCAGAGCCAAACTATATGCCACGTATATTATTTTATGCTAGAGACAGAAATAGAAAAATTAATAAGATACTGTTCCTGGTCTCAAACTTTTTGGCTTTAAAGAGAAATTAAATATGCATGTACACAAATAACAAAATATATATTGTATAAGAGAGCGCTAAGTATCACAATAAAGATAAAAGAGGGCAAGGAACTAGAAAGTGATAAGTGGCGGGAGGCAGAGGGGAGCATAGTAGTTTAAATGGGCGGTTAATGAGAACTGTTGTCAGGCAGCATTTTGAGTCGAGACCAGAAGGAATTGAGGAAGTGAGTAAAGAGTAAGGTGGATATTAAGAAAGGAAGGAAGGAAGGAAGGAAGGAAGGAAGGAAGGAAGGAAGGAAGGAAGAAAGAAAGAAAGAAAGAAAGAAAGAAAGAAAGAAAGAGAGAGAAAGAAAGAAAGAAAGAAAGAAAGAAAAGAAAAGAAAAGAAAAAAGACAGTCCAAACAGCAATAAATGGAAAGGACCTGAGGAAGAAGGATATTTGGTATATTGAGAAAAACGAAAAGCCTGTGTGATTGGTGTAGTGTGTAGGAAGGTGAAAGTGAGGTCATGGAGAGGTAAAGGGTAGGGAATGTTCATAAAGGACCCCATGAGCTATGATAAAAGTATGGGGTTTTTTTTCTGAGTGGCAAAGAAAGCTATTAGAGGGTTTGCACAGAGGAGTGCCATGGTATGGCTTATAATTTGTTAAAAAGCACTTTGGCACCATGTCGGGAATTAAAAATAAGATGTACAATGTGAGGAATAAAGGGTTATTGTGCCTTGAATTGAGAGGATTGGAGATTGTGGACACAAGTTGAAGGGTAAGTTGAAGTCAAACTTTAAATGCCTTGAATTGTCAGTCTAAAGCTTTTTATTTTATTCTGTAGTTAGTTTATTCAAAGTTATCCTAAAAGCATATACTCATATAAAAAGGAAGATGAAGAGACAACACTGATAAGTTTGCAGGAAGGGAGATCCCCAGGGACTTTTGGGAAAGATTCACAGATAGCTTAGTACACAGGGACCCTCCAGACCTCAAACTGCATCTGGCTCCTCGAGCAGCCTCCTTGCCATCACCCACAGTACTCCTTGGTTCTTGAAGAGAAAGAAAGATGAGTCGTTCCCAAAGTCCAGAATGCAGTCAGCGTCACTGGTTGGAGAGCTGCTCCACCATTAATCTTTTGTACTGGGCATGTGCATGGGATGGATGGTCTTAGAGCCTGTGGAAAGCTGTTCTGAAGAGAGCTGACACACAACTACAAGCAAGAAAAGTAAGAGACTTAATTTTGTCATTTACTGACATCCAGTGAAACTGGCTGAGATCCAGCTGTGACATTCTGGAAAATGGTGGCGTCCCCAGGCAAGTTTTAAGTGCAGGATATAGAAGAGGCTAATCCCAACCTAAATCACAAAAAGGCAGAATAGCGACAGAGACTACAAGTTAAATTATCTTAGATACGAGAACCCACCTGCCTCCAGTAGCCGTGTTCTTTTAGCTACCCTGCATAGTGACATACAGGTGAGGAAAGCAAGCAAAAACTTTTCATTTGAAAATCTTAAAATATTCTATGAACTACATGGTGTTCCTCATGTCATAAAAGGCAAAAACAACAACAACAACAACAACAACAAAAAACACATCCCAGTATTACCTGGACCCAGGAGAAGAGCCTTTACAGATTACATAAAACTTGACATTATAATATTTTCCCCATATTCCTTCTAATTTTGTCACTTCAATCCGTAAAAGTTTGTTGCTGATTTATAATTAATAGCAGACCTCACAGATATCAGGCCTCTGCCACATTAACTTCTTAATACATCTTATTTGACAATATATTATTTTTCTGCTATGAACAAAACACAGTGTTCTTCAAAAAGACTCACATAACATTAGAGAAGACATTTTGGGCATTATCCTACTTGCACTTATAGGGAGGAGGAAAAGGAACCAAAATCTATTTGGCATCTATTCTGTAACAGATACATTACCACCCTAGGTGGTAGGTGCTATTATTCCATTTTATGTAGGAAGAAGAGTGCTGGAATTGGTTAAGGAGAGATATGGATAAAAGTAGAAAAGAATTGTAAGAAATGCAACTACAGAAGTTATCAGATTTCCAATCTTAAAGGACAGTATAACGTCTCAAAGAACAATGCCTAGTAACGGCTGACCTCCGAAAGGCGAGCTCTTTGACACATGACAAAAATTCTCAATAACCTTGCTATTTGGTTTCATATTGTACATCCTTGTCATGTATAGCACTTACCAAATTACAATTTTACAGTTGGTAATTGTTAGTTTATCCAACTGTGAACTCAGTGGGAACACGGTACGTACGAATCCGTCTGTACACCACTATGGCCCTCGGGGCTTAGCACAGTATTAGGCATGCAGAAAAAGTTCAATATAAATTTGTTCAATCACTAAATGAGTGTTAGCCATCACCTAGCCAAGGGCAGCATACAATTTTGAAAAGAAGTCCCTCTTGCCAAGGGTGTAGGCTCCACTCACGGGGATTTAAAGCATGTGACCCATCAAGATCAATGAAAACAAATACTGTTTTATGTCTGCATTAAAGTAATCAAATTCCACTTTGTCAGTGAGTATGCCCTCATAAAAATCATTGTGTAGCTATATTTTTCACTTGTTCCTAAGAGGCACTTAAGTAGTTACAGTATTAAGAATTTTAGAAGCTAGGGATTAGTCTATAAAGGTCTTGGGTTAATGAAGTGAGTCTATGTTTTGAGGGCCCATGTCTGGCTATAATATTTTATTAAAACAGCCTAAGTCCATGTCCTCTTACTCAGTATAAATCATAGATTCCCTAGTAGGAATTGTGAGTTATAAATTCTCCGATCTTGATAGAAGGGGGAAACCTTCTTCTGAAGGTGACATTACAGTTCTTAATTACAGATTAAGATGAACCTGAAAGTTCTGAAGAATGCTTGCTTTTGGACTCTACAGAGCTTGTTGAAAATGAGTCTCCTAGAAATGTGACTGTTTAGCTACTACAAGCAATTCTGGTAAAGCAAGCACTTGGGGCATCTGGAGTGGGCAGGCAATCATCTCAACATCATGAGGAAGAGCAAAGCTGCCAAAAATGTAGAGAGAACACAAGAATCCTGGCTTAAAAGGAGTCCCCCCCCCCGACATTATTTATGTCCCTTCAATCATGCCGGGTTCATAATGGCTGCCTCAAATATCTATCAACTGGATTATTGGTTTTTTAAATGGATCTCTGAAAAATCAAAATCACAGAAACTTAGCAAAGCCACTGAAGATATTTTTCAATGATTTTGTTATAAGAAAGTTTATAAATTTACAGTGTGAGAATTGAGAATGGGACCAGAGACCAAAAGTGGTATTAAAAAGAGTCAATAACTATGGAGGATATTAGATTTTTCCCTACTTGAAATTTAACAAGTAAGCCTATCACATTTTTGTAGATTATGGCAGGGGACAGAAGACTCCAGAGGCAAGCAAGAGCGTGAATTTCAGTATTGGCATCAGTTCCCTTTGCCCTTATCTCTCTAGTTCCATGAGTGTGATGCAGAGGAGGACCCAGATGGATGCAGTATATACAGTGTGTGTGTGTCACTGCTGAGAAACCAAGTTTAGGAAATCCCAGTCACATGAAAGGGTTGCTGTCACACTTTCCAACTTTTGCCCTAAAGGGAGACATTATTTTTATTATCCTGATCTGAAAATAAATCTGTCCTCTGCTCTACAAGGAGATACTTTCATCCAATGTTGTTTGCTGTACAAATACACTTGAAAAGATAGTCTGGAATGGAAGCTGTCAATTCCTCTTCACAGAAATCCAAGAGACACAGGAAAGTTTGTCCTGACAAAAAACTGTAAGCTTTAGTGTCTTTTCTGTTAAAGATAATACATTGGTTATTTCTATGGCTTACTTATTATATGTAAGACTTTCTACTTTATTATGCTACTGCAGTATTGTAAGAAAGACATGGGCATTGTAAAACTCAGGGTAAAAATGAGATGAATAGAAGAATACAGCTAGAATTCAATAAATCTAAGTTCTGTCATCTTCAATTCTACCATCAATAGTGAGATTGATAACGCTAATAACAAAAATACTCCAATTTGGTGAGTACTTACATATACTAGGTAGGCATTTATAGGCACTATGTAGCTTAATACAATAATCATAAGACATGCCACACAATACTTGATCTGTATTTAACATTAACAGTGGGTTGAGTTCAAAGATTAAATACACTATTAAATATACATATTAAGTTAATGTTTTATGAATATTTCTAAAGGTCTCAATCTTTTTTTTCCAGTATCATATACAATTTTTCCCTTCCTTTCCATCTCCCTTTCTTTCTTTCTTTCTTTCTTTCTTTCTTTCTTTCTTTCTTTCCTTCTTTCTTGGAGAGAAAGAGTGTGTGAGCANAAGTATGGGTGGAGGGGCAAAGGGAGAGGGAGGGAGAGAATCTTAAGCAAACTCCATGCCTAACATGGGGCTCTGTCTTATGACCCTGAGATCGTGACCTGAGCTAAAATCAAGATGAATGCTTAAACAACTGACCCACTAAAGCACCCCCCTTTCCACCTCTTTTTAAAAAATATTGAAGTATAATTGTTATACAATTATGTATAGTATAATTAATATACAATGTTATATTAGTTTCTTGTGTACAACACACTGACTCAACAATTCTATGCTCACAATGAGTATAGTTACCATCTATCACCACACAACATTATTACAATATTATTGACTATATTCTCCATGCTGTACTTTTCATCTCTGCCACTTATTTATTTTATAACTGGAAGTTCATACCCCTTATTCCCCTTTATCTATTTCACTCATCCTTCCCAACTGCCTCCCCTTTGGCAACCACAAGTTTGTTCTACGTATTTAAGAGTTTTCTTTTTGGTGGTTGGTTTGTTTTGTACATTCCACAAGTGAGTGAAGTCATATATTATTTGTCTTTCTCTGTTTGACTTATTTCATTTAGCATAATACCCTCTAGGTCCATCCATGCTGTCACAAAAGACAAGATCTTGTTCTTTTTTATGGCAGAGCAATATTCCATTGTAGGTACATACCACATTGTCTTTATGCATTCATCTTTCAGTGGACACTTGGGTTGCTTCCATATCTTGACTATTGTAAAGAATGCTGCAGTAAACATAGAGGTGCAGATGTCTGTTCGGAGTAGAGTTTTTGTTTTCTTTGGATAAATACCCAGTAGTGAAATTCTGGATTGTTTGCTAATTCTATTTTTAATCTTTTTAATGACCTCCAAACTGTTTTCCTCAGTGACTGCACCAATTTACATTCTCATTGAACAGTATATGAGGGTTCCCTTTTCTCTACATCCTCACCAACACTTGTTATTTCTTGTCTTTTTGATACTAGGCATTTGACTGATATGAGGTGATGTTTCATTGTGGTTTTGATTTGCACTTTCCTGATGATTAGTAATATTGACATCTTTTCATGTGTCTGTTGGCTACCTGTATTGTCTCCTTTGGAAAATATGTCTCATTAGGTCCTCTGCCCATTTTTAATCAGATTTTTTGTTTGTTTTTGGTGTTGAGTTGTATAAGTTCTTTATGTATTTTGAATATTAACCCATTAGTAGATATATCATTTGCAAGTATCTTCTTTCATTTACTGGATTGCCTTTTTGTTTTGTTGATAGTTTCTTTTACTGTGCAAAGGAAGGTCTCAGTCTTTTTAACTCATCACAATAGACAAGATAAATGACATACTCTTATGAGAATATAGGTGATAACAAGTTGTTGTAAAGATAATAAAAGCTTAGTGACAGTTTGCATTGCCCAAGCTTAGAGCCTCCCATCCTCTCCTATTCAAAAAGGGCTATCATAATGTAAGTAATTGAAAGTGACTTTCTTATAAAGACAATTTAAATCCACTCTAATCATTCACAAAATGTGTTACATGATAAGAAGTAGCATATTATCTCTGGAATACATTAAAACTGAATATGGTATCACTGTGAGTTGTAACTCTGTAATTAAGGCCCTCCCCCAGTGAATAAAGAGATAAAAAATATAATAACATAGAACCATTATTAGTTAGGTGCATATGTGGTTGTAATTATTTGATATACATGTAAAATATCATAAGCCTCCAATGAGGTAAGGACCCTCTGAGGAGGTAGTATGTATGTCTGACCATTAATTTAATTGTGGGAGAGGGGAGTGAGAAAGGAGTAACAAAATTCTAGGAAAAAAAGCTTCTTGTTCATGTAAACACAGACATGCCAGATAGCCCTTCTTCATGCCTTTCCTCTTATTTTCTCTTCCTCTCTTCAATTCTGTTTCTCCCCTTTTTCATTCCTGAAGGTATTATTGTAAGACAAGATTAGTTCTAAAGCCATTTGTTGAGAGTAGGGTATTGAACAGGGCAAGGAGGCTGTTCATACAGGAGTTCTATGAACATGAAGATTTAGAGCCCAAGGAGGGCCAGGAGGCTATGTAGGACAGTCAGAGACAGTGAAAATGATTCGGGAAGGTTAAATACAGGGTGATTGACTGAATAAATATACATATTAAGGATAATGGGAGTCAGGCTTCTCACTGTTAGAGAATGGAGTTATGAATATGAAACGGTAAGACAAACTCTGTGGTGTTGAATTAGAATTGGAGGTATCTGTGAATTCATGGTTTTAATAGACAAACTGACAGAAAGTATAATAAGGAGTGAAGTATTTATAGAGTTTTAAAGTACCTTCCTACAAAATACATAAAAATAACAAATATAGAGTGATTTTACAGTGGAAAAATTATAGCTTTTAGAGTGAAAAACCCTGGCACACAACATCTTAATCACATAATTGAAGTATACATCATCAGTTAGCGGACAACTTGAGTCTCTGTGTTACCTGGTACATTACATTACAACATAGTGTCACTTCTGTGCTACTCTTCACAAAGAGGTAGACTTAATATTGTTAAATAGAAAAGAGCACATAGCCACAAATCAAGAGAAGCACTGCAAAACAACTGGCCTGTAATCTCTAAAACTGTGAATTCATAAAAATTAATGAAAGACCTGGAAGCTAGTTTATTTATTTTTTTAAATTTTTTATTATGTTATGTTAGTCACCATACAGCGTCCTTAGTTTTTGATGTAGTGTTCTGTGGAAGCTAGTTTAAACTAAAGGAGACAAAAGAGACCTAACAAAAAGCAATGCATGATTCTGGACTGAATTCTTGTGCTACTAAAGACTGTCTTGGGACACTGGCAACACTTGAATGGGATCTAAGGAATAGATGGTAGTAATTTGTTAGTGTTAATCTCCTGAGGCTGATGGGCAAACTGGAGTTATGCAGGTTGTGTATGGTTAATACACTTGTTGTGTATGGTTGTGTATGTTGTGTATGGTTAAGACACTTGTGTAAGAGTTAATACACATTAAAAGAATGATGGAGTGGTAGGACATCAAGTTGAGCATTTGATCTTAAATTATTCAGGGGCAAAAATGTATCTTATATTCTACTTGTAACTTTTCTAACATTTGAGGTTTTAAATATAAATGAATGGATGAATGAATGAATAAAATAGCTAAATAAATGTCACAGTAAGAAAGGACCAACAACAAGAACTATCTAAAGTGTACCCATAAAAGGGGTCACTTTAACCATTAGATAAAAAAAGAGGAAGTCTAAGGTGCAGGAAAATATCTGAGACGTGAAAAATAGACATAATTATTGAATTGAAATCTAAACCACAAAATAAAAATGAATAAACATGTAAGTAAACATATTGTGCCAATTTCATTAACTGCTAGATTTAGTATTTATAAGGTGTTCATTACGTTTTAAAGTAACTTAAAAGTTCAACTTCTCACAATGACTGATCTCCCAGGCTTGTGCAACAATTGCTAAAAAAAAAAAAAAAAAAAAAAAGTCAACCATATATGAAATGTGTTTCTCAGCACTAAGTAATTTCAAAAGTAAAATAAGAAAAGTTCTTTCAAATGTTCAGGGCAAAAAAATATGTTTAATGTGAGATGAAGGTGTATTTTCATAGCTTTCACTTGGTTTTCAAGAGGGTCTCTAAAGACCTTAAAAATGGCCTTCCCAAACCCATCTGGAAAATAGTTTGATACGTATTAGCAGACAGTGTGACTCTTGATCAAGAAGAAAAACTCCAACATCTCTATTTAAAGAATCTGACAAGAACATAAGAGCTGTGGGATTTTAGAATGAATAGTCTCTTTAAAAAGGCGGATATTCCAAAACTATCCAAGTGACGACCACATAAAAATAACTCACTCTCCTTAGCTTCGTATTCCTCCATCAGCTATCAGAATTGTCCGTGCCCTCTGGCCAAAGGTCACCAGCAACATGCCTGTAGTTGAACAAGTGGGTTTATTACTCATTACAATCAACAGGAATGTACTATATGGGAACCATATGGTGTCTAAATAAGATGACACGGAAATAACCTATTAAAGGATTTGAGCTTTGATTGGGTAATTTTGGGGGATGGTCTAAGGAAGCAGAGGTTTGTTCTAGATATGGTCTGTTAAAAAGTGGGAGAAATTTGATGATTAAATATTTCAGTAAATTTTATTTACTGATCGGGGGGACTAGCATGAAGACATGTCTTTAACTGTAGAGAAGTAGCAATCCTTCATTTTGGTCAAGAATGAGGGTTGTTTGGTATGGTGTGAATTGTACAATGATGAAGTTTTTGTGCTACTTTATGATGGCCTGAGAATGGCCTTATCTAATGCTTATGTTCTATGAGATTTTTTTAATGTTCCACAGGAGAGAAACATGGTTTAGCTGTGAACTTCAGGCCCACTTGTAATGACACTGAAGCCTCTCTCTCAGCATCAGACAAGTTCCCAGATACCAGTTTTCTGTCTCATAATTCTGGACAGGACCTATTCAATTGCAGCACAAACTTTCAACTCTTCCCTTTTCATTGGTCATCTTAATCATTACTTCTGCTCTTGGTATTTTGGAAGAATTAGAATGCAGTGGAGAGAAGCATAGGCTCTTGTAGGGGGATAACTATCTGGGTTGAAAATGAGGATCTGCCTCCTCTTGATGCTGTAAATTTGGGCAACTTCTCATTGCTAAGCCTTAGGTTCTTTACCTGTAAAATGGGATTAATAACTTTGTCAGACTATTTAAATGGTATTGGGTATATAAAATGTTTACTGTAATATGCGACAGAGGGAACATTCAATAAGAGCTCTTAACACTCTTACTGGAGACTCACTAGTAACCATAACCCAGACCAACCTCTTCACTATGTGGTACATTTTTCAGTGTCTTGCTAAGCCCCCATTCCAACCTCAGCCCAGTCATTCGACAAATATTTCTTAAGCTCCTATTATTTTAGGCACTCAGATTATAGTTTTGAATTCTCAGCATCCTTACTTTTTAATAGGGGAGACCAGCAAAACAAAATAAGCAAGAAAGGAAAAGAAAAGAAAGGAAAAGAATAGAATAGAGTATCTACAGTGGCTGTTTAAGAATGATTGATCAGAAAAATCTTTTACAAGGAAATGAACATTTAAGCAGAAGTAAAGATAACTGGAAGAAACCAGCTATACAAGTATTCAGGGAATGAACTTACCAGACAGGGGGAATTGCTACTATAACGGACTTAAGGCAAAAAAGAGAGAGACCTGGTCATCATTCCCCCCAGATGCTGTCATTTCATTTCTTGCATAAAAAGGAGATTTTAACTAGTCAGCAAGAGTTCTGAGCATTGGAACTGATATAACAAGAACAATAATGGTAATGATGTATTTACACAATTCCAAACTTTCATCACTTGTGCAAGACATCATTGGCAAAGTAACAGCTTTTCTGAAAAAGAGTAGAATCATGAATACAACAAATGTACATACTCATTTTTGAGACATTCCTCTCAGAGAAAAAGGAAAATATGAGGGAAAAAATTTCCTTGAACCGATGATTTGCTGTCATTTATTGAGTACTTCCTATGTACGAAGTAATGGGCAATACGCTTCATCAATGGTATTTCATTTAATCCTCATACACCAATATGAACTAAGTACTCTTATTGAGTTTAATTTTTAGTGAAGAAACTGAGTCAAGAAAAATTAAAGGTGATAAGTGACAGATAAAAACTCAAACCCAGGTTGTCTGATCTCAACGTCTTTTCCTTTAAACACTTTGTGACCAGAGCAAGACTTTCACCCTCACTGGGTTTCAGTTGGTAGAATGATTTCATTCTGTAGAATGAGTTATTCTAAATAAATATGAAGTCCTCCAGCATTAATGTCTATGAATGTTTAAAGTATACTAATTCATAGCCTATAACCAAACATCTCTGTCTTAGAAAATTCAGCAATATTTGCTCATGAACATCATTTGTACATATTGATTATTCTCCAACTTTAGCATTTCTCGAACTATCACTAAGGGGGCTCATTCGGGAGGTGTGGAAAGGGGTCTGAGAATTTACATTTTTAACAAGTTCCCACTCGATGCTGATGCTGCTGGACTGGGAACTCACTTTGAGAAGCACTGGTGTAAATGTACAGCAAGCAAACAAGATGAAATGTGTGTTTACCGTCTTAAAAGTGATACATATTCGTTATATGAATGACCTGTTTGGGAATGATCCTGAAAATTTGTTTTTATTAAAATTTTCAGAATGAATGTCCCAGTTCTTGGTGTTATTTAAAAATTTACAATTTTTTTTTTGTATCTTATGTAATGGAAGAGCCTGTACTCTAAGCTAAATTATCTGACTTCTAGCCAGAGGCTTTTCACCACATGGTTAAGTAATTATACTTCAGGAGTTATATATTTTTTCCCAGCACAGATCACATGCCCACATGTACTCTTCACCTAACACTCAGAGTGATCTTTCTTTAAAATGCATAACATACTTTCAAAAATATGTAGCTTCTCTGCTTAAAAATACTCAGTGGCTTCCAACTGCCCTTACAGTAAGGTAAATATTCCTTAACATGCATGCCTTGTATGGTTCAGCCTATTTCCAGATGATCGATCATTTGTTTGCTTACCGGACCTCTGCCAAATACTTCTTTCAAATTCTTAGATTTCCCAAGCTCTTTTTCTCTTCATAGGGACATCTGCACAAAGTTTGTCATTCAACTGCCTTATAAAAAACACTTCGCTTGTCCCCACTGCTGCTCCTCTTTGCCTTGCAAGTTCCTATTGATCCCCCGCGTAGGTGTTTAAATGTCCTTTCCTTAGAGAACGATTTTTCTGATAGTCACTCCTTACCCTCAGTCAGCTAGTCTCTCAAAAATCCTGTGCTGCTTCAGTAGATTTAAAGAATCCATAATTATTCTGCTGAATTATTTAATAAGTGCCTCCTCCTCCAAGACATTCAACATGTTTTGCCTCGTTCAGTGGCTCCCCAGTGCCTAGCACAGTGCCTGGCACCCAGTAGGCACAAAAATAAATGTATGCTGAATGACTAAATAAATGCATGAACCAAGGAACAAACCATATTTTATGGACATATGAAAATTCTGGAAGCAGTTCTTTTGGGCTTAATAGAACCTATAGATGCAACATTGCAAATAATTTTGTTATGATAAAGTAAATGTGGATTTATATTTTAATGCCTCATGTTTGTTTGAATTTTGAAATAACACCTGGAGCTTTTGAGCTCTTGAGATAAGAGCTATGTCTACCCACTTTTTCCCCCCTATAAATGAGACCATTCTTCAATCTCCCCGGGGCAGAGTGGCATAACAAAAGCAAGCTCTTTGGCTGTGGCCAGGATGCTACATCTACAGAGACTCTCTTATTAAAATGCTGTCTCTCCACTAATCAGAAAAAAAAATGACTCAGAACACTTGGGGACTTGAAAGCTTCCAAGATGAATTCCAAATTCCTTCTTCTTTTTCTGTTAGCATGCAGCAGAACTGGTGAGATTGCGTAACAGGCCCTTTTTGTAAGGACCTCCCTTTTGTCCTTTTCTGAACCAATCGATAGGGACAAGGATCAAGGAATAAAATGAAAATGTTTACTTGCATAAATATGTATATATGTGATCCTTGTTATTTGAAATGGAAAAAAAAATTAGCAAGGACAGAGACTGTGACTTGGGTGATATTGCCTGAACATAACTAACCTAATTTTCTAGAAAATCTTGGCATCTGTAACTTTTATGACAGAATCCACAATATTATTCTTCCCAGAGATTAGTTGGATCCCACTCAACATTGCTGATTTCCATTTGGTGAATAAAGTGAGCACAATGTGAGAGGTCTCTGGATACCACTGATGATAAAAGAATCTAAGACATCCTTGTTAAAAGGTGAAAATCAAATACCAGTGGGTGGCATTGGCATATCTTACTGCTTGAAAGGGCAAAATCTGCTGCTTTTTTCAAATTTGGCTGAGGCGGTTGCCTTGATCACATCAGGGTTAACAAAAGGCCAAACATTTGAATCTGTCCATTGTTTGAGTCCTTCTCATCTTCTAGGTTTCAGTTTAAAAAAATAATCTCAGTCCAAAGCTCTGTTTTCCACCTGAGCGCACTGTGCTTCCTTTGGGCTCTTATCTTGGTCTCATAGCCAAACACAACTTGCCCAAAGAGGTTGTTCTTAATGACTGTCTCACCTAAGTTCCCCCCTTCACAATTATTTTCTGTTTCAACCACTTGTATATACATTGTGGTATGTATCACAATTGGTTCCTTCTTTTTCTATCTTTTTAAAAAATCTTTTGTATCAGAAGGGTAGGGCCATGTTTAATTTTTTTCTTTTTATATCTATAATACCTATCAGAGTACCAAGCATAGAGTAAGTGTTCAAAAAATATTGGATGAATTGATTATCTGATTCAGTTATATATTTCTTCAGGAATATTGTTTATCATCTGGCTGAATAAACATATATTAATTATTGTTAAACAGAAAACTAATATGTAAAGAAATTATATGGTTTGCTTATATTCTTACAGCTATTAAAGAATATAGTTAGAATTAAACCCGTATCATTGTTCTGAAAGTATTTTGCTTACTGTTCCCAGTATCCTGGGAAAGTGAAAGAATAGGAAACTAACAGTTTTTGATGCTTTGCTGGTAGTTGCCCACATTATCTTATTTGTTGTTTCCAGCAGATGTATGAGAAAGGTACAGTTATTCTCCTTTCTGCATCTTGTCTTTCATTTTTGACTGAGTAACAAAATAGCCGGTGAAGTTTTAAATCAGGCACATATATCCTGTTTTCCATTTCACAAGCTCTGTGTCTGAGACTTAGTAGCTCTATTTTTTAATCTATTTTTTTCTTTACTCATACTATAGCGCTCTGTATTTTCTCTTCCCTATAAAATCTGATGTCAAAGTGCCCATTAGTTTCACCCTATAACCAACTCTCCAGTCTCGTAGAATCTTAAATAGGCAAATAGGCTTTTGCAATGATTCTTAACTACACGGAATTTCTGTATTCTATGGACACACTGGTAAACCCCGGTTAATAACTTTTGCTTTAGATGTTTAAATATTCACAAGTTCAATTTCCCATGACAAGACAAAAAGCAATTTTGGGCTGATTAAAATAATCAAACAAGTATTCAAATGTTCAAATTTATATTCCTTCATTCCTTCAATATTTATTTTTGAATATTTATAAATTTTTTCAAGATAGTGTACTAAGTGCTGGAGACAAAATGAAGAATAAGATCACACTGACACACCTGTTATGTGGAATTAGTGTTATACTAGACAGATCATAGGAATTCTGCAAAGAGATAAAGGGTGCCAAAAATTATAGGGCAATTCTGGGGAATCAGGCCTACCTCTATGAGCTACTCACTGCATACAGCTGGGAGAGAAGCCGGAAATGGGAAGAAGAGAAAAGAGTTATCAAAGCGTTATCGTGATTCCGTCTTGCACAACTGCATGTAGATGTTGGTGCCATTTACCAAGCTGAGTAACAATTGAAGAATGCCATGTCTGCTTGCTCGGTAAAATGGAGAAAACATCAAGAAGAGATGTGTACATATTGAGTTTGGGATGTTTTTGAGCTTTCCAAGTGAGAATATAAATAGAATTCTGGAGTTTCGTGCTCTAGAAGCTTAGAGAAGGGGTCTGAATATATAAATGCAGACATAGTCAACATGAAGTGACAGAAGATGTAAAGCTCACCTAAAGGCAGGAAACTGAATAACTGAAGTAGTAACCTTAAGACAAGGCTTCAAGAAGTCCAGTATTAAAAAGCTAGATGGAAGAGGAAGATCCAGGAAGCTGTCGAAAGAGTAAACAGAGAGGAGGGAAGATGAACACAAAAGGATGGTATTATGGAACACAGCAGAAGAGTAGTTTTTAGGAAAGTGAGAATTTTTCGCTATGTTCTGAGAGGTCAAGCAAATGAGACCTGAAAAGTGATGTATAGGTTCTTTAACAATCTTTGCAAGGGCCATTGTGGCTTGCTGACTTGAGGCAAAGTCAAATTGCAGTAGGTTGATGATTTGAGTGGCGAGTGAGGAAAGCAAGAAGATACAGAATCCAGAGTGCAGATGATTGTTTGGTTTTAGATGGAGACACTTTCTTGTATGTAGGAGGAAAAACTGTGGAGAAATGCCAAAATCATTTCCAGTAATTTGTAAATTTGGGGACAAAAAGGAAAGAAAGTTCTTGTCTGGTGGCTTCTTTTTTCTCTGTATAAAAGTTCATACGATCTTCTGAGGATGATGGTATATTATCAGCCGAGTAACAGCTAATATCAAATTTTGGGAGCTTAAAATGGCAACCATTTATTATTCCTCATCAGTCTTTGGGTGGGCAAGGCAGTTCAGCTGATCCGGCTAGGTTCCATTGATTGTAGCTGGCCTTGTTCGTGTGTCTGTCGTCAGCTGCCAGGTTGGCTGTGGGCTGGTTGATCTAGGATGACTTTAGCTGATTCAGTTCATTTCCTCCCCATGTTGTCTCTCATTCTACAGCAGGTTCTTTCAGTCTTGTTCTAATGATGGTAGCAATGTTCTAGGAGAGGAAATTATTATGAACTTATATCTGTGTCACTCCCCCACCCAAATATATATGTTGAAGTCCTACCCCAACCGATATGACTGTATTTTCAGATTATGGAAGTAATTAAGATTAAATGAAGTCATAAGTGTAACAATTAGTGTCTTTATAAGAATAGACACCAGGGAGTTAGTGTAAAGACACACTGAGAAGGAGGCTGTCTGCAGGCCAGGAAGAGAGCCTTCACCAGAACCTGATCATGCTGGTCCTGATTTCACATCTCCAGACTCCTATACTGTGAGAAAGTTAATTTCCTTTGTTTGAGCTCCCCAACCTATGGTATTTTGTTATGTCAACCCAAGGGAACAAAAAGCCCACCTATATCCTTTTCGAGCCTCTGCTTGTATCTAGTATGCTATTGCCCTATTGGCTAAAACAAATCACATATACACCTCCAGATTATGAGTGGGAAAAATCTCCAAAATTCCAGAGAGGGCATTCATTGGAGCCTGTTACACAGCAAATCCAATAGAGAAAGGAAAGTGGATTTGGATATTTGAGTGAAAGAGACAGAGTTTAGTGTATCCACTGTGGACTATGGAAAAACTTATTGACAAGAGAAATACATTAGTAGTTTTAGTCTGTGATGAGTCACACTAATCAACTTTGCAGTACAATTTTTTTTCCCCAGGAATGTTAAATTACCAGGTGTATTCGTCAGTTGGGGCTTGCGTAACAAAATACCAAAGACTAGGTGGCTTAAATAACAGGAGTTTTTTTTCCTCACAGTTCTGGAGTCTGGAAGTCCAAGTACCAACATGGTCGAGTTAAGGTGAGAGCTATCTTCCTAACTTGTGGATGGCCACTCTCTCACTGTGTATTCACATGGCCATTTTTCAGTGTGTGTACATGGAGCAAGAGGGAGTGTCTCTTTCTCTTCTTCAAGGGAGAATGATCCTTTTGGATTAGGACCCTGCCCTTATAACCTCATTTAACCTTAACTATCTCCTAAAAGCTCTGTCTCCAAATAAATCATATTGGGGGTTAGGGCTTCACCGTATGGATTGGGAGGGAAAACAATAGGGTCCATAGCACCAGGGTATAGAAAAGAGAAGATACATTGTTGTTTATCTGGTTTTTGTTTGTTTTTCCAAGTTTTGCCAGATGACAGTTAAAGGGCAGAGGTGCAATGCAATTAATGCTATTGGTTAGAGAACATCTAAAATACCAACTGGAAATACATGGTAATAAAAACAGGAGGAAGATGGAGGGGAAGTAAACAGAGATGCTACAAGATTGGAGGTGCAATTGCTTTTAATAATGGTGGAGTAATTGAGCTAAAAGAATTCATGTTCGGCTATTAGAATTAATAATTTGGGGTGTAGAGTGGCTTCAGGAATGAAAAGATTCCGGCTATATTCATGAATGTGGATCATGGCGGTTGAGAAGATATCATTGGAGAGGATGATGGGACTGACAAGTGTGCTGTAAATGTTGTATGTGCAAGTTGGCATCATCCTCCCCAGTGGCAGAGACTTGGTGGGAGAAAGCCCATGCAAGATGGTATTACCTTAATAAATAAAAGAAGAGATTCACAGAGATGTGCAAAACACTAAGACATTTTCCATACCTTAATGTTTCAAAATAATCATAGTGAGATGAATATACTGAGTCTTAAAAATTATTTATATGAATAATCATCTTGAAATTTCCAGGGAATAGCTCCCCCAGTAAGATATAAGGCAGCAAAGGCAAAATACTAAGGCAAAGCCATTAGGTACTGTTGGTCCTAATTGTTCTCTGAGTAAATGTTTTGTTTTTAGAAGCACTTGAGGCAAAGAGATAGATTAGTTCTTTCTTACAAATTTAAAAGCTGCCTTCAGAGAATCAGCCAAAGGAAAAGACAAGACTCAGGTTGCACGTCTTGCTATCGCATTGTTTTTTCTAGCCTTTCAGCTGCCAGATGGCCCTTGGATTTCTCCTCCTCCCCCCACCCTTCTGCCTTGCTCTGTCTGTAATCTCCCATTCTCATATTCCTGAGATCTGGAGGGGCTCAGCCGTCTGAGTATCTTTTGGTGTTTATATAGTGCCTCTCGTTGTGGTCTTTTTGAAGAAGATTAACAATCTTCAAAAAAGATGTCTCTCCAGCTGGAAAATGCTAAATACAGGAGCAAACCAAGAATAGGGTAAAATTCCCTGATCAGGCCTCATCCTGCACCCACTTTATCTTTCTTTACATGCTTTTCATCTGGAAATAATAGGACTTTCTCTTAAGACATGGTTTCTGATGGAACTTTCAAGATATTTTACCTCCCTTTATTTCATTTTCTGAAGTTGCATGTAGAAGAAATATGGGCTAAGGCTGTGAGTACAACATAAGATTTCTCCTCTAATTGGAAAAACTTTTCAATAGGCAGAAATTGATGTACCTTCTTTTCAATAAAATAACTATTACGGAGACCTCTATAATGCCAACTAACTCACTGTTTTCATAGGAGTTTCCTCTACTAGATTATGAGTTCTTTGTGGGCAGAGTGCTAATCTTCTTAATCTTGAAATGACCTGCAACTAGCGCAGAGTCTGGTGATTCATAGCAGCAAGCATTTATTGAATGTTGTGCTCCAAGAACTAACGAAATACTTCACTATTATTCATTCATTTGACTCTTAAAAACACCACAAAATAGTTACTATATTTATCTCTGTTTTGCAAATCCCGAATTTGAGGTATAATGAGGTAAAATTTATTAATCCAGGTACCGCAGCCCTTAAGAGGAGGAATCAGAACTGAAACCCAGAAAGCCTAATTCCAGAATACAGGCTGGAATGACCACACAGTCATTTAACAGATATTTATGTAGTGCGGACTCTCTTACCTCCCTTGCTAGTCACTGAAAATCCTCCAGTATCTTGTGAGACTTGTATTAACGGAGCTAAAAGTACAAAGTGTCTTATGTAAGAGAAAGTACTGGATATTAGAAAGCATTATCAATTAGGACTTTTTTTAGCTGCAAATAATGAGAAGTCAAACCAACACCGGCCTAATCCCTAAGGATAGTTACTGTTTCCTCAAGAAAAAATTCAGAGGTAGGCACTGCCAAGGTCATTTTTTTTGGTTCAGAGTGTCATCAATCACCCAGTCTCCTGTAGTACATCCCTCTCCCTTAGTGTGACTGTGATGTTCACTTCATGGCTTTAAGACGGTAGCACAGCTTTGAGTCAATATAACAACTGCAACTGTTTTCTACCCAATCCCCTTAAAACACACTCTGCTTGGTGGCCCTTGTATAATACAACTTGATAAACACCCTGGAAATTTGTAAAGGAAAGAGGCCAAAGCTACTTTAAGGACAGTTCTCTGTATTCTGATTTCCTGCTAAAATCCAGTAGGAAAAGCTCAATCTATAGGGAAATGAGAGAGGACGAGAACTCCAATGGGGTCCATACAAGGCAGCTGCCTGGGGCAGAGAGCAGCATGTAAAGGATGGGGTGGGTTTGGAAGTAAAGACTTGAGGGTGAGTGCCTTATTGAATGTGTGCTCTGGATGCCTTTCTAACTCCCTCCTTGTCCTAGCCCTGACAATGAGAATGAATCTGGATTTTTAACTTGTAGCCAAAAATAACCTAACTAATGGAAGATATTTAGCATACCTGAGTGTGAATAGTTTATAGTTATGTGTGTTCAGTTAACTAGTTCCATCCTCTACACATCTTACTGTCCTCATGTATAAGGTGTGGTTGCTCTGAAGGGTCATATGGAACAACTTAGGGTAAATGCTTAGAATGATAGAACACTATCATTGGCATGCTCAGAAAATAGTAAAGAGTATTGGTATTACGCTGCTGATGGATTGGAATTAGATTACATTTTTACTCAGGCTTGCTGTTTTTGTCTTCCTTGAAACTTGATGTCCTTCCAAGAGGTGCAGGTGACAGTGGAGATTCTAAGCCATTAAAGCAAGCAGTAAGGAGAGTTCCTTTAGAATTAAGAGAATGTCATGTAGGTATTCATCAATATTGCCTTGAAATATGACGTGTCCAATCTCAGTAAATATGTGTTGAGACAGTGTTCTGGTTTCTCAGGATGAAGCAAAGAATATGAACATATTCTCTGCCCACTGGGAACTTATAGGCTAATTATAAACATTAGGAAAATTATCGCATGTATTAATGAGGAGTAAAACTGTGTTCTCAGAATTTAAATTATTCTCTGAATTTTTCTTCACTGGGCCAAAATGAGGAGTTTTAAAGCATAAAATGATTAATGTCAGCTTATACCAAAATCAAAGCATAAGATTTATAACATTTTCCAAATGAATAGAAGAATTTGGGGATATGTTAATGCATAATATAAGATGCAGGCTATCAAATGACCTCTGAAGAGGAATTGTAAACTATACTATAATATACATAAAATTCCATAATGATCTATCATAGTGCTTTGGCATCAGAGAGAAATCTATGATACTCACATAAGATAGCTAGGACTGCACAATTGGTGGAAAATGGATATAGTTACCATGGCAACCAGATTTGAGATTCACAGGGTAGGATTTAACCTAGGCTCCTGTCTTGGGGATGAACACATGCAAGTAATTAGATAGCTGAATTGCTGAGACAGCATGTGAGAAACACAAGTATATTTAAGGAAATTCTCTCCCAAATCTAAATCATCATCAGTTGTAAACAGAATCAGAATTAATACCATACTGCCCTGAGCAGTGACTTCTCTTTCATACTGTTCTGTATGAAGGTTTGGGTCCTTTCCTTTCATCTAGAGTTATAGTATTCCTTTTTGAGGTTGCTATTGAATTGCATAAAATGTAACTGTACAGAGTTTCCTTACCTGTAAAATGAAATTGTTGAATTAGATGTTTCAGGATCCTAGTCAGATGGATCCTATTGGTTTAGAATTTCAGATTTTAGCAGTAGTTTGAAGAGGTCATTTTCATCCTCCCTCAATAGGTTTAAGTGTTTTTCTCTCAGTACTGTGGCATGTGTCTTAGGCATGGGATAACTTGGAGTGAGTGTGAAATGTCTGTTTGAATGAGTTTAACCTAAAAAAAAAAAAAAAAAAATTATCAGAAGTCATGTTAGTACATGGACTTCCGGGCAAGGAAGTGCAGCCATATCTTAATGACTGTGTTTACTCCTGGAAAGTCATCTGTAATATTTCATCTCTCTCTCTCTCTTTCTGATCATCATTAAGTCTCTACTCTGCTCCTTACATTTGATTCATTCTCTTTTCTCTGTTGCCAGCTTTTCCCCCCTTTACTTGTATATGGGCCCATACTAAGATCTACTGCATTACACCCTAGTTCAGGTACCTAGTAGGTATTGTCTAGGGCAGTGGTTTCCAAATTTTTCTTCGTGAGACCTAGCTATGAATTCCCTGTGTCAGGCCAGATACCAACAGATTAAAGGAATTTAATGATCAGCTCTTGTTGCTGCCAGTATTCCTGGGTCCCAGGCATGAATAGAGCAACACACCTACTCTTGAGGCCCCATGCTGCAGGCATGCATACACGCATGTGACCATTCACTCCCGCTTAGAATGCTGTGGCTACTCTTGCTGGTGGCCACTTCCTGTCAATTCAAAATAGAACAGCCTGTTGTCAGTGAATTCTATTGCTAATGTTTGAAGACCATGCCAGGAACTTCCTCAAAGGATATTGAAATGTGAAAGTGATCTCCAAAGATCATACCTTGACAAGATAGAAGTCATAACCACGTTTAAGAATGGGCAGTGAGCTCAGTCCACACTCCAGCACCCCATGATACCCATGATGCTAAATATTATAACTCCCATTAATGAGCTATTGTTGATGAATGAAGCTGTACTTAATGAAAAAGTAAGAATGGAAATAATCAGCTCCGGAAAACACCTAGACTATTTTGAATTTTTTTTTACTATTTTATTATAGTTTTTTTGTGGGGTTTCAGAAGTCAAGTGAAACTGCCACTGATGCACTTAATTCTGTGCAACACTGAGGCAGGGGATTTGCTGGAATGCCTAGAAGAGTGTACATCTCTCCCTTATGGCTAGAGAAAGAGCCTCCCCTTCTGTCACCCAGGTCTCACATGAGTGTTTCTCGTTGACAGATACTAAACTAGAGCCCATTGGCAAGCAGGACTGAACCACAGGCCCCTGCAACTTAATCGTGCCCTAAGGACCTGCTCAAACTGCATTTTAAATGCCCCACTTCAAGTGGATGATAAAGTACTGCTGTGAATTTCCACCTTATGGCTAATTGCGGTAGGCAGCTCAGGCTGCAGAGTCATTGATGTTCCACAGCTACTCGTTCACACTATCAAAGTCCAGTGACAAAGCAGGAGCTTCTTTTTGTAAAAACAGAACAGAAATTTGCAGAACTCGTGACTTTGCTTCAACACCTACCAGTGTGTACTATGTTTTTCTTATTAGAACTTGCCAGAGGGTCTGCAGAGTGTCCACAACTCACCATCTATATTTCTGGCATCATTTTATTTAGTGGATCATATAGACAAAGGTGAAGACCAACTTGCTCTATGGACTAGATCAGCCGCAGGGCTTTTGTTAAACAAAAAACATGTTAAGAATTACAAGCAAGGGGCGCCTGGGTCGCTCAGCCAGTTTAGCGTCTGCCTTTGGTTCATGATCCCAGAGTCCTTGGATCGAGCCCTAAGCCTGGCTGTCTGCTCAGTGGGGAGTCTGCTTCTCCCTCTGCCTGCCACTCCACCTGCTTGTGCACATGCACTCTCTCTGGATATCAAATAAGTGGATAAAATCTTTATTTTTTTGAAGATTTTATTTATTTGAGAGAGAGAGAAAAAAAAAAAATAAGAGCAGGGTGAGGCGCAGAGGGAGAAGCAGTGTCTCCACTGAGCAGGGAGTTAGATGTGGGGCTCAATCCCAAGACTCCTCCAGGATCATGACCTGAGCTGAACGTGGATGTTTAACTGACAGCCACCCAGGAGCCCCTGGATACAATCTTGAAAAGAAAAAAAAAAAAAAATCACAAACAAATACGATCAACAATTAATGTTATTCCAATGTATTTGAAAATTTTAACAAATTCCTAACTTCCTAGAAAATTTTATAATTTACCAAAACTTATTTCAGAAAAAAAACTTATTTCAGAATTAGAAAACCCAAATAGACCAATTTTAATTAAATCAATAGATTCATTTGTTTAAAAAAAGTATATTGAAGAAAAGCAGCCCATGTGCAGAGAGTTTATAGGTGAGTTTTACCAAACCTAGGAACAGATCATGCTTTTATTTTGAAAAATTAACAATCTATTCCAATTGCCATACAAAGAAGGAATATTCCAGTTCATTTGTGAAATTATGATAGTCTTTATAGGAAAACTAGATAAGCATGGTATAAAAGAAAAATTATAGGGCAACGTCACTTTAACATTGAAAAACACAAAAATAAAACACTAATAGAATTGGGCACTATATAAAAATATACCTTCTGTAAAGTGCTAAGTCCTAAAAATGTATTAGTATATTCACTTCATGAAGCAAGGTCTTAATATGTCCTCTGAAATCTGTTCTCTCTTCCACTGACTTGAATTTTCACAAGCTGGGATGTAGGAACCTAGCTGGAAACTATATTTTCAAAGCTCTTCTTACAGTTAAGTGTGGCCAAGTGTTTGCTGGTAGAAAATGGGCTAACATCAGAGGCCAGGGCACTTTGTAATGTGTTGCTCCTTCTTCTGGTTGTGGCAATGACCCAGCTAGACTGGGAAGATGAGGTCAGAATCATAGGGGATCCTGGAACAAAGCTGATTTCAAGACATCAACATCTGCAAATGGCTAAATGAAACAGAGCCTTTTGCCAATTGGGATTACTTCACTTGGACTCTCTTATGATAAAGAAAAATTATTTGTACTGATACTATACGAGTAGGTATGTACATACATGCATATCTTCATATATTCACTAAAATAATTTTAAAAAATTAACTCCTAACACACTGTAAGTTGTCACCTAAGATTTTTCATCCTAAGTTTAATGGCTTCAAAATATGATTCTGGTTAATTGCTTTTACTATATTGGCTTTTAATGCATATTTTAATTAAAACTTTGGATCTGCATATTTTACTCATTCACTTTATGGAAACACTTATAAATCTCATTTATAATTCATATAAATTGAGCAGCAGAGAATTTTTTTAAGTCAAATGAACATGTCACATACCATAAATACTTTTTCACATGTGAAATTGAGAAAGAGAAAAGGAGATTTATGGATGGATGAGAAATAGACAGTTAGATGGAGAGAAAAACAGACATAGCTAAGAGCCTTTCAAGAGTCTTTGAAAGTCAGAATTCTGCCATGATTGTATGCAGGAGTAAAACTTCAATATTTCTCACTAACTTACTTTTTTTTTTTTTTCCTCTTGGGTCTCTTCCTTAGCAATTATGCGCTCCAGAATTGTCTCTTTCTTCAGTGCCTGTATGATTTATACCTAGGGGCAATGCATTCTGGCAAGATTCATCCAGCAGGAGAAATGTGACTCCTTTAGAAAGTGAGAAAAAAGCAATTGTGAAAGCATTGGTAGTAATGGTAAACTTGTAGGCAAGGGACTTTTTCAGGACGATTACCCTTAGCAAAGTCTATATTCAGAAGTTGAGGATCTTGATACATATTCCTTAAAATCATACATGACTGCATTTCTCCTAGAAAGGTATGTGTGTGTGTGTGTGTGTGTGTGTGTGTATGTGTGTGTATGTGTGTGTGTATGTGTTCAGGGTGAAACTTGCCCAATTTGAAGACAAGCTTCTGACCTACATCGTGCTTTAAATAACATGATGTATGGGTCATGTGTTCTAGAAATAACTGGGATGTTTATTAAAAAGGAAGATATTGGAAATCTAGCTCTAAACTTTATCTACAGTTCTAGAGGTGGGACTGCAAAATCAGGTTTCATCCTGTCCAAGTAATCCTGATACAGAGAGTCTGCTCTAGTCCAAACACACACACACACACACACACACACACACACAAATACAAAACAAACTAGAATATTTTTCCTACCTCTCAATACACATAAAAGGAGATTCAGTTCATAACTCCTATTTTCTCAAACACTCATTTTTTCCCCAACTCTGTCATACTCAATGCAACTCTGTTCCTTTCATTCATCGCCAACACCTCCCACCATCCATAAAGCACACCAAATAAAAATGCCAGCCCCACCTACTCCCATTCTTGGTTATGTGGGTTAACCTTACAGCATTCTTCTCCCAAAGGTTCTTTCCATTTTTATCTCTCAGTTCTATGATAGTTCATCACAAATGCTGGAGAATCAAGAGAGTAAAAATGGATTTGCCTCCAGGGGCAGACAAAAGGCAGATATTTTGATGAAGAATGTGCTGGATGTGGTGCCCTTCTTCCAGCTCCAGGAATTTCAGTGCCTGGAAAGCAACCTCATGAAAGAAACAGTCCATAGATTCTAAGAATAGCATGAACCACAAAATTAATATATGCAAATTCACAGGTTCACTATACCTTTCTAACTGTTCTCCACACATACATGACCCCATGAATTTATGAGAGAGGAGATTTTTACTGTTCAAATTGCAAGACTTGGAATTCCCTCTTTTTGATTAGAACAGTGTGCAGAAAAAAATAAAAGAAACTAAGTCTGAAAAACTGGATTCATTTATATCTGATTTGACTGAACTGTCTCCTGAAGAGCAAAATAAATATGGGGAGTCTTGTGGACTAGGATCTCTGGAAGTGGTTGCTGAAACTCACTGTCTAGTACCAGAGGTTTATTAAGGTCAAAACAAAGAAGAAAAGAACCAAAAGGATTGGGCAAAGGGAGAAATCTAATTGTCATGCAGGTGTGATAAAGCTGCAGTGAACCCTGTCCCCCAGTCCCACCCTCCCTGCCATCCAGGATCTCCAAGAGCTTATGGACAAAAAGAGTAATCCCAGTATGGGCTGAAATGTCTGGGGCAGGGTCTGTATATCCTCACCTCTCTCAAACACCAAATGTAAGCTGCCCTGGGCAACATGATAGCTGGGAAGAAGAGATTGGACTCTGTGGCCGAGGCAGCTCCTGAAATGAGCCTACAGCTGAAGGCTGCCTGCTGACCACATTCTGCCAAATTGTCAGAAGCATTTCCATGAGGGCATCTGGTCATGCATGTGCAAGCCCATCTTGAGAAAGAAGTAGAATGACAGGAGAGGGATAGAGAGAAACCAGAGTGGTTTTGAACATGGAAGATACAGGAGACATTTTGGGAAGGGTATGAGCAATGGCAACAGTAGCATTTATGATGAAATGCCTGTGATTGGCTGGGAGACAGATGGTGAAACAAAATGCAGGGATTGTGCTCTGTTCAATTTAATTCTCTATGGGCATGTTTAAAAAGACTTAGGTAAACATTTAAATACTTTTTAGTTCTTGTGTCTGATAGCAGTCGAAGGTTGAATTCAAGCTTTCTCTGGGGGAACAGATGAATTGTCACTCTCTTGCTTAAAATTCTTCACTGATTTTTCATGATCCTCAAGACATAGTCCCTCACCTCCTAAACTGGCAAATATTATCCTGTAGCTTTATACCTTTTATCTGCCTTTATAGTTTGTCTGCACCCTCCTTCTCACAGTATTCCAGCCCAGCCACAGGAAGGGCTTAGCTGGCACTCCCTTCCAGCTCTGCACATGCGCCTTTCACTTGGTTGAACTCCCTTCCCCAGGTTTCAACTTAAACACCACCCCCCTCAAGGAGTGTCCTATGACCCTAGCACCCCAATTATACTTCATCACAACCATATTTTCCCTTTCAAAACATTCATCATACTCAAAATTATTTATCTCAAGTCTTACAGTCTCTGAGAAGCTGAAAGTTTTATGAGGGCAGGGAGGCATCTGTTTTGCTCATCACTGTATCCTCAGTGCTTCATGTGGGAAAGGACAGTTTTAATGGTGGGGTTATTGATCATAAGGAAGCGCTCAAGGTAAAGGATTCTAAAAAGAGCAGCTAAAGTATGGATAACAGAACTAAATCATGGGTACTTTGGGTGGAATTGGAATATGAGTAACTTACTATAATAAATATGATCATAGTTAACACTTCAGTGATACTTGTTCCATGCTAGATATTATTTTAATTCTCACAATAATCTGGAACAATCCATTTATGTGGAATGGATATAACAAGCCATTGTATTTCTTAAGATGTAGGAACTAAACAACATAGGGTTAAATAACTTTCCTAATTTCACACATTTTGTATTACAGCTGGCTCCCAATCCAGTATTCTTAGTAATATTCCATCAGACCATTTTGTACTTGAGTTTGGTATCCCTTATCACAATATAATGAGACAATATTTTCTCATTATCGGGATTTTTTTAATTAAGAAGAGCATACATGGTTTTGTGTTTTTTCCTGCTGAAAAGTGGATTCCCTTCCATTTGCTCTTATATCTAATGAATAGCTGAATGGGCACTTAGTAGTTACCCTGATCTGTTAGCTGTGTCTGCCTCTTTTATTCACCAACGGACTCTGCAGCCAGCATGAATGATTTAACAATGTCTTTTGTGGTTACATACTATAGAGATTAAAGTCATGGGATGCAGCAGAGGTCAACTTGGGTTCAACTCTCACCTGTTTTGGGGCAAAACAAATTTGAACCTATGTTATCATTTGTAACTGGAAATGACGATGATGATAATAAATCTTAATTACAAGATTACTTGATGGATAAATAAGCATGTACTTCTTCCAGAGTAAGAAACTGGCAGAGAAAAAGCCAATTTTATTTTTTCACTCTCATCCAAAATGTTTCCATGCTACTGGTTGTACCAGCTTAGAACTGCTTATTGTAAACTAGTAGTAGCTGGTTAGGTTTATGTATGGTCAGTTGGATAATGGAATTTGAAAAAAATTGTGCAACTGATCATCAATACTGTGGCTCTCTTGGGTTATGCTTTATAAGTTAAAGGTTCCCCTGAGCAGTGTGGCTGCCAGTAGTTTTATGCTCAAGGTAAAAGTAACCAAGGTAATCATAACCCTGTTTTCTATTCACACCTATCAGCCTGTGAACCCAGTGTAAAACTTCAGAATTTCCCCAGGTCTTGATTCGTTTCTTAGATTTTTTTTAGTATCTTTATGCCGTAAGCCATGTATTGTTTCCTCAGTTCTGATCTAGCCTAAGGCCAGCCTTTCTCCCATCAGTGTCCACAACACACACTGCTAAGCATCCAGTTTTTCTTTCCAGCTGAGCTTTGACAGGTCCTCCAAATCTGTCTCAAGCAGCCAAACAACTGATTGAAGTTGGCCTGAAAACCATGTGTCATTCCAGGAATAGGAAATCAGAAAAGTGATGTTAGTAAGAGATAGAAGAATTAGGTAAGGCTTTATGAGTGAGGTCAGACTTCACTCTGGCCTTGACTTATAAAGACAATGTAGAAAAGAAGAGCTTATTTCAATATTCTGATCCTAGTCTGTACCACCATGCAACATTCAAGTTTTAAAATATGCCATCCAATATTTTGGTTTACTATTCATATCTCTAATAAGGGACTAAGATAGGTTTTATACTAAATTATTATTCATGTGTTCCTACCTTAACCAAGTTAATTTTGGTTTTCATCTCCACCACATATGGGAATACTCATTACCACAGATGCAAAAAGAGAGAACATACATAGCTTTCTTCAACTGATTTCTAACATCTTTTTGAGGAGCCAGCTCATGCTTCCACTAGTGGGAAATAACAGACAAAAGACAAAATATGGGACTTTGGGAGGGCTAGATATCAGAGATTTTAATTTTGTGCTTCTTTAAAGGTCTCCTTTCTCTCAAAAAATTGATGAAAGCTATTGACTCTCATGCCAAGAAATACATACTTGTTGAGACTTTTAAAGTATGTGTATGATCTCACTAACCACTAGAGGCATCCGTGGATCACAACATAGTAACCTTTGCTAGACCTGTGGCTTCCTAGAGTAAGAAATCAGATTACTAATGGCCAGCGTTTGAACAAGAATATGACTTTTCTGGTAATACAGCGTCTTGTGCTGCATGTTGGATTCTAAGTGAACTGGAGCTTCCTCAAACTTCTATTAATTATTTTGGAGCACTATTTCCTGCATTTCATCTATTTGTGTCCCACCTTAATGGTTTTCCCTATATCTGTGCAAAATAAAAACATTCTGTAATTTAATAATTCTCTTTAATTTTCTAACAAATAACCTTATATAAACTATAGATTTGGACAGTAGACATAAAACGGATATATTTTCCATATGATTTTCATTCCCAAAGTGATCTTAAGAAAGAGAAATTATTATCACCATGGTATAGATGTGCAAACTGAGGTCAGGGAATCTGGTCCTCCCCAGTGCTTAGGTTAGTGTCTTGTGGGCTAGATATATGAACGCCAGCAGGTATAGGAAAAGATGCTGAACATTACTAATCATCAAGGAATGCAATGCAAATCAAAACCACAATAAGATAGCACCTCACACCAGTTGGAATGGTTATTATTAGAAAAACAAGAGGTAACAAGTATTGGTGAGGATGTTGAGAAAAGGGAACCCTTGTGCACTATTGGGAGAAATGCAAATTTGTATAGCCACTATGGAAAACATATGAAGGTCCCTCAAAAAACTAAAAAGAGAACCACCATATGATCTAGCAATCTGGCTTCTGGGTATATATCCAAAAGAAGTGAAATCACTATCTTGAAGAGATATCTTCACCCCCATGTTCACTGCAACATTATTTTGTAACATAGATGGATCTTGAGAGCATTATATTAAGCAAAATAAGAGAGAATGACAATACTGTATGATCTCATTTATATGTGCAAGTTAAAATAAGCCAAATTCATAGAAACAGAGTAGAATGCTGGTTTCCATGGGTTGGGGCATAGGGGAACTGGATAGAAGTTGGTCAAGGTGTACAAATTTCCAGTAATAAGATGAGTAAGTTCTACAGATCTAATGTATAGCATTGTGACTATAGTTAATGATAGATATTATGTATTTGAAATTTTCTAAGAGGGTAGATCTTAAATGTTCTGACCACACACACAAGAATAATATTAATTAGATGATGAGGAAAGTGTTAACTAACCTTATGGTGGTAATCACTTAGCCATATATATGTGCACGAAATAATCATCACATGTACACCTTAAACCTACACAATGCTATATGTCAATTATATTTCAGTGAAGCTCAAAAACAGACATAAAGGTAAAAGAATAAATACATAGTAAAAATTGCTTAAACTATATCTTCATATGGCACCTTCTCATAAATAGTCATTTAAACAAAAATTGGATTATACTTTCAGACTTAGTCTGATTTTTTTTTAATTATTATTTTAAAGATTCTACTTATTTTTTAGAGAAAGAGAAAGATCGTGCAGGCAGGGGGAGGAGCAGAGGGAAAGGGACAAGCAGACTCCATGACAAGTGCAGAGCCAGAGGCAGGACTCAGTCCTACCACCCTGAGATCATGACCTGAACCAAAACCAAGAATCCGATGCTTAACCAACTGAGCCGCCCAGGTGCTCCGTGATTTTTTTTTAAAAAATCATGTTTAGTATGGAATTTTTCAGTCTTTTCATAACATTAATTATTAGATATAAATTTTGAAAACTTCTATGAGTATTTCCCCAGATTGTGAACCAAAGGTTGGTTTCTTGATTGAAGGAATGTTATTTTTAAGGTTTCTGATATGAGTGATCAGTCTGTATTTATTGGCAACAATCTTTCTGCTGTTGGCATATATTCTAGTGAAAATGTCAGTTACGGTTTCCTGCTCTGCCTTAGAAAAATAATGATCATGTGACCCAAGGGAAGGCAATCAAATGCTATCTCTCTGAAATGTAAAAATGAGTAGCTGAGTCAAAAAGACTAAAACTGCTTAGACATGGTTTATTTTTTAAGTTCCCTAAGAGACATTCATTAGCCGCTGCTTCCTGCACCCCCATTCGGTGCTTTTCTGGCTCTAGTTGAACCTGGTCCCTTCAGTTCTATGAAGTTTGAGGTATCCTGACATTATAATCCTTATCTGCCTTTTTTGGTTAGAGTCCATTTCTAATGCCTCAAACAAGGATTCTGAAGGACAGCATTCTTGTTTTAATTTTTTTTAGAGATTTTATTTATTTATTTGACAGAGAGAGAGACAGCCAGCGAGAGAGGGAACACAAGCAGGGGGAGTGGGAGAGGAAGAAGCAGGCTCCCAGCAGAGCAGGGAGCCCGAGGCGGGGCTCAATCCAAGGACTCCGGAATCACGCCTTGAGCCAAACAAAGGCACATGCTTAATGACTGAGCCACCCAGGCGCCCCCAGCATTCTTGTTTTTAAATTTCTCTCCAACAGGGTCAAACCAGCTTCCGTTCCCATCAATAGTATATGAAAGTGTTAAGGTAGAATTGTGAAAGAAAGGAAAAAAAAAATCCAAATGACAAAAGCGAACTGGCAATGTTGTATTTAGAATTTGCGTAATCAACAACAGTCTCCCTTCTTTCATTGAAACCAAATAATTCTGGACTTGAAATTAATATCACAGTGAATAAATGAAATCTCAATCTCAAAATTAGATTCATTTTGTGATGAGGGCATAGTTCCCTCAGCAAACACAAGTGTCCTTATTATGCTCTGTGGAGATTTTTCTTCTAGCAGTGTGCTTGGATCTCCTTTGGACTTACTTGACACTTGTCCAATCTTGCCAGCAAGTGATCATCAATTAGCTGTTTCTGTGAATAAACACCCAATTTATTGCAATGAGTTGCAGATATAATTTTGCCTCTCTCTGTGTATCTTCCTTTATTTAACTGTATATAGCAGCAATGAATATATGAACATAAAAATAGCAAGGTATGTATTAGTTTTAAGTGGTAATTAGGAATTAAATTACCTGTGAAACTTATGGAATAATTGTTAGGGTCTAATGGGTTTGAATAATACCATTTACATTTGGAGTTAAATCTAAATGTAAAAGAAGAAAGAGTTTAGCCAAAAGAAAATGCAGATATTTAGGTATGAAGATGATGTGGTTACTAACGCTGAAGTTGAAGACAGTTGTTGAGAACAGATGAAGATAGTCCCTTCCTTGGGAATGGAGGCAGAGAAGGAAATCTTTAATTAAGGCATGTGTGCATATGTGAAGAGGGTGCTGGGAGTCTCCAATGGCAATAAACCTTTAAAAATAAAATAAATTGACTGATTCAACTAAAAACAAAACAGATGGTATTTAATTAAGGTAATATATATTTAGGATTATGAGGAGTAAGTATACCTGTAATTATTGGTGGGAAAAAGTATACTTAAATTTGAAATGTTGGCAATATTGAGGCAGGGGGAGTTTACTACCATTTCAGTTAAAAAAATGTTGAGCTACAGAATCAGTTATGTACTGAGATCATTCCACTGAAAAATACATTCAGTGGAGAAAAACATGGTAAAGGGGATATGTATGTAGGTTTTGGCAGCAAAGTACCTACATTTGAATACAAACTCCACTAGCTATTGTCAAGTTAGTTAATCATCTCAAGTTTCCATTTCCTAAAATTTAAAGTGAAATCTAATGCAACTAATCTCTGTATTTTTGCAAAGTTTAAATGTACACAGTGGTCTAACATATAATAAGTAGTCTAGAATGGTAAACTCCTATTATCTTAAAACTATTTTCACTCATGTCTTGTGTTTTACAATTTTGATTGCTGTGAGTTAAACCATTATGTTTCCAACCAGATTAACTAATTTATGTCAGGGTTTCTTATTAATGATACTGTTTACATTTTTGGTAGTTCTCTGTTTTGGAGGGTTGTCCTATGCATTGCAGAATGTTTACCAGCCTCCCTGGCCTCTACCTACTCAATACCCATTATAGCCTCCCTCCCTCCTCACCACCCTGTTCCCATCACGATAAATCAAAAATGTTTCCAGATATTGCCAAATGCCTCCTGGTTGAGAACTACTGAATCAGATCAAATAGTTGGTTGATGATTTTTGGAGAGCATTTCAGGGAATTTTATTATTATTATTATTATTATTATTATTATTATTTTAATGATCATGTGAATGTGTTCATTCACTTAGAAGTGTATTCACTAAAATTTTCTAATAAATAAAAAAATTTACCGAATTTTAATATGACAGTAAACATCTGTGGAGGCAGTTGCCCATCTTTGAGATATTGTTGTGATTGAAACCGAAACGGAGAGTCCAATGTGTATTGTATGCTGGAGCCCTTCCAACCTCATCTTTCATGGTATCTGAGGGATACTCTGTAGAACACAAATTGAAAACCACTGGCTCAGAGGAAGGACCCAGAGGACAGGAAGCAAGGTGATCATTAGAAAGCAATTGAGCTAAATCTTAAGTGTATCCTATGTATAAATGAAATGCTAACTTTTCATCGTGGAACCGAGGCCAATGGATTCCTAGCAACACTGTTCCTGTACTTTTATATTTTTAGTTGCTGAACTTCTCTTACTAAAGAAATCACCTCTGTCCCAAGTGTTGTGCTAGGGATCATCACTACAGAGTGGTTTTCATCAAAATCTTTGATCAGTAGCATGGTAGGGGATTCATCTGTGTCTCTTTTTTGACTATATCCCAAGGCACATTGAAGACTGTGCATGACACATTAAGTGCATGAAAAGTATTTGTAGAATACATGAATGAATAAGTGAAAGGCAAAAGAATTTCTCTTGTTCCCCTTTTAGTCCCTCTCCTACCTGTTAGAAGTGTCCTGGGCATCAGTCCCAGATGAGAACTTATAATGTAGGTTGTCAGATAAAATTTACAATGCCCAGTTAAATTTGAATTCCAGATAAACAATTTTTTAAACATTTTACTATTATCCTATACAGCATTTGAGACATACTTCTATTTAAAATATACTGTTTTATCTGAAATTCAAATTTAACTGTTCATCCTGTATTTTTACTTGCCAGTTCTGGCAAACTTACCTAGAATTTTTTAATGAATCTTCTCTGCCCTTAAGCTTTCCCTCCTCCAAGAATCTTCTTCCCTCCCAATGCAGCCTCTTTTCATTTACCTTTCCCTGTCATTTCCTACGAATTCTTCAAGTCTCAGCATAAATACTCCAGTCCCATGAAAATCTTCACTGCTTCACCACACCAAGTTGGACTCTCTATATTATATAGTGTAATAGCACCCTGTAGTTCTTCATGGTATGTTTCATAATCAAATGATTATATATGTATTTATTGGTTTACTATGTTTGTCTCAAGCTAGAGTTTAGACTCCATGCCAGCGGGATCAGGATCTGCCTTACTAAATGCTGCAGCTCCAGCACCAATTTTTAGGAGCTCCCTTATTACTGGAGGGAGTACTTTGATGCTGTTTATCTGGAATAGTTCTGCTATTGGCTTGATATATTATTAGAGCAAAACAAAAGAATTTTTTTTGCATGAAATGGAAAACAATTTCTGCATAGAATGAAATATACAAATATCCATTAATATTTTGATGGTAGTTTTCCATATTGAGGCAGGAAGAGAACTTTTTGAGTGTAAGATCAGAGACTATTCTCCCCACAGGCTATAGAACAGAATGCCCACAGCTTTTTTCCTTGATTGATTAAAAAAAGAGATAAAGTCAACAAGAATCAATTTATTCACTCAAATATGCATGGGTATTAGTAGCAGCTACATATTGCACTAAAAATGGGCAATTTAGTTTGTTTGGTGTTCCAATAGTTGACCTTTTACTTAGGTTAGTCTCAGATCCCAACAGCCATCCCCCTAGCCACTGAGCATGAATCAGTAACAGATACTATCAGGGCTTGAAATACCATAGAGCCGTAGTGTTTCCCATTGGAAGAGAACTTAGAGTCATTTAGCATACCCTTTCCTGAAGGGGATATGGTAAAACAACCCTTCCGATGTGCTTTGTGTTAAAAGGTATCTGAGGTCAAGTAATTTTGGAAACACTCTATTCAAAGCCCATGGGGATATTCATTACGAACAATGATTAATAAAAATTCTGCAGTGAAGAAAGTTGTTTACTTGATATCAAACCCACCATTACTTAAGATTATTTGACTGAGAAATTCCTTTTTTATTTTTTATTATTTTTTAAAGATTTTATTTATTTATTTGACAGAGACAGCCAGCGAGAGAGGGAACACAAGCAGGGGGAGTGGGAGAGGAAGAAGCAGACTCCTAGCGGAAGAGCCTGATGTGGGGCTCGATCCCAGAACTCTGGATCATGCCCTGAGCCGAAGGCAGATGCTTAACAACTGAGCCACCCAGGCGCCCCAGAGAAATTCCTTTTTTAAACATTTATAAACATCCACAAAACTTTGTGAAATGTTTATCTGTGTGAGAAAATTGAGGCATAGAATGGGTAATTAACTTTTCCAAATTTATGCAGCTATATATAGGTATAAAACAAGTCCCCTGATACCTATTCCATGATCCAACCATCAATTCAAGAGGTTGATATTGGGTATTATTTGAATGTGAATATGTTTCTCTTAAATGTGAAAGAGTATTAACCATGATACTACTCTAATTTTTCCATGAGAGGTGCTTATGAGATGTGTGTTTTTTGGCTTTTGGTTTTCTTTTCTAGCCTCACAGTAGAGATAAAATAGAGCTAAAAATCCATGCTGTATGATCAGGTGCAAATTTCTAGAGGGAAAAGACACTCAAAAAAATATTTCTTCTCCTTTCATTTCATTCTGCATATGTGAGCCAACTCCAACAAAACATAAGTATCTATTATGTGCAAAGCACACATGTTCAAGAAACTGCAGACATGGTTGTAAAGAGGAGAGTCAAACTCCGCCCCCCCCCCTTTTTTAAAAGATTTTATTTATTTATTTGACAGAGAGAGAGACAGCCAGCGAGAGAGGGAACACAAGCAGGGGGAGTGGGAGAGGAAGAAGCAGGCTTATAGTGGAGGAGCCTGATGTGGGGCTCGATCCCACATAGCCGGGATCACGCCCTGAGCCGAAGGCAGACGCTCAACCGCTGTGCCACCCAGGTGCCCCCAAACTCCCTTTTCTCTCTAGAAAAGAGACATTTAAAGTAGTGTGTGTGTGTGTGTGTGTGTGTGTGTGTGTGATATTATTTTAGAAAATGATATGAGCCACAAACACTATTAGAGTATGATAAAGGTAGATAGTGTGTATTTGAAATAGCATGGTCAGGAATGACCTTCATAAAGGTAATATTTAAATAGACTGTTGGTTGAATTTAGGAAATTAGTGAAGATATCCTTGCTCACAAATGGGAATAAGCTTGACGCTTCTGAATACAAAACAGGAAGTCGATGTCTCTAAAGTTAAGTGGGAGAAAGACTGTAGTTGGTGATAATGTTGGGGAATTAAGTAGGAGCAGATCATATAGAGTCTCTGATCATGATACTGAATTTGAATCATATTTTACCAAGGGACAGAGAGCCATTTGAGTCTTTTGATCACAGAGTCATGGTCAGCCATTTCCTTGTTCTCTTCATCTTTTTTGTTAGAAGACTGTGCAGTCAGTAGTTGGTGTCTGCCTTGTTCACTGCTTATATCCCTCTTATCTAGCATGGCACATATATAAAGCATCGAGCATTCATTAAGCATCTGTAGAATCTAAATGAATAAAAATACGGTTCCACAAATGTTAGTGAAACTGTATTTCTGCTATGAAGGGGCAAATACTAAAGTGATTAGAATTTAGAATCAAAGACATGTATTTGTACCAAAATAGATGACTGGGGCAGTATTCTCCTTCCCACTTGAGCATGAGCCCTCCTTATTTTCCTAAGGGAAATCAACCAAGATGCAAATGCTATTACTCCAGGCTGTGCCTTGTAGACTAAACTTTGTCCTTCAAACAGAGTGCTCACGTTAATTATAATAGAACAGTAGGGAATATTAAAGTCTTAAGATATTCCATAGGTTTACATCCCCAAAATACATCAAATTGAGTATTTGGCAAGCTTCTCTTTATAACTGAATTGGCTTAGCTTTCATTTAAGGAAACACATTAAATACAAAGTAAAAGGACTTTGCTTCTGCCCGCAGTCTGCAAAAAAATATTAATCTAGAGTTTCCCAGCCAATATAAAAGAACTTCATTAATCAAAACAAAACTGTTATATTTTTTTAAAGATTTTCTTTATTTATGTGAGAGACAAGGAGAGAGTGAGCATGAGCAGGGGGGAGAGGTAGAGGGAGAGGGAGAAGCAGACTCCCTGCCCAGCAGGGAGTCCAGCACACGACTAGATCCGAGGGCCCTGGGATCCCGACCTGACCTGAAGGCAGACGCTTAACTGACTGAGCCACCCAGGCACCCAAAATGAAAATGTTATTAAAGCCCCTAATATTTACATAGCTTTGTGCTAAATGTCGGGGAAACTCTTTTCATGATTCTGTGCTGTTACTTCTGCCTGAAATTTTCTCTTCCTGACCCCTTCTCTAATTTTTATCCTAATAAACTGCTATTTATTCTTTAGAACCCAGATTAAATATCTATTTGGGAAAAATTCATTGCCCATCTTTTATGTCCTCACAACTCTTCATCCATAGTAATTCTTACGTCTTCCTTAATTCATTTCACAAATCCATTCACCTCCACTTGATTGAGAGCTTCCCTAGAGAATGGATTCAAATGCATCTTCTCTGTATCCTCAAGTATTAACCAGGGTCTGGCATGTGATGTGCTCTCAGTAAGCAGCAGCTCAAGGAAGTGCTGTGGAGGTAACGTGGTAAAGATACAGCTCTTGTTTTCAAAGAGCGTCTATCATATTTGAGGATAAAAATGCTGATAAAATAATGAGAAAAACAGGTACCAAACTTTCTGGCTACAGAATTTCAGAAAAAAGATTATAATTACTGCAGAAAAACTTCATCAAGGAAGACAACTTGAAGTGATTGTTTCAAATACAGAAGGTAGAGGAGATTTAACAACTACCAGTGAAAGTTACAATAATTGGTATTTGCATGCAATGTAACTTAAACAACAAGAAATGACTTTGATACTGGGGAGAATAACAATTGATAGGAATGGTACCTACTTTGAATTCATAGTTGTAATAACTAAACGGGGATTCTTTACAGAGTTTGTTGAGGGAAGAAATGGACTACACAAAATGTTGTGTAGATATTTCAACAAATACCTTAACTTGGGCTAAATTAACTGGCCACTAGCATTTATTCTGCAGATTAATTTCTCTTGGGGAACAAAAGCAAAAATGTGTTTGGAGAGAAAACTAGATTCAGAGCAGAACAAAGAAGTAACTTCCTGCCATCTGATTCCTTTTCTTTTTTGCCTGGTTAATGCCACTGCTTAACAGTTTAGATTCAATACCAAAATTTAGAACCAGGGTACTACAAATTAGGTAAAAGTTTAAAGTTATCAATTACTGCACATTTATATAATGTTTTCTATTTGTCTAGATTGTGGTCCAGGTCTTTCAATTACACCAAAGCATAATGCTTGCTTCACATTCATGGATAATTTCAATCTTAATCTGGAGATGAATGGACACACAAAAATGAGAGAATAAGTTAGCGATGATTATGTTGCTACTTTCTGTATTGACCACACTGGCTGACCAAATTAGCTGAAGTTTTCTCGGATAAGATGGTATGAACTGATCTTTTATAGAATGAGAGGACAGGGTGTCTGGTGTATATGGGTCCCTGGAAAAACTATCTTTAACTAGAGTCCAGTTGTACTGTGGACCTAATTTATAATCTACAGGATTAGAATACATGATGCAGAGTTAAATGGTTTTTTTTAAGGACAGGAAGAAAACAATTGAACTTAATCTGGAGGTGCACTTTTATATTCACCAATAGAATTTGATTTAGGGTGGAGACTATATGGTTAGTCTGGGAGGTTTGAAAAAAAAGTTTGAACTAACCATTTGTGGAAAGGAGAAAAAGATACACTGATTTTTAAAGATATTTTTTCTTTGTCTTTGGATTTTTTCTTTTTCCTCTTCTTTTCTTTCTCTTTTTTTCTCTTCTTCTCTGTATCCTGCTAACCTTTCTCCTAGTTTACTTTGTTTTCTCCTGAAAAGTGAAGATCAGAGCAAAAATATAAAAGGGCCAGATATCAATCTCAATTGTCTGCATGACAGACTTATATCAAATTACTTAGGTGAAAGATATCCAATGTTCCTTTGACATAATGGTAAATCAGATTTTGAGTGCTTTATGTAACATACTGGTAACTGAAGAAATATATTTTTGAAGAACATTTTCAAGAAAATTCACTTTTTCTCTTAATTTGTTATGAAATCGAGAGCTTTGATGATGTAAGTTCACTTCACTAATGTAGCCTCATAAAGTACCTTACCTTCTTATTCCTCATTCTACTCTATTAGAAGGCTTAGCTGACGTTGGTGATTTTCCTAGAAATGGCAACTGGTCAAAGAGAAAGTCTCGGTCAGCATTGTTGCCATGATATGTTGTAACAGTGAGGATTCATGGGGTGCACTTTTCACGGACAGATGACTCTGTGCATGCTGAAGATTGGCCCTGAAGGAAACTGACGTCAGTTCAGCACCTGCCCTTCTGCAACTTGCTGGGCCTTTTGATTACTGGAAAGAGCTCCACTGAGATGTCTAGGCTGGCCTGGGATATAGCAGCTGCTGCAGATTTTTCCCCTCCCTTCAGAAGAACCCAGATGACTGTGTTTATGAGAGGGGTCTGAGTAGAAAGCAGATTTCTCACTCCACTTTTTTCTTTTTTTCATTAAGTTCACCACCATCATCCACATAAGGAGGTAGGCAAAGTTGGCATGACCTGGAACACTCTTAAGAGTTCACTAAATTTAAAGAAGTGGTTTATGACTTCAGTACATGAAACTACAAAGGGTATGGTGGGAGGCACTTGGAATGATATTTGTTTTTCCTATTGTGATTTCTGATAAATTAGTGAATGTCAACACCATCCAAACCAATTTTACATGTAAGGTGCAGTGTGTGGGACCATAAAGCTTCTGGAGGGCTCTGAAGATGTTTGAAATAATATATAAAACGTACATACACACATATGAAAACAGAAAAATTAAAATTAATAACTGTTAAATTGTTCACAAATCATTTTCTTGCATTTAAACAACTACAATTCAATGTAATTTTTACATAGATGTAAAAATCATAAAGTGTAATCATACCTAATAAGGTAAAAATTATTGATGTCTCTCCTAAACTGAAAATTATAAAAATTAGAACATTCTGCTTTCATTTATTTATTAAAATTATGACTCCTATGGGTTTGTGGGTATATTTTAATATGTCTAATACAGCATGGGGTAAGGACTCCCAGAATAGAAATATATGGACTGTGAAGGTCCTAAAATGGCCTACTATCATCTATTCACATAGAAATTATGAGTTCTTTTTCTTTGTCACTCATCCATTTATGTCTTTCTCTTCCCAAGCCACCAGAGTCCACGTCACCACTCTGTCACCTGAATCATTCCAATTTTCTAACAATAGTTCTTCCTGCCTCCAGTAGTGCCTCTCTCTTGAAAATAGTTCCTACTGCAGCTTAATGTGATCATCCATACAACTCTCACCTGTTCTCCCTTCTCACTGGCTCCCAGTGCTGGCAGAATAAAATCCAATCTTTTTAACATGATAGAAAATAACCTCCCAGCCAACCCACCTCCCGAGACTCCTCTTTCTCAATCCCAACCATTGTTTTCTGTTTTCTTTTCCCACATATAAATACTGTCTTTTATTCATATTGAACTTCTTGTAAGTTGTTCCAATAATCAACATTTTTGTCTCCTTTGGGCTTTTGCATGTGATGTTCTCTCTAATGGAAACATTTCCTTGTTCTCCTTCCACTGTGCAAGTGGATAGCATCTCTTCATCATTGAGATCTTAACTTATAAAACATTTGTTTTGCTTCCCAAGATAAATTGGCTGGTGGTTTTATTGGCTCCCAAATCTCTTCCCCTTTCTCTTCTCGAGCCCTTCTCTCTCTAACTGTAATTGTCTACTGATGGTTCTTTCTATATGTTTTGTTCATTTGTTTGTTTGTTTTGGTTCTTTTATATGTTATACTCAGGCTTCCTCTATATTTCTTTCATACTATTTTCCTCTTTGGAATTCCCTAGCTCATTCTTTTATTATTTAACTCTTATGCATTTTCCAAAGTCTTTAATTCATACTACCTCTTCTCCAGTGTAACAAGAAATGATTCTCAGAACACATAGCATACATAATGTATTTAATTTATTCAACATTTTCCATATACTTCTCCAAAACATCACTGGCGTCTTGTCATATATGTTTATCAGCTCTGGTATGAACAGTTCTGATAGGAAAAGAACCAGTTGCAAGTTCTTGTAAGGCAAAAATTCCATGTATCCTCTGAAACACCTATCAAAATAGTCTTTCTACATATTGGTAATTGGTAATAAAATAAAATAATTGAGTTAATAAGTGCATATGTGACAAAATAATGATCTTGTTGCATAAATAATAATGGCAAATGGGAAGGGGTTATTTTTTAACAGTTGAAAAAACAAATTATGAAAAGTTATTTAAAAATCAGATTATAAGAAAAGTCAGCACTATGAATATTTAATAAATGTAGCTTAGAGAAATCAGTAATGATAACTTGCTATGAATTCTTAATCAAAATAAAATTGACTATGGTGGACACCTTAGGGAAATAATTTTGTATACAACAAATCCAGTGTTCCGTGCACATCTCCACATTTTCTTAGTTGCACATTATTTTCATGAGCTTAGACTTCTTTTATACCCAGAATTGAAAGGATTAACATAATGCAACATCTGCTGATGAATTGTTATTTGATTTGCCAGTGTTTTAACCTCAGAACACAATATTGTGGTAATTGCCACCTGTTTTTGTATTTCAGTCAGTAAAATACTGTTGTAACCTTTAGCCTTCATGTTTTGTGAAGATGATAAATAATGTACTGCTGTGTTAAACACACCAAACAGAGGAATTAAAAAAGCAAGTAATTAGCATCCTCTTGATAGGTTAGAGCATAGGCGTTGTGATTATACATGCTACTAATATTACTTTCCTTGACTTTAACATTTAAGAATACTAAGAAAGAATAAAAGAGGAAATTGAGATTTGAGAGGGAAATCACAGAACTCTGTTATATCACTTTTACTATCCCTACCTGAGGTTTTATTCCCATACACCTTCAGAATATCAAATAACACCAGCAATAAGAAACAGAAACCGAGCTATGAAAAATAAAATAGGTCAACAAGTTTTAGTTTCTGTGTTTCTTGATGTTTCGCTCTGTTTTGTCTTCACTGAAGAAAAAATAGAGTGCCTGCATTGTTCATTTTGCTGCCAGTTTTGGTGATAAGATGAACCAGAGCTTTTTGAATCTTAGAAATCAGGTTTTGTCTACTATCTAAAATAACATACTAGCAGAGATCAGTAGCTGTCCACCAAACATTCTTGCTTATTTTATCCATCATGTACAGCTATGGCTGGCAAGTGGCTGGTTAGCTAGATGCTACATTTTCCTGCATCTAAATTGAGCCATATGACCAGTTCTTGTCAATGGAATATAAACTATAGTGATGTGATTTAATTCTGGTTCTAGTTGGTTAACAAAAATGGGTATGCCTTCTCTATACTTCTGTTCATTTCCCATCTGATTGCTGGATGCAAAGGATTTTGAGGCCTTTGCATTCAGCAGAGATTAGAGATGGTGCAGCCAGAAAAGTCCCTGAATTCCCAAAAGGAGAAGGACTGCTCACTGCCCAGGAACATCTGCTCAGGAATTATGTGAGCAAGCAGTAAACTTCTATATGTTAGCTGCTCAAATGTGGCAGTATATATCGTCACAGTAACTAGAGTTACCCTGTGATCATTAACCCTAGTCTTGAGATCTAGATGGTACTGCTGCTATTCACATTTAGATGGTTTTGCTGCTGAATTTAATTGCATAATACAAAGAAGTCTTACCAAACACAATTCTAGAGTTAAATTCTTTTTAATCATTTTTAAAAATTATCTGTCTGGGGTATTCAGTGCCTTTGATGATAAAGTGCTAGCAGTGCATAAATAAATAATTTAGGTAGTGCATCTGCTTCCAGGCTAACAGGAAAAACAAATATTACCCAATTAATCACAATTATAATAAGTGCTATAAAGGAAAAACAAAACAAAAAAACAAAATGAGCTATGAAAAAGTAAACTCAAGATCTTATTCTAGTCTGAGGGGAGGCAGAATCAGGTAAAAATTCTGAAAAAAATATATTTATGGGCCAGATAAAGAGGGGTAATAGGAAAGAAAAATGAGAGAGAATAGCATGCAAGAAGACCTAGATATGTGAAAAAGTTTGGTGCTTTGGAATTTTATGGTCATGCCAAGATATTCTGTGTGTTCAAGTAGTATGGTATTCCCATGGAATGAGCACTATGTTGTCACTCAGTTAGTAAATAGCTAGCATGTACAGGTCAGTTACTATATACATAATCCACTCCTTGGTTACATAGGGGATATAACCATATGTAAGGACGATTTCTGACACCTGAGATGATACAATCTGCCAGGGAGTCAATATTAACACTCCTATAACAAAGATTAACACAAATATCACATAATCAGATTCGACTTCCCATTTATTACTAACATTCATACACAGACAGAGCTAAGGCGAGTGCTTCCTTGAATTTATACACAGATTCTGGGACAAAAACAAACAAACGGTTGACTTCCTTCCAGTGTAACTAAGATGAAATGCTGTGAGTTCTGATTTACCATTGGTTGATTGCCATGTAAAGGAGGCCAATGTGTAGAGGAGAAGAAGAACAGAGATGGGGGAAACGGAGAATAAACCAGATGATGTCACTGCTTAAACTTCAGGATCCATTTGTACTTAATGCAAACTACCTAATTCCTAATTCTCTTCCTTCTCCTTCTCCCTGTTCCTCTTTCTTGTCGTCTTCTTCCTCTCCTTCTTTTTTCTTCCTTCTTCCTTCTCCTCCTCCTCCTCTTTCTTTTTCTTCTTCTTCAGCTGGTTTGAGTTGTGTTAACTGAAATCATGCTCACAAAAACAATGACAGGAAGAAGGATCAGGAAGGGGATCTTGGTGGTCGCAGGCAGTGACGTGTAGAAAGTAAAGTTGGTTGCCACTTAAGTGGGGGTTAAACTGAAGTATAAAATTAGGTCTTCAGGAGGATGTTCTTCATTTATGAAGTCCCTTTGGTGAAAAAGTTTGGGATCAGGACAATGAATTTTATAAAACTTGTTGAAGCATAGCAATGTTTCATAGAAATTCTTGGATTTATTAACATTACATAAAACTGTATGCATCCTTTAATTAAAACTCAGTAAAATATAAGTGCTGAGGCATTTGATCCATGAAATATAAATGAGTTACACTCAAAAGTTTCCTTCATTCTTTCCCATTTTTTTAATGACCTACATATTGTAAACCAAAAATATATTCCCCCTGGAATCTAAGCCTAATGGACAATAGTTTGATCAATTTGTGGCATTTTTAGCTAACTTTTAATTATGACTCAAGCAGCAGTTGTGAAGGATTGAAGGCTAAGTTACAGAGCCTTAGGCCATACCATAACGGGCTCCTACAGAAAGCCAAACTTGGCTCACAGAAAGAATCATAATGGATAACATATCACACAGATTCAAACATAAGAAAGCAAAATTGAAGCATTAACACCTTGAATGTGAGTAATGCCAAGCACTATGTCCCAGTAAAATCACAGGTACTAATCTACACAGCAGGGAAACAAGTATTCCTAGTTAACTGAGGCTCTTCTTCCTGTTGAGTATAAAGTACTGATTTTCAGTTATCAGTACACTTTATGCTAAAACTCTTTTGAGAATAATTCTCATTAAAATCGCTCATTCGTAAATTAAATATATTATATATCAAAGGTATTATCATGAGAGATTATAGGCTGCTCTATTCAGGACATCTACCCTCAGTGAATTTCATTGGAATTACCTCATTAGCCAAAGGTGAGTTGAAGGACACCCTCCTAAAGGCTCTGTCTTCAGGGAATCTTCCTCACCTCCACATTTCAGCCTTGCCAACAACTATTTCCTGGACTTACTTCCAAATTTTGGCTTCAGATACAGTTTCCTTTACCTGCCTTCTTGGACTTTATTTAGTGGAATAACCTTTTCTAAGTCAGGGTAACCTCATGATGTGGCTTTTTTTTTTTTTTCTGTACCTTAGTCCAAATGGACACCCTTCTCTATTCCTGAGTCATAGAACCTTAACCTGGGCCCCTATTTTTCAAGGAGGGAAGTTTGAACAATTCCAGATGACTTCTAGAGACAGAAAACAAACCAAAGCTTGTCTGAATAGACAAAAGAATTGGTAACTTGTAGAACTTAAGAGTATAAGGTCAGATAGAGTGATCTTCTAGGAAGACCAAAGTGAGAATCTGAACACTGTGAGAACTCTTTTTCTCTTTGTTTTGTGGCTTTCTTCCATTTTGGACTCATTCAGCCATTCTTTTCAAAGAATGACTCTATTACGTTTATATGGGATCCTTCTCTCAGCAACCAGTCCCAGCACAAGAGAGAGTTTCATTTTCCTCATGGCCAGAAATATCCACGAATTCTGTTTCACTGGACTGGCTGACTTGAGTCATGCTTTTGTTCTGTTGTAGCTAGAAGAGAGAACATGATGATTGGCCACGGTTGGATAGTATACTCATAGAGCCACAAGACTAATAATCAGAAATAGGTGGTTCTAAGAATTAAGGTCTGTGTGCTATTGTCAAAACAAAATGAACAGCGAATGTTGAGCAGGCAAACTAATCAAAATAAAACTAATCAAATATCCTTTATATACCAACTGCAATAATACAAAGAATATCTAACTTACCTGTGGTCAAAGTGTTATTCCTTCTTTATACTCACTATGCCTGACCCTGTCTAGAAATTGCAATGATTTGTAGAGCTCGTTGTCAGATACAGTCTTTTTCTAACTGCACTCTCTATGGATCTGTGATGATTAATCCAAATCTAAATGTATCTCTGAAGTGGCGATGATGATTGTACGTCAATCCTAAGAGAAACATTTTTAGTTTAAACAGCCCAAATAATCACAGTGCCATTTTCCTGAATTCAAGGAGCCTATCCATCAATAGTGAGCTGAAGCCAAAGTCCTCCTGGGAGACTAAATGCAGAAAAGGAATTGATTTTGTTGGGTTTCCTATTAACACTAATTACCAGTCTTTGATGTGCCTCAAATATTTCTTGACAAGGAGATATTCTCCTTGTGGCAAGAAGCCAGTCATTTTCATCTCTAATGAAATTTGTCTTTGTCCTGGGCATGTATAGACTATTTAAGATGGTCACATTATTTGAAAAATGTGTCACTTGACTCCAAGGGACAGACATTGATAAAAGTGAGCTTTTTTTTTCTTCAGAAGACAGTTGGATAAACTTCAGGCATACCTTGAGAGTACTGACTAGATTCTAATAGAACAAAATAGGGACACAATCAATTTATAGTTTGGGCTGTTAATTAGGATGTTAAGGGAACTAGTTGATACATAATATATAAGCTTCATAAGATCAGGAACGTTTGTGTTACCCATGGTTGTACTTATGTGCTTAAAATGATAGTGACTGGCAAATAATAAGCACTCAAAAATATTAGTAAACAAAAAGATTACAAGATAAAGTAAAAGAAAAATCCAAATCAGTCCAAATTACAAGTCTTATTTAATTTGGTGAAAAATTAACTGAAATTTAATCCTCAATCCAAACTCAATCCTGAAATTCAATACAACATGGAAAAAACAAATTACTTAGATCACATAGCTAAAAAATCAATGAGTTAAGCCCAGGTATGTTTAATTCTGAAATCTACTCCATTTATTCTTCTATTCACTTTGTTGACACAGAAGATTTTATGCCTGAGAAGCATGAACTCCAGGAATAAACTGCTGGGGTTAGATTGTAGGATTTTGCTCATTAGTAGTGAGACCTTGCAGGAGTTGCTTAAACTAGGTTTCAATTTCAACAACTGAAAACTGGGTATATTGCAACAAGTATAAACAGAATATTTTTAAGTGATTAGAAGAGTTCCTGACTTGTAGAATATTCTACACATTTTCTTATTAAATAAGTTCCAAAAACAACTGTATTTTTCAGAAAGAAAATTCCGTAAGAACAACCAGTGTTTTAAGCAAAGGTCAATTTTTATCAAGTTATGCTGTATGTATTTTATTAGATCTTACTCTAAATCAATGCCAAAGCCAAGAAGTAGAAAATATTTCATGATCCCCATAGTCTTATTTATGAAAACATCAGAAGGCTTTAAAAACATGAACAGATCTGGTCATGAATTCCTACTTCTGACGATAATTTTTTCAATTACTTGAGAGCTCCCTGGGATGATTCTCTACCCTCTTTTACACTTTTACTCCCAATATAGATCTCCACCATATTTCTTTGATATTGTTTCTTTCCTGAATACAACAAAATTCCCTGAAAGTTTAGGTCAGTTGTATTATTTCCATAAATATTTATTGGTTTTGCAAAAGATTTTAAAGTTGAAACTAGAAATTCTTATATTTCAGATTCCTTTATTATCAAAATTTTTCATTGATCAATTTTCTCTGCTTATTCCAGCCTTCCTTCACTTCCTTCGGCTTTGGATCTCAGTCCCCTCCTACCCTCAAGACTCCACTCACATTTTTTCAAATCCTCTATTTTGACCACTTGCTCTTTCCCATATTTATTACACCAAACAATTTGTATCTCCTTACTTGGCCTTGGGTCTTCCTTTGCATTTCTGAAGACTCCTTAATACACCCACCTAAGGGTGATGTGCTTTGCAACCCACATTTTATCTTTGCAGAGGGTTTGACATTTCTGCCTTTCCTTTGACCCTTTTCTAATGATATCTATATATACAAAAGATTTAATTTGCCACCGATATGAATTATGCCACCAATTCCCACTTACCACCTAAACAGACCCCTTACCTGGAAGTATCAATTTTAAATAAATATGTCTCACTGTTTGTGAAGTGTAAGAAGAGGGAGATATCTTTTCAATAATTCTGCTCTGAGAGATTTAAAAAAAAGGTTACCTTTAGCGTGTTAGCTGTCAGCACCTCTACTAGTAGAGGAAGTCCTTGGGTTGTGCTCCTTAATATAGCGGCCACTGGCCACATGTGGCTATTTTCATTAGTTAAAAAAAATTAAACAATTTAATTCCTCTAATAACACATATTTCATATGCCCACTAGCTACATGTGGCTACCATATTCAGTAGTGCAGATTATATGATAATTTCATCGCTGTCTATAAGACAGTCTTCAAAAAGAGCTAACAGTAGAATTTGTAAATAGATATTTTGAAAAATGGCATTTTGCCATGTCTTTTCTTAAAACTTGCACATGGGGATTATGCAATAAAAAAAGGTTTTTCATCTTTTTTACTGTAAAACTATTTTCAACCAAAGTGTTACAGGAGAACATAACAGTTATAAAAAAAAATGGGGAATAATGGATAATTTGTATTGGAATTTTGATAATAAAAAAAAAGTTCTTTCCCACTCTACAATGGTATGTATAAATTGTACTATTCCTGCAGTTTCTTTAGTATAGTATTTTTCAGACTGCAGATTATGATTGATTAGTGAGTTATGAAATCATTTCATCAGGTGAAATTTTTTTTCAAGAAAATATCTTAGAATTACATAAGTCTCTGTTATGGGCTGAAATGTGTACCACCCCCCCCCCCAAATTCATAGGTTGAAGTCCAAAGCCCTAGTATTTCAAATATGAGTGTATTTAGAGTTAGGGTCTTTAGAGAGATAATTAAGTAAAATAAGGTCATCAAAGTAGGCCCCAGCACAATTTGACCAGTATCCTTATAAGAAGAGTATACTAAGACACAGATAGACACAAAGAGAAGACCCCCTACAAGTCACAGCGAAGCCTCAGGCACCTTGATTTCAGACTCCTAGCCTCCAGAATTGTAAAAAATACAATTCTGTAGTTGAAGACAAAGTACTAGTCTATGGTACTTTGTTGAGTCAGCCCTTGCAAACTAATACAGTCTCCATGTTACTTGCACCTTTTAATTTTTCCTCTTATGTCTTAAGCGAATGTATAAACTTGTATATTAGCTAAAGTTCTTTAGTTTTTTTTTTTTTTTAAAGATTTTATTTATTTATTCGACAGAGATAGAGACAGCCAGCGAGAGAGGGAACACAAGTAGGGGGAGTGGGAGAGGAAGAAGCAGGCTCATAGCAGAAGAGCCTGATGTGGGGCTCGATCCCATAACGCCGGGACCACGCCCTGAGCCGAAGGCAGACGCTTAACCGCTGTGCCACCCAGGCGCCCCTAAAGTTCTTTAGTTTTAAGTAACTGACACTGGTTCTGCTCAATTAAATAAATTGAATTTATCAGAAGGATACGAACTAGCTCTACAAAGCAAAGCAAAGAGAAAAGAAAAGAAAAAAATTTACAGAACGAGGTCTCCAACAGGACAAGAAACAAGGAAGTTCTTTTGATCTGGGAAGGCAGGACTAATGGAAAGTCTCAACTATTTCAGTTTTCTGGACCTCCTTCAGTCTTGCATTCCAGGGAGGAGATATTATTTGTCCTGGCTTACATGAAGTATTTATCCCCAGAGAGAAGTACAAGGTCTTTGACAGCCCCACCAAGATTTCATCTAATGAGGCAAGTGTTATACCCAAATAAAATCAGAATTTTCTTACCACAAGAAGAGGAAATAAAAGCTGGGGCAAAATAGCAGATATGTATTACTTTGGGTTTAGTTGCTTAACATAGACCATTAATAATTTTAGGGTATATTATGTTGAACAGACCAAAATATGACATTTTTGATAATTAAAAAAATGTATGTAGTTTGAATTTTTGTTTTTCATGGCTTCAGGTTTTCTACAACTCAAACTAAATTTTCTGGAATAATTACAGGTGGGGGAGTGGAAAGAAAAGCTGCATAGAGAAAAAAAATTTCAATATAGCCAATTTATCCTAGATACCCATAAAGCATTAGGAAATTTTTAAAACAGCCATTTTCACTACTTCACATTATTATATTCCTGAGATTCAAATAATAGGGAACCAGAATATTTGAGGATTATTATCTGTGAAAAGGAAAGATAATAATCCCAATAGTTTTTTTCTTTTTTTTATTAGTTTCCTAGTTGAAATTGTTATAATGAGTGTATCATCTATTTTAATGATTTCAACTACTTTCTGTGTCTCAGGGGGAAAAAAACAACATAGCATACATATTTCCCTAAAGGCACTTTAAATTGGAGTTTTCACTTAAACTTCATCAGACTGAATGTAATGACCACAAGAATAAAAGAAGCAGAGTAATGAAAAAGTGATGTAGAAGATAGAATTATGGAAAATAATGAAGCTGAACAAAATAGAGAAAGAAGAATTATGGATCACAGGAGTAGACTTAGGGAACTCAGTGACTCCATCAAACATAACAGCATTCCTATTATAGGATTCCCAGAAGGAGAGAGAAAAGGGGGCAGAAAATTTATTTCAAGGCAAAATAGCAGGCAATTTCCCTAATCTGGGGAAGGAAACATATATCCACATCAAGAAGGCACAGAGAACTCCCATCAAAATTAAAAGCAGACCAACACCAAGACATATTGTAATTAAATTTGCAAAATATAATGATAAAGAAAAAATCTTAAAAGTGGCAAGACAAGAAAGGCCTTAACTTACACAGGAAAACCACTAAGGCTAGCTGGAGATTTTTCAATAGAAATTTAGCAAGCCAGAAGGGAGTAGCATAAATATTCAGAGTACTGAATGGGAAAATATCTGCAGCCAAGAATATTCCATCCAGGAAGGCTGTCATTCAGGATAGAAAGAGAGATAAAGAGCTTCCTAGACAAACAAAAACTAAAGGAGTTCATGACCACTAAATCAGCTTATAAGAAATATTATGGGCTCTCTTTGAGTGCAAGGGGGAGACCAAAAGTAACAAAGGCAAAGGATCAGAGAAAAATCTCCAGAAACAAGAAAACAAGGAATAAAATGACAATAAATATCTATCAATAATTACTTTGAATATAAATGGACTAAATGCTCCAATCAAAAGTCATAGGGTGTCAGAATAGAATTAAAAAAAAAAGACCCGTCTATATGCTGCCTACAAGAGACTCATTTTAGACCTAAAGACACCTGCAAAAAAAATAAAAATAAAAATAAAAAATAAAATAAAAAATAAAAAAAAAAGATACCTGCAAATTGAAAGTGAGGGGATGGAGAAACATTTATCATGCAAATGGGTGTCAAAATAAAGCCAAAGTAACAATTCTTAGATTGGATAAAATAAACTTTAAGGGACTGTTGAAAGAGTAAAAAAAAAAGGGCACTATATAATCATAAAGGGAACAATCCAACAAGAACATATAACAATTTTAAATATCTATGCAACCAACATGGGAGCACCCAAATATACAAAACAATAACAAGCACAAAGGAACTAATTGATAATAATACAATAATAGTAGGGGATTTTAACATCCCACCTGTATCAGTGGACAGATCATCTGAACAGAAAATAAACAAGGAAATATTGGTTTTGAATGACACACTGGACCAGATGGACTTAATAGATACATTCAGAACATTCCATCCTAAAACAGCAGAATACACATTATTTTCAAATGCCCTTGGAACATTTTTCAGAATAGGTCATATATTAGGTCACAAAACAGGCCTCGACAAATAGAAAAGATTGAAGTTGTGCCATGCGCCTTTTCTGACCACAGCACTATGAAACTAGAAGTCAACCACAAGAAAAAATTTGTAAAGACCACAATTATACGGAGGTTAAACAACCTGCTACTAAACAATGAATGGGTCAACCAGGAAGTCAAGAAATAGAAACATGGAAACAAATGAAAAGGAAAACATGACAAGCCAAATCCTTTAGGATGCAGTAAAAGTGGTCATAAGAGGAAGGCATATAGCAATGCAGGCCTACCTCAAGAAGCAGCAAAAATTTCAAATAAGCAACCTAAACTTACCCCTAAAGGAGCTAGAAAAACAGTAAACAGAGCCTAAAGCTAGTGGAAGGAAGGGAATAATAAAGATTAGAGCAGACATAAATGATATAGAAACTAAGAAAAACAATAGAACAGATCTGCACAATAATCTAGCTGTGTTATACAAGACATGTATGATACAGTCTCCATAAAAACTAGTGATCTAAGTAAATTTGGAAATGACAGGAATCTATAGGAATAAAGGCCAAAAAGACTTTGCGTAAGTACTGTACTCTAGTTGGTGAAATAATTTTCCATGGTAGTATGAGTTAATATGATATGCTATTCAGGTAACCTGAAATTAAACAAATAAATGGATGGCAAAAATTGAAAGGCAGGTTCTCACTGTTGGAATGGAAGTTACAGATAAGCCCTGGGAAGAGGTTAAAATAATACATGTGGTAATAGATTAGAGGATGCTTCAGTAGGAAAGAGCAAGCCTAATACCCAGATAATATTTCTAATGCCATCATTCAATAAAAGGAACCAGTGCTCCTTAGAGAAATTGGTGATTCTAAGACGGAGGCAAGAAATACACAAGATGAGTCTGAAATATCTTATATTGCCAGGAAGTAAAGAAATGACTTAAAAAAAATCATGGGAATGCATCAAAGGGATATAGGAGCCAACTATAAGAGCTATCAATGGCAAAAGCTAAGCAAAAAAATAAATGTAGTATTGAATTATAAACCAAAGTACAAAATGAATATTCATAGGTCCATAATGACATAAATAATTGAATAAATAAATAGAAGAAGGAGGAGAGATAAATCTTTTATGAGGAAATATCTCAATTTTTATAGACATTTTACCCTGAATGAAGTAGAACACAACTTCCCACTCTTTAAATATGGAATATGCATAGTGACTTCTTTCCAAAGTGTACAGTATTGAAAGAAAAAAAATAATAATTTACAGTGGAGAAACCTGACATAAACTCCTTCACCCATCTCATCAAGGTCAACATCAACAGGGATAAGTCATGTTAATAGTATGTATCCTTCATGTGATGTGATGAGAATAGCACTTGTGATCCTGATGGAGAAAACAAGTGTAAATTCCTCCTTATAGATGAGAAATATGAGACCAAAGAATTTAAAATCATCTTTCCCCCCATACCAGGATAGTTACAAATTTGGGGGCCAGCACCCAAGTTTTTGATTCCTAAACCAAAAAAACTTCCATGTACACGGAATGCTTTCTACTGATGGTAGTGAAATGTACCAGAGGTGATTGGCATTTGAGAATAGTCAGATTAAGGAGATATCTAAAATGAATATATTTGCTTTCTCTGTAAGTGATCAATAAGATCATACTTTGACTCATGTATTTTACTTGGGTTTCTTGGTTTCAAAGATTAATAATTGAGAATATTTTTTGTTGTAAAGTAGGACAAACACTTGTGACTTCAACTTGTGGGTCTCAACTTATGAACTTCGTGAGTTTTCTTTTTTTTCTTAGACTGCTTAGATTCCACTTAGATTGTTCTACCAGTATTTGGAATCAGCTTCTTGAACTATGTTAGATTCTGCCATTCTTACGTAATAGCCACTTGAGTACAAATAATCTCAAAAGGAAAGTTGAAGAAGTAGAAGTTAGAAGTTAGCTGATTCAAATGTCAAATGAAAATCATTTAATTGGGATATAGTTGAGATTTAAAAAACATAATGAGAACTACTCTGTGCTTGAACTTACGGTTGCAATCACACGTGGCATCCCTTTGATCCTTAGTGCAATGCTTACCCACAGGAAACATTGAATTCATGTCTATTATTTGAATGAATTGATTTTCCATATCATATCCTTGTTCTGAAGATTATTCTGTACTAAATAAACCAATCCATTTTGTTCTACAATTCTTTCAGCAAGATAAAATCCCAAGGGAAAAGCAGAGATGACTACATACATGTAACACCTCTTTAAGTATATTCTATTATGAAATTAGTAAAGGAGAAGAAAATAATATAACTTTGGCATGCAAGAAGTCAAAATGAATAGAAGGAACCTGGGGAAATTTGAGGAATTGAATTTTTGTTTAGAATAAAGAAGAAAAAACATCTGTTTTGATTTTCCTGATTTTGATAGTGTGGCATAATAAAAATTCACTTAATATTTTATACTGGGCTATTCTTTAATCTCAGATTTATTATTCTGAGCTTTAGTTTCAACAGAATGGAGTAGTAGGTATTTTATATATATATATATATGTGTGTGTGTGTGTGTGTGTGTGTGTGTGTGTGTGTATAGAGAGAGAGAGAGGAGAAATTCATAGAATAGTTTAAAACATAAGTGAAGATGTCAGGAAAGTTGTCCTTTGTGAGTTGTGCTTTTGTTTGTTTGTTTGTTTTTCATGCCATATTCACTGTTTCTCTTGTGTTTGACATTCCTCTAAAAACAGACTGCCAAAAAAATAAAACTTTTCTGTCAAATTCCCAATCAAGTTCATTTTCTGTGACTCAAGTTTTATTGAATATTAATTGTGACTTGATATCAAATAAGATATTTTTAGAAATCTATCTTTCCCTTTATTAAGATGTGCCTCACACACTTAATCCCATAATTCATGAAGGAGAAAACAAAATCTTTTATTCATTACACAAAGTCATGAGACATAATTAATTTCATTGTTGACAATCTGAGCATTCAGAAGACTCCAGAAATCTTGAAGAAAAATATTGAACATCTCCTTCCTTCACCCACACATACACACAAAGGAATGTTACACAAAACCACAGATATAACATTAGGTGAAGGAAATTTGGCTTGACAGAAATCCATGGTAACAAAGCATAAGCTTTTAGATGAGGACAAGCTCGGTAGATATCCACAGTGCAAAATGATTCTGAAGACTCCTAATGAAACTTTAGGATGAATACACAGCAAAGGAGAGGATTATCACATTGTGCTTCATACGGATCAAATTGCCTTTGGGGCACAGTGCCTGATTCTCTAGAGAGCTCTTTAGAAAGAATGTTGATAAACCAAACTCCTGAGAAAAACTGGAGATATTCTAGCAAAGAATAAAGTCTTTTCTAGCAGAGGGGCATTTAGAGGCTACAAACTCCTCAAATCATTGCTGTGTGTAAGAGAAATTAGATTGGAATATAATAAAAAATCTGGTTGAAGTTTAAGAACATCATGTCATTTTGTTAGTCTTAGGAAGGTATAGTTTGCCATACAAAGTAACGAGATCCATCACTGTTAGCAGATTACTGTTACAAATACTTTGGAGGGTGTCTTACACTAAACCTTATCTCAACTAGATCCCTCATGGCCTTTTATAGACCTCCTTATCCCAATTACTTCTATTGCCTAGGCTCTGATAAATATATTCTTGAGTGCCCTCATTTCTTTGCAGTACCAAACATCCAGCCAATTGCGTCCTGATGTTTTATCTTGTTTTGTTAGATCAGGTGACTAGCTTGAATCCTGACTAATTGAAAAAGCACAATGTATGGTTGCCAGGAGTAGGTTATCAAACCGGTGGTAGCATTAAAAGTACTCAAAACAGAAGGCAGATTTTAGATTCTAATTAGAACCGGGAGCCACGGTACATCCACTGAACTGACAACTGTGTGAGCCTGCAATTAAATGAAAAAATCCTTTTGCTCAGGACTCTGAGTAAAGATATATTGCTGGTCAAACTTTTTTTTTTTTTTTTGTATTTGAAACACTATGTTTAATTGTATCTTGTATCTTGCCATTGTGAAAATTAAATGTTGCTGTGTATGTAATTTGTCCCAAAGTTTCTGATTTTCACCATTTTATTATGGCCAGTTATAAACTGCTTGTTGCACCTGACAGCAAAGTGCAAGGATGATATTAATCAGAGCATTACTTTTAAGGTGAAAATAAGGGAAGATATGATTGTAATGTTAGGCACAGCATACATTTGGGAACAGAGGGTCATTTCACATTCCTAACAGGTGCTGTTATTTCTCAATTTCTTAATGTAAGTGAACCCTCCTGTAAAAGCTGTTGCTAGGTTGGAAAAGAAAAGAAGTCCTAAAATAAACCTGTATGTTATTCAGGAAACCTATATGCAGCTACGGAAATACAGAAGACTCTTTATCTACATTGTTTTACATATCGATGTAAATGCAATATCAGTATATGTATAGTCATGAAACTTCTATGTGTTGAATAAGCAGACTACAAAAAATAATTAAGACCAAGGCAATAGAAGTGTAAGTGAGGACTGAAAACATATTTGGAGAGACAATTTTGGGAGAAGCAGTTCTAAAAATAGAAATCTAGAAATTACTTCCTTTGGGAAAAGTACTTAGCACCTTTTCAAAATACAATTCTCCAATTTTTTAATCATAAGAATTCCCTCTTAGCTGACAAATAAGAAATGCTACTATTTTCCATTGCTAACCAAGGCAGACTGAATTTAATGAGTGTCATTCCTATGTTAGCGTGATTTTGTTTTTCCTCTGAGAGAAACTGAAGCTGTGTTAACAGATCATCAAGCCTGCCTTGCAGGGAACTAGGTGCTGGTCTGAGCCATACAGTAAATAAAAAGCAGCCCTTTTAGTTAATTCTTAAGAAACATTTAAAAAGACTACAAATAGAGATGTCCATACATGTAAGTGGCATTATGAACGTAGGGCTATTCATATGAAAAATGGGATTAACAGCATAAATGAAAGAACTTTTCTCTTACTGAGTTGAGAAAAAGTCTGAAATTTCTTTGCCTGTCATCCCATGTTTACTTAGTCATTTGCTTCTGTCACAATATAAGAATAAAATGGTTTGGTAGACAGAAAAACAACAGCTCCAATATTTTGTGCCTTCTGGAATGAAGTGGTGAAGTCAGTTTCCCCTTCCCTTGATTTGAGCTGAACTTAAAATTTGCTCTGACCAATAGAATATTGGCAAAGTGGCATTGTGGGTCCAGAGCTTAGATTTTAAGAGGTCTAGCATTTAGTTTCACCCTCTTGGAGCGCTGCTCTGAGTCGCCATGTAAGGAAGTTGGTCTAGGATATTAGAGGGTGGGAGACACGTAGAGAAGACTTGAGTGCCCTGGTCATCAGCCAGCATTAATGCCAGATAAGTTGTCGATGCCATCTGGGGTCTTCTAGTCCAGCCAACTCTTGAGCTGTATGTAATCCACATATATGAGCCCAGGAAAAATGAGCAGAGAAGCCATCAAGCTAATGAACAAAATGTAAAATAATGAAGTGTTGTTTTAAGCCACAAGTTTGTTACATAGTAATAGATAACTTAAAAAATGGTTTTTTAGATTAAGTTAGATGTCATTTCAGAATTCTTTGAAAGTGGCTTATTAAATAATTATAATAATATGAATAATAATTTCTTCTTTTTAGTAAATGTGCATTACATTTGATGAATAGAATTAGATATTATACTGTTTTCTGAGAACACCCAATAGGTACTAAGTTGATGAGGCCAGAAAACTAATAATAGTAACAACCACTTTTTTCATTTATTTGCTTTTATTTTATAAATTATCACCCAGTGAAACTGACCATTATTTTAATGCATGTATGAAATAATGCAAAATCAGGATATAGAACCCCAAAATGTTCTTTGGCTCTCCCTTTACACTAACAAAACCAATAGGTACTAAGTTGATGAGGCCAGAAAACTAATAATAGTAACAACCACTTTTTTCATTTATTTGCTTTTATTTTATAAATTATCACCCAGTGAAACTGACCATTATTTTAATGCATGTATGAAATAATGCAAAATCAGGATATAGAACCCCAAAATGTTCTTTGGCTCTCCCTTTACACTAACAACCCCATTCTTATTCCCTGGAAATCTCTTACCTATTCTTGATCACTAAAGTTTTGTTTCCAGGAACGTCGTAAGTGAAATAATATAGAATATAGTCTTCAGATACTGATTTCTTCCACATTCTGTATAACCTTTGAGATCCATCCAAGTTTCTGTGTGTATCAATGGTTCCTTTTTATTGCTGAGTTGTATTCCATTGTATGCATGTACCACAATCTCCGTACCCTGTACTTGATTAATGACATTTAGGTTATTCCAGTTTTTGATGATTATAAAAGAAGAGCTATGAACATTTGTGTATAGGATATTGAGTGAACATTAGTTTTTATTTCTCTATGGTAAATACCTAGGAATGAGATTGCTAGGTCATATGGTAAGTATATTTTTAACTTAATAAAAAACTTTCAAACCATTTTTTAAAGTATCTATATCGCTATACATTCCTAACAGCAATATAAGAAAATTGTCATTACTTTGTACCCTGCTAGGATTTGGTGTAGTCAATATTATTTTAACCTTTATAGTAGGTTTGTAGTAGAATATAACCATGTTTTTAATTTGGATTATCCTAGTGGCTAATGATGTTGGCAGCTTTTTATGTGCTTATTTGTCTATATATTTTTAATTTGGTGATGTGTCTGTTCAAGACTTTGGGCCACTTTTTAATTGTTTTTTTCCCCTTTCACAAGATATGTACAGTAAAGTTGCAGTGGAGAACACTGTTAGAAGAGTATGGTAACTATCTTCAAAAATGGCTCCAATGATTCCCATCATGTGATATTCCCAAATTTAGGTGGTCATCTCTCACAGTGTGTAATCCACATTGGCTACGTGAACAATAGCCATAGTTTGCTGATCCTTGTTCTTGATTTTTTCCATGTGCTCTTGAAAAAAAGTGTAATTTGCTCTTGTTGGAGTATTCTATAAATGTCATCTAAGACCAGTTGTTTCATGGTCTGTTTTACTCTTCTGTATCCTCGCTGATTTTATGTCTGCTAATTCTATATATTACTGAGAGTGGAGTATTGAAGTCTTCTTTCTGTGTTTGTATATTTCTCTTTTTAGTGGGCTTTTGCTTCATATATATTTCAAAGTTCTTTTGTTAGCTGCAAACACACTTCAGGATTTTTTCATCTTCTTGATGAATTAACCATCTTATCCTCATATAATATTCCTCTTTATCCCTGCTAATTTTCTTTGCTCTGAAAATTAGACTTTGCTATTAATAGAGCCATTCCAACTTTCTTTTGATTAGTATCAGCATGCTATATCTTTTCCCATTCTTTTACTTTTTTTTTTAATGATTTTTTATTATATTATGTTAGTCACCATACAGTACATCCCTGGTTTCCGATGTAAGGCTCGATGATTCATTAGTTGTGTATAACACCTAGTGCACCATGCAATACGTGCCCTCCTTACTACCCATCACCCGGTCTATCCCATTCCCACCCCCTCCCCTCTGAGGCCCCTCAGTTTGTTTCTCATAGTCCATAGTCTCTCATGTTTCATTCCCCCTTCTGATTACCCCCTTTCTTTATCCCTTTCTTCCCCTACTGATCATCCTAGCTCTTATAGCCCATAGATGAGAGAAATCATATGATAGTTGTCTTCTTCTCTGCTTGACTTATTTCACTTAGCATTATCTCCTCCAGTGCCGTCCATGTTGTAGCAAATGTTGAGAACTCGTTCTTTCTGATAGCTGAGTAATATTCCATTGTATATGGACTCACAACTTCTTAATCCAGTCATCTGTTGAAGGGCATCTCGGCTCCTTCCACGATTTAGCTATTGTGGACAATGCTGCTATGAACATTGGGGTGCATATGGCCCTTCTCTTCACTCACGTCTGTATCTTTGGGGTAAATACCCAGTAGTGCAATGGCTGGATCATAGGGTAGATCAATTTTTAACTTTTAGGGACCTCCACACTGTTTTCCAGAGTGGCTGTACCACTTGCATTCCCACCAACAATGTAGGAGGGATCCCCTTTTCCACATCCTCTCCAACAATTGTTGTTTCTTGCCTTGTCTATTTTTGCCATTCTAACTGGCGTAAGGTGGTATCTCAGTGTGGTTTTGATTTGAATTTCCCTGATGGCTAGTGATTTTGAACATTTTTTCATGTGTCTGTTAGCCATTTGTATGTCTTCATTGGAAAAGTGTCTGTTCGTATCTTCTGCCCATTTTTTGATTTGTTTATTTGTTTCTCGTGTATTGAGTTTGAGAAGTTCTTTGTAGATCTTGGATACCAGTCCTTTATCTGTAGTGTCATTTGCAAATATCTTCTCCCATTCCGTGGGCTGCCTCTTAGTTTTTCTGTTTCCTTGGCTGTGCAGAAACTTTTCATCTTGATGAAGTCCCTTAATTCATTTTATCTTTTGTTTCTCTTGCCTTTGGGGATGTGTCATGAAAAAGGTTGCTTTGGCCAATGTCGTAGAGGTTGCTGCCTATGTTATCCTCTAGGATTTTGATGGATTCCTGTCTCATATCGAGGTCTTTCATCCATTTGGAGTTTATCTTTGTGTATGGTGTGAGAGAGTGGTCAAGTTTCATTCTTTTGCATGTAGCTGTCCAATTTTCCCAGCACCATTTATTGAAGAGACTGTCTTTTTCCCACCGGATGTTTTTTCCTGCTTTATCAAATATTAGTTGCCCAAAGAGCTGAGGGTCCATTTCTGGGCTCTCTATTCTGTTCCACTGGTCTATGTGTCTGTTTTTGTGCCAGTACCATGCTGTCTTTTGTGATCACAGCTTTGTAGTACAGCGCTCGAATCCGCATTGTGATGCCCCCAGCTTTGTTTTTCCTTTTCAGCAGTTCCTTGGAGATTCGGGCCTTTTCTGTTTCCATACAAATTTAAGGAGTATTTGTTCCAGTTCTTTGAAAATGTCCTCGTATTTTGATCGGGATAGCATTGAAAGTGTAGATTGCTCTGGGTAGCATGGACATTTTAACTATGTTAATTCTCTGATCCATGGAGCATGGAATATCTTTCCATCTTTTATGTCTTCCTCAATGTCTTTCAAAATTTATAGTTTCTAGAATATAGGTCCTTTACGCTCTCTGGTTAAGTTAATTCCAAGGTAACGTATGTTTTTGGTGCTATTGTAAATGGATGGATTCCCTAATTTCTCTTTCTCAGTCTTTTATTCGTGCATAGAAATGCAACTGATTTCTGAGCATTGATTTTGTATCCCGCCATGTTACTGAATTTCTCTATAACTTCTAATAGTTTGGGAGTGGCTCTTTGGGTATTCCATATAGAGTATCATGTCATCTGGCGAGAGAGACATTTTGATTCTTCTTTGCTGATTTGAATACCTTTGATCCCTTTTTGTTGTCTGGATTGCTGCTGCAAGGACTTCTTAGTACTATGTTGAATAATAGTGACGAGAGTGGGCATCCTTGTCGAAGTTCTGATCTTAGGGAAATGGCTTCCAGCTTTTCCCCATTGAGAATAATATTTGCAGGCTTTTCATAGATGGCTTTTATGAGATTCAGAAATTCTTCTATTCCTACACTCTGGAAGGGTTTTAATCAGAAAGGATGCTGTATTCTGTCAAAATGCTTTTTCGCATCGATTGAGAGGATCATATGGTTTCTGAGTCTTTTCTTGTTGATATGATGTATCACGCTGATTGATTTGCGAATATTGAACCACGCTTGCATCCCAGGTATGAATCCCACTTGGTCATAATGGATAATCCTTTTAATGTACTGTTGGATTCTATTAGCAAGTATCTTGTTGAGGATTTTGGCTCCATATTCATTAGGGAGATCGGTCTGTAATTCTCCTTTTGAGGGGTCTTTGCCTGGTTTGGGGATCAAGGTAATATTGGCCTCATAGAATGAGTTTGGTAGCTTTCCTTCTGTTTCTATTTTTGAAATAGCTTTAGGAGAATAGGTATTATTTCTTCTTTGAATGCTTGGTAGAATTCCCAGGAAAATCGTCCGGCTTGGAGTTTTGTTATTTGGAAGGTTGTTTATCACTGACTCACTTCTTCATAATTAATTGGCCTGTTTAAGAAATCAATTTCTTCCGGTTTCAATCTTGGTAGTTTATAGGTTTCCAGGAAGGATTCCATCTCTTCCAGATTGCTTAGTTTATTGCCATATAGCTGTTGATAAAAATTTCTAATAATCCTTCCAATTTCAATGGTGTTGGTCGTGACCTCTCCTTTTTCATTCATAATTTTAATAATCTGGGTCCTTTCTCTTTTCTTTTGGATAAGTGTTGCCAGTGGTCTGTCAATTTTATTGATTCTCTCAAAGAACCAGCTTCTAGTCCTGTTGATCTGCTCTACTGTACTTCTGGTTTCTGCTTGATTGATTTCAGCTCTAATTTTGGTCAACTGCTTCCTCGTGCGTGGATTAGGCCTGTCCCTCTGTTGCTGTTCCAGCTTCTTGAGGTGAGAATATAAAAACTGCATTTTAGATTTTTCTCTTCTTTTGAGTGAGGCTTGGATGGCTATGTATTTCCCCCTTAGGACTGCCTTTGCAGTATCCCATAGGTTTTGGACTGTTGTATTTTCATTCTCATTGGTCTCCATAAATTGTTTAATTTGATTTTTGATTTCCTGGTTTATCGAGCCATTCTTTTACTTTTAACTCACTTATATAATTATATGTGGAATGAGTTTTTGTAAATAGCATATAGGTGGCTAATTTTTAATTCATGTGTCTCTTACTCGGTATGAATCAACATTTTGCATTTAATGAAATTATTGATACGTTAGGGTTTACATTGTTATGAATTGAATTGTATCCTTCCCCAAATTCATATTTGAAGCCCTAACCCTCAGTGTGACTGTATTTGAAGATAGGACCTAGACGAATGTAATAAAGATTGAGATCATAAGGGTGAGACCTTCGTCTGATAGGGGTAGTGTCCTAACAAGAAGAGGAAGAGACACCAGAGATCTCTCTGTCTGTCTGTCTCTTCTTTTGACTCCAAAGGAAAATTATGTAAGGACACAACAAGAAGGTAGACATCTACAAGCAAGGAAGAAAGATCTCCACACAAACTGAATTTGCTGCATTTGATCATGAAACTTCTAGACTCCACAAGCTATGAGAAAATGTCTGTTGTTTAAGCTACTCAGTCTGTGTTATTTTGCTATGGTAGTCTGAGCAGACTAATCCATGGGTTACCATTTTATTTTTTGTTTTCTGGTTTTTTTTTAATCCCTCTGTTTTTTCTTTTTCATCTAATTTTTGGGTTATTTAAATGTCTTTTAGTATTCTACTTTGATGTATCTGTTGTGTTTTTAACTATATCTCTTTCTATACTTTTTAGAAGTAGATGGTCTAGAGATTAAAACACACATACTTAACCTCACAGTCTTTCTACAGAGTTGACATTTTACAACTTCAAGTTGAATGTAGAAATTACCAGATAGTTCTTTTTAACACTCCTTTGTTTCATAGTTTTCTTATATATTACATCTATGTACATTAAAATCATCTCCACCCCCCCAAAAAAAATTCTGACAACAACTGGTATACTGTAATTCAATTCTGACACTAGCCACCTGGAGTTTTCACCAGACTCCACAGGTTTAAGGACATGTCACCAGCAAAACTGCCCCCATTCAGGTACCATCACACTTCAGAATTCCCCAGGTTATCTACACTTCTGACTAGCTACAAATTTAGGAGTTCCCCTGACCTCCTCAGGTTAAATAACTCATTAGAATGGCTCTCAGAACTGAGGAAAGTCCTTTACTTACAATTAGTTTTATTATAAAGGATATAAATCAGCACCAGCCAGATGAAGGGTGAGGTCTGCGAGGGTCCCAAGTACAGAGTTTCTGTGCCCTCACCACATGGAATCAAGGCAAGTCACCCTACATGTTCCAACCAGGATGTTCCACTAAGATTTGGTGTCCAGAGTTTTTACTGGTGTTTTATTACATAGGTGTGACTGATTGAATCATTGGCCACATGATTGAACTTGATCTCTAGCACCCTTTCCATTCTTAGAGGTCAGACCCCCTCAAAGACCCAACCCTCTAACCACATGGTTGGTCTTTCAGGCATTGTTACTCCAATTCTGAAATATTTAGGGGCCTATCATGAAGCATCTCATTTTTTATAAACTATCAGGTAAAATCCAAAGGGGCTCGTGAATGATAAAGACACTTGTAATACTCAGGAATTTATAAGGATTTTAGGAGTTTCATGCCAGGAACCTGGGACAAAGACTAAGTAAATTCTTCATTATACAGCAGTAATCTTTTGTTTCAACAACAAATGTACAAATCTCAAGGGAAGAATAAGCTAATATATTACTCAAAGGTTTGCCATTTTGATGCTTTTTTGCATTCATGGTATTCCAAGTTTTTTTTTTCCCCTAGTACTATTTCTTTTATATCTTAAGGCTTTTAATGAATTATGCCTTACCTCAGTTTCATTGGAAACAAATTATCTTAATTTTCTTTTATCTGAGATGTCTTTATTTGTAGAAGATATTTTTGCTGGATATAGAATTTGGATTAAGGAGGGCACATATTTCATGGTGCACTGGGTGTTACACACAAATAATGAATCATGGAACATTGCATCAAAAACTGAGGATGTACTGTATGGTGACTAATATAACAAAATAAAAATTATTAAAAAAATTTGGATTGATATTTTCTTCTAGGAGTTTAAAAATGCTGTGCCACTTTCTTTTGAACTCTGATTCATGATAAGAAATCTGTCATTAAATTCCTGTTACACTCTATACAATGTATCCTCTTTCTGTCTTTAAGAATTGTTTTTTGTCTCTGGTTATATGCAGTTTGATAGTGAAGTCACTGTGACTGCTTTCTTTGAGTTTATCTTGTTTTGAATATCTGTGCTTCTTTGAATTTGTAGGTTTATATGTTTCACAACTTCAGAGAAGTTTTCAGACATTATTTTCTTAAAGATAATTTTTAGTTCCACACTCTTCTATCTTTCTGGGACTTTGATAACACAAGCGTTAGATTACTTGCTATTGTCCAGTAGGTCCTTATTTTTTTTTAAATTTTATATTTTTTCCTCTGTTGCCCAGAGAATAATTGAATAATGTTGAATAATTTCTATTGCTTTATATTCAAATATATTGACTCTTTCCACTGTCATCTCCATTTTTGACTGAGCCATTCAAGAGACTTTATGTACTGAACTTCCTAAAATTTCCATTTGTTTTCTTTAATTTATACCTTCAGTTATTTTTTTGCTCAGATTTTCTCCTTTTTAAAATGTCTTTCAGTAGTGTTCACGATTGCTTGCTGTAGTACTTTAATAGTAACAGCTTTAAAATATTTGTCAAGGAATTTCAACATTTGTGATATATTATCATTGAAATCTGTTGATTGTCTTTTTCCCTGTGATTTTCTAGTTCTTTTTGTGCCAAGTAAATTTGGATTGAATATTAGGTATTTGGAATATTATCACATGAGTTTTGAGTTTTGATTAATTTCTAAAAATGATATGTTTGTTTTAGCAGGCAATAGACCAGTTTAGGTTCAACTACAGTTTCCAGTCTGTGGTTTTCAAAGCCATTAAGGTACTATTCTAATCTCTTCCACACACACATTACCCAGTCACCAATCTGGGACCTCAGTGTTGGTATATTCGTTAATTCAGCTCTCAATATCTTTACTATGCTGAATAATGCCAGAGCTATACATGTACAACTTAGGGTGAACCTAGGAGTTCATAAAAACCTTTCTTGGACTACTTTCACAAGCTCCTGCCTCTTTTCAGCTGCCTCAGTAATTCCTGTTTCCCTGGGACTCCTGTTCTTGTTCCTATAATCAGAAAGCTGAGGCTCTCTTTAACTTGTTCTTTTGTGTACTTCACCAACTGATCCCATGTCGCGGGCCAAGCAGAAAAAGAGAGAGGGAGAACAAAAGCAAGTAAAAGGATAGACCCTAATCTCTTGGAATTGTCACTCCACTGATCCAGGAATATTCCCCTCAACCAGAGTTCTGGTTGGTGTAGTCTCTTATTGCCTATAGCTGTCATCAATACCATGTGATTTCTTGAGAGCTGAGAGAGAACAAAAATCCATGATCTTTCTGAGGGCTTATGACTTCCTTTTCCACTGTTGAACCAGAGCTAGAGACTTTTAACTGTGCCTTGGTACCCATTTCTGGTGCATTGAGTTAAGGCTGGGGTTACCAAGTAAAAAAAGAAAAATGTAAACTCATGGACATGTCAGTAGTATTTCAAATTTTGATTTTCCTCCTCGATCTTTGTGCTACTGTTTACTTTCAGAACCCTAAAATAGCTCTTCTATGCATTCTCTCCAGGCTTTATAGATGTATTTAGTGGAAGAAACAGGATGGAGTGTTTATTTAATCTTTCACAGAACCAGAGCATAGATTCATTGATAACAAATATTTATAGAGTAGATTTCTTGTGATAGGCTCTATGATAAGTGATTCATCTGGATGATCTCTTTATTGCTGGCAATAGCCACTGGGGTTGGTTCAACTTTACAAATGATGAAACTATGTATTTGTGAGGCTAAGTAACTTGCTTGTGGTCACAGTGCTACTTAGAGCTCCCTGTGCTTAGACTTTAGACCTATTGCGTTATAGAGTGTAAAGAATTTTCCTGGAATAACCTCATCTGGAGCAATAACCCAAATTAAGAATGGGATTCTGGATACAGAGAAATTTGTACGAAAGCTCTGAGTAGCAAAACAAAGAAAATTACATAAAGGATGCTGAAGACTAATTTGCTTCTATTTATTCATTCATTCATTCATTTGGCTCTAGTCCTACTGTCAAAGTCTTTCTAAGGTCAGAAGTATAGTTTCCTGAGAAAATATGCTTGACAACTTCTTAAAGCTCTGAAAGTCTAAGGGCAAAAGAAATCTTCAACAAAGATTTCTAAAATAAAGAGAACATTGAGATGGAGAAAAGCAATGGAAGACTTCCCTGATAGCTCTCTGGCTTTGCTCACTGGTAGCTTAGATTTTGTGATAGTTGCATATTTAAGGTTAAAGAAATGTTACTGGCATTTTAGTAGCCCGGGACCTTGATATACACATACAATAAAAGCTAATAAAAACTTTTTATTAAGTTGATAAAAACATCATCTGGAATTTTAAAAATTATCTAAAATTTCCTCAAAGAAATTTTTTGCTGTGCAAATGACTGAGGGAGTCCCAAGAAATGAATGGTTAACATAATTTGAAAGTCAGTTAAAAGATAAATACCTTTTCAGATAATCTGATCTTGACTTGGGACCTAGTTATGTCTGTCATCATTTGACTTCATGAAACATGCAATTTTATACAGTGTTCTGTGGTATTATTTGTTCTGCACAATTTCTGTGGTTTTTTTCTTTTATTTCTTTTTTAAGCAAACAAACCTGCTAATAACAATAACAAACTGAAATTGAAACAAAGCAAAACATTGCCTAGACTCAGCAGCTGTGTTAAAAAAACAAGTTTATACCCTAATTCTAACCTCTTCCATTGGATTGCAGGATTAGATGTGACTATTTTTGGAGACCACCTGTTTGTTTTATTTAATTTGTTAGCTCCTCAGTGTTGTTGGAAGTAAGGTGTAGTCCTGTGATAGAGACCATGGGCATATATCAAAAATTAATTCCCTCAGGCTATTTAGAAATAGATACATCTCCTAAATTAAAGCTTGCCAAAACAAGGTCATCTGACATTGAGACACATAGGGAAGAGGTGATAGAAAGATTGCCATATTCTAAATAACATCCATGATTTCTAACTCAGAGATGACTTACATACTCAAATACATTCAGCTTTGTTATACTTAGTAACACATTTTGATTGAATGGCAATTGTATTATTTTGATAGGGCTGCCATCACAGAATACTACAGCAAAGGTAGCTTAAACAGCAGCAATTTATTTTCTTTCAATTCTGGAGGCTGAAAATTTGATATCGAGGTGCTGGCAGGGTTGGTTTCTTCTGATGCCTCTCTTCTTGGCCTCTCGGTAACTGTGTCTCCCTGTGTCTTCACGCGGTCTTCCCTCTATGACTATCTGTATCCTAATGTCTGTTTCTTGTAAGAGCATCGGTTATATTGAATTAGAGCCATTTTAATTTACTTACATCTTTAAAGACCCTATCTACAAATACGATCACATTCTGAGGTATTGGGGAGTTATGACTTCAACATATTAATTTGGGGGGACCACAATTCAACCTATAACATAGATATTTAGATTTCACGAATTATCATATATGCCCGTGCGTGCGTGCGTGTGTGTGTGTGCGTTTAAATAAAGAATAAAAAAAAAAAAAACCCACCATGCTAAACTATTTTCTCTTAAAGTGACAAGATCTGGTTACATATAACTTGTATTTACACAAGATAAAAATTGCTTAGATAATTTTTACTTGGTTTTTAAACTTCTACTCCTAGTCTAGCAAACCTTGCTTACAAACTATGGCATTTAGAAAGGCAGGCAGAAAATCCTGTGGCTCTCTTGTGTCTAAGGACGGGTGCTCATGTGTGAGTACAGTGCTCACCCACATCACGTCAGTTATTTAGGTTACCTGCTTGGCCTATAGGCATTTGGGTTTAGAACAGATGTTCTGACCACTTAGAGACCACGTCAAGCTAACCAGACTGATTTCAGGCGTTCTCTTCCTGGAGGGAAGGAATGGTGTTTCTGATTATATTATTTAACACTCAGAAGTTTCTGAAGCTGTGGCTTAAAGTTTGTAGGTCGGCATCAATAAAAAGGATTCAGTATCTTTGAAGTTTCCTTTGCTTGGTTGGTTTTCTTTGTAAATACATTTTCAAACATAGATTGGATCTATGTTTGATATAGCTGTATCAATTCAGTTCAATTAAAACTGTGTCCATATAAAAACAATTGAAGGGGTGCCTGGGTGGCTCAGTCAGTTAAGCCTCTGACTCTTGATTTTAGCTCAGGTCATGATCTCAGGGGCCTGGGATCGAGCCCCTCCTCTGCTCCAAGCTCAGTGGGGAATCTGCTTGAGATTCTCTTCCCCTCCTTTTGTCCCTCCCCTTGCTCACACTCTCTCTTTCAAATAAATAAATAAATAAACAAATATATAAATAAATCTTATTTTAAAAAATCAAAAAGTGGAATTTTCAGCCAAACTTCTGTGGTGTTGTAACTTACATTATGCCAAAGAATTAGCTATTTTATTTATGCTTTTTTCAATAAGTTGACCAAGGTTATATGCATAATTAGCTATCTTTTTAGAAGGAAATGAAAAATGCCAGTAAAAGCTGTGTGTGTGTCTCATATAATTAAAAAAATCTATTTAGATGATTGAATTTTTTTCACTCTTCACTGGGTTGACACTCTGGGATATACAGGACCACAGATACTTAAATAGTATATGTTCTATGAAAGCTGGAAATTGGAGAGTATGATGACCAATTATAAACAGAAGCAGATTATCAAAAGAAGAGGCTGTCCAAGTTCTAAATCATACCAACACTGAAGTATAAATAATAGTAAATGAACCTCACTGTAATCTTCCAAAATATTTATTGCATATCTAATTTCATGGAATTTTAGGTTTGATCCGCTTTGAATGAATTTCATACAGACTGATTTCATTTTTCAAGTAATTTACATATCAGAATACATTATTCCAAGTTTCTTCATGTGTTAAACCACATGTGCATTTTAAACAGTCAAGGGGTGCCTGGGTGGCTCAGTCGGTTGAGCGACCAGCTCTTGATTTTGGCTCAGGTCATGATATCTCAGGGTCCTGGGATGAGCCCTACAATGGGCTTCATGCTCAGTGGGGAGCCTGCTTGAGGATTTTCTCTCTTCCTTTCTCTCTGCCCCTCCCCCTGCTCAAGTGCTCTCTTTCTCTCTCTCCCTAAAAAAAAATAAATCTTTAAAAAATAAAAATAAACAGTCAAATGATGCATACACAGCCAAGATGTCCTCAGCGTTGATTAAAAAAAATGAATATACTAACTCAGATATTTTCCTTCCTAACTGCTATCTTTTTCATTTTAAGTTATTATTACTATTACTATTATTATTGCCTCCTGATAATTTCCTTTCAGCAGATACTAGATGGCCAACCATATCCCCTCTTATTCAGCACCTGTACACCTGCATGTTCCTAAATATATAAGGTTGGCATTTTGACAGAATTACCTGGGAGAAAATCCACTGGAGATTCTATTTATCTTGAGCCATGGTTTGCATTTTACTAATATCCACTCCTACTTTTGTTTACTAATTTTCTCATTCTGGTCACATAGATTTGCCTTAGCAAACTGTGAGATATAGCGAGGCAGGCAACAAAGCCAACCAAGCCTTCGGTTAAGTTTTCCACTTGTCACTTCCTGCAGTTATGTCGTGCCTCAGGGACAGTCACTTCCAAAAGATCTGTGAAGTGTTCCCAAAATGCCATGTTAATTCTACAGTGACCTATTGTTGTTTGTCTTATTTGAGCATTCACCTGATTTAGAACTTCACATGACTTTGGGATACAGGATGATTACCAGGGTCAGACACTGTCACCTCATGCCTGGACATCTCGGCAAACTGAAAGTTAACTCAGTGTCTTATTTCTGTATTGTGCACTGAGCTGGATGCCGTTAGCCCACGCACACTCTAGTGGCCGACTAAAGCCCAGGGCAAGCATGTTTTTTTTAAGAGATGATAGTGGGAGATGGGGTAAAGAGTAAGAACCATCTCTTGCTTCAAAGAAAGCATTTCTTAGTGATCTTGACATGAGCCCGGAGGCTCTGGCAAAGAACAGAAGTGCAACCTTTGTGATTTGGTGGGCAGGCTGGCACCTGTCATGGCGTAGTCTGGAAAGATTCCCTGGAGAAGCACAAACACTAAGCTTCCCTTACAGAACTGGCTGGAAATGAAAGCCTTCACCACTGACTTTCTGCTGGGTGGTCACCCTATTTTATTTTTGCCTATTAATTAACATCCAACTTAATTGCCAACTTACTGTTCTTAAACTTGTTTATAGCCTTATACTATTTGATTTCTCTTCTAAACCCCCAGAGTTTTAACCTCCCACTAGTTCCCATCCCCAGCTCAGAGTTGTTTTTCTCCCTAATCCCCACATTTTTTGTGAAGCTGGTGGTTTGAAATGAAAGGTGATCTTGCAGAGAAAAGACAAACTTCTTTATAGTCTCAGCAGCACCTCCAGTCAGCTCTTCGTTTCTGATTCAAGGTGACTGCTTTTTGCGTTACATTTCTTATCTTAACATTCTGTTTTAGGAGCTGCCAGAACATTCATTTTGTTTTCAAAATGAATGCAAAAATCCCCAAAGCCTCTACAAGACCATCGAGGCTTACTAATTAGATTCATTAAACAGTACTCAAAAGCAAAGGGAATTTGTCTCTTATTCTTTTATTTTTTTCTGCCCAGACTACCTCTCCGCATTGCTTTATTAAATAATATGCCATGTTTAATGGTCCCTTTTGCTAAAAACATTGGGTTGAGAAGTGTTGTTTCATTAGACTTCACGTCAATGCAAGTTGATGTATTTTCCCTCCTATGGCTGCATCTGGTGTGCTGGTATTCAAGAAATTATAAAGTAGTCAAAAATATGATTGGCATGATGTCTAATTTTGGAGCTGTGAATGTGCTAGAGGAAATAGCATAGAAAACCTTTTTGAGGATTCTTTTTCTTTTAAACAAGAGGGAAAAAAAACTATTACTGCATTGCCTTTAAAAAATTCACATAAAGTAAAATCCACATTTTTATTATATATTTCTGAGTTTTAATACATCTCTAAGCTTATGTAACAACCAGCACAACCAGGTTAGAGAATAATTCCAACACCCCAAAGAATTCCCTTGTGCTGCCCCTTGACTATCAAAACTCTCCAACCTTAACTCTGGTAACCAATAACCTTCTCCAATGGGGTTGTTTTGTCTGTCCCGAATTATCTATAAATGAAATCATTCAGAATGAAACCTTTGAGAGTAGCTTCCTTTAACTGGTATGCCTTTGGAATTCTTTTCTGTTGTTATGTGTATCAATTTTAATTTCTTTTATTTCTGAATAGTACTGTGTCGTACATTGTACCAGTATCTGTTTATCCATTCTCTCATTGAAGATCATTTGAGTTGCTTTCAGTCTTTGGTAATTATGACTCGACCGTTGTAAATATTCATGTATAGTTTTTGTGAGATTGTGATGGGTCATATGGTAAGTGCAAATTTAACTTCCTAAGAAGTGATTAGACTTCTGCTTTCTGGTCTGGCATGTAAGGAGATTAGAAATTGCCACTGTCCTAACAAGTAAAAAGCTGAGCAAACTGAAAAATCAACAACTCACCTTTTATTCATCATAGAAGTGAGGTCACAGACAGGTAGATACAGAGAATTGCAGCTCACTGGAATTGAAAGCTCCATGGGAACTAACCAATTCAAAGTAAAATTGAGGCATTTCTGGAGGCTCACTGTGGGCAAATCAGAATTAAAAACTCCAGGAAATCTAATCGTAGAGCGACCCCAAGCTTTTGTGAATTTTATATGCAGGAATTCTACCAGGTTCTTATGGGGAATGTGGAGAAAAATCCCCTTGTACTTTTATGCTTCCTGCAGGGGTAGGAGAAATCTAACCATTTTGAAATAAGCCAGAGCATTCTATTCCTAACAAGGCCTACCTCAGGAAAAACCAGTTAACCAGAGGATAACCTGCTAGAGTTTTACCAGAGTCTAACCTACCTGTATGGAGGAAAATACCCAACACCAGCCTGTTCCAGTCATCCTATCCCATCTAAGTGAGGTGGTGGTGAAAAAACTGAGAATCACTGTTGAAATTCACAATGCAGGGGCCCAAGCTCACCCAAAGACTGAAACCTAGTCACAGAACTATAGAGCATCCCCCCCCCCGCCCCGTGACACTTTACCACTACCTTACTAAAGACCTATTTACTACAGTTACTTGTATCCAGCATGTCTTGTCCATTTTTCAAAAAAATTACAAGACATACTAAAAGGCAAAAAAAATTTTTTAAATATTTTTAAAATGCAGTCAAGAGAAACAGAACAAGCGTCAGAACCAGAATCAGATAGGACAAGGATGTTGGAATATTCAGAATGGGAATTAAAACAGCTATGATCAGTATGCTAAGGTTTCTAATGGATAAAGTAGACAGCATGCAAAAATAGACGGGCCAGGACAGAAATCACGAGAAAGAACCAAGAAGGAATGCTAGAGATTAAAAAAAAAAAAAAAAGTAACAAAAATGAAGAATGCTTTTGATGAACTCATCAACAGACTGGACACAGCCAAGGAAAGAATACCTTAGCTTGAGGATATGACACTAGAAACTTCCAAAACTGAAAAGCAGAGAAATAAGACTTAAACACAAACTACAAAGAAACAATATCCAAGAACTGTGTAACAACTACAAAAGGTGTGACATATGCATGGTAGGAATATATACTAAGAAAAGAGAAAGAACAGAATTAATATTTGAAGCAATATTGACGGAGAAAATTCTCATTCTGACGTCAAATTAATGTCTGACATCAAACTGCAGATCCAGGAATTTCAGAGAACACTAAGCAGGAAAAATGCCCCAAAATACTACACTTAAGCATATCATATTCAAACTTTAGAAAGCCAAAGATAACAAAAAATCTTGAAATAAGATAGAGAAAAAAAACCCTTTCCTACACAGTAATAATAAGAATTACATCTGACTGCTCAGAAACTAAGCAAGAGGAGAGAGGAGTGAAATATTTCATGTTGAGAATAACAGTGAAACTATTTTCCTGAGTAGCTATACAATTTCCCTACCAGCGATACATTTCTAATTGTTCTACTTACTAGCCAGCATTTGGTATTTTCAGTGTTTTTCATTATAGCCATTCTAATAGGTGTGCAGTAGTATGGCAATGTGCATTTTATTAATGACTAATAATGTTGAGCATCTTGTCATATGCTGATTGGCCACTCATATACATTGTTTGTCAAACTGGCTATTCAAATCTTTTGCCTGTATTTTTATTGGGTTGTTTGTCTCCTTATTCTTAAATTGTAAGAGTTAATCATATATTCTGGGTATCAAATCTTGTGTTGGACATAACAGCAGAAATATGTTTAAGAAGTCTTTGCCTAACTTAAAGTTTTTTTCCCTATGTTTTCTTCTAAGGGTTTTATAATTTGACATTTTACAATTTACTATATATACAATCTAATTTGAATTAATTTTGTATAAGGCATAGATTGTGGTACTTTTTTTTTTTTCAGGACAGAAGGGTAAACAAATGTCCAAGTGTAAGGACCACTTGTTAAAAGGACAATCATTTTTACATTGAAGTGTCTCTTTTGTTTATAAAAAAATCAACCGTATTTATGTTAGGGTTTGCTTTGTTTTATTTTCCTGTATTCTCTATTCTATTTCATTGATCTATGTGTCAGCCCTTTTTCCAATAACATACACTCTTGATTGTTATAGTTCAACTTTTTTTGGTTAGTTCTTTTGCCCTTCCATATAAGTATTAAAATTAGTTTGTCAATGTCTAGACATAGACATACTGCAAGAATTTTGGTTGGAGTTAACATCTTAATTAGAATGGATTTCCCACTCAATGAACACTATATATTTCTTCATATATTGGATGTTATTTTATATTTTTTCATCCACATTTTGTAATTTTCAACATGCCTATAACTATGCATACGTTGTTAGATTTATACCTAAGTGATTCCTTTTTGGGGAACTCATAAATGACACTTTAAAAAATATCTGTATCCAATTGTTTATTAGTAGTATACAGAAATAGTATTGATTTTATTGTGTTCACATTGTATTTTGTGATCTTGGTAAACTCATTTGTAAATACTAGGAGCTCTTCTGTAGATTATTTGTGATTTTCTACATAGAAAATCTTGTTTTTTATAAAGATGGAAGTTAACTTTTTTTTCTATTTTAATGTTTCTTATTTCTTTTCCTTGCTTCATTGTGATTAATAGGATTTCTGTAGAATGTTGAATAAGAGTGGTGAGAATAAACATCCTTGCCTTGGTCTTTATTTTTAGGGGAAACATTTAATCTTTCAATGTTAAGCATGAGGTTACTTGTAGGTTTCATGTGGCTGCCCTTATATTCCTAGTTTGCTGGGTTGTTTTTTTTTTTTAAGTCATGAATAAATGTTGACTTTTGCCAAATACTTTCTTTCATCTGTTTATATGATCATGCGGTTTTTCTTTTTAAACTTGTTGATGTAGATTACATTGATTTTTTAAATATTGATTTTTAATACTGCATTCTTGAGATTAATTTCACTTGGTCATGATATTTTATGCTTTTTATTTATTGCTGGATTAATTTGCTAGTAATTTATTGAGGATTTCAGCATCTGTGTTTATAATTCATATTGTCCTGTGGTCTTATTTTCTTGTAGTGTTTTTGTCTGGTTTTGGTATGAGGACAATTCTCAAATCATAAAATGAGTTGGTAAGCATTCCTTTTTCTTCTGTTTTCTGAAAGATTCTATGTAAGATTCGTATTATTTTTTTCTTTAAACATCTGGTAGAATTTAGTGAAATCATCTAGACTGGACATTTTTCTTTCATAAAGGCTTTTATCTATGAATTCAATGTCTTTGTTAGATACAAGACTATTTAGATTATCTGTCTTCTTGAGAGTTTTCTCAGTTTATGTCTTACAAGAAAATAGCCCATTTTCCTTGGGTCAAATTTATGTTCATGGTGTTTGTGATGGACTACATGGTTATGACTCCTTCAGATTCTTATGTCGAAACCCTAATTCCAGGGGCGCCTGGGTGGCACAGAGGTTAAGCGTCTGCCTTCGGCTCATGGCGTGATCCTGGCATTATGGGATCGAGCCCCACATCAGGCTCCTCCTCTATTAGCCTGCTTCTTCCTCTCCCACTCCCCCTGCCTGTGTTCCCTCTCTCACTGGCTGTCCCTATCTCTGTCGAATAAATAAATAAAATCTTTAAAAAAAAAAAAAAAAAGGAAACCCTAATTCCAATGTGATGGTATTTGGAGATGGGGTCTTTGGGAGATAATTAGGTCATAAGGGTAGAACCTCCAGGAATGAAATTATTGCCCTTAAAAGAAAGTACCAGAGAGCTAACTGGGTCTCTCTTTACCATGGGATGATACAGCAAGAAAACAGCCATCCGTAAACCAGAAAGAAGGCCCTTACCAACAACCTAACCATGCTGGAACCTGATAAGGGACTTCTAGTCTTCAGACCTGTGAGAAATAAATTTATGTTGTTGATAAACCACCCACTTAGTATTTTTTTTATAGTAGTCCATGCTGAGTCAGTGTTGTTCATAGTACTCCCTTATTAAATTTTAATGCCTACAGTTTATAGAGATAGTCCCTCTTTTATTCTTGATACTGTAACTTTGTTTACTCATTTTCTTGGTTTTATCAATTTTATTGATGTTTACAAAGAATCAGCTTTTGATTTTGTTTTCTCTACTGTTTTTCCATTTTCAATTTCTTTGATATCTGTTCATGTCTTTAATTCATTTTCATGCATGGTTTGGGTTTTTATTGCTCTTTTTTCCCAAGATTCTTAAGATACAAGCTTAGTGATTTGAGGTTTTTATTCTTTTTTTTTTTTTAATATATGCATTTAATGCTATAAATTTCTATAACTCCTGACTTTGGTGCATCCCACAGATTTTGATATGATGTATTTCATTTTCCTTCAATTCAGAATATATTTGAATGTCTCTTGAGATGTCCTCTTTGGCACAGTGATTATTTAGAAGTGTGTTGTTTAATTTTCAAGTGTGTAGACGTTTTCCAGATATTTTTCTGTTGTTGATTCCTAGTTAAATTCCATTATGGTGACAAGATAAAGTTTGTATGACTTTATTTTTTGGTTAATTTGTCATTTTTTTCCTGTGACCTAGAATATGTTTTATTTTGGTAAATATTTCATATGCATATAAAAATGTGTATCTCCTGCTATAGGATTAAGGGTTCTATATATGTCGTTTGGTGAAAAGAGTTGATGGTTAAAGGTTCTGACTCTGATTCTACTCTGATCACCAACTGAAAGGTTCTGCATCCAGTTCCAGTGTTTGTAGGGGTAGCTTTTTTTCCACACCAAGCAATTCTCCAGAAACCAGCAGGGTATCCTGCAATTCAACTGAATTCTGACACTATCTACCTGGAGATAGTATCAGATCCCACAGGTTTAAATAGCATCAGTCCCAAACATTGCTCCCCTCCTCCCTGTAGTCAGATGTTAATTGAAAGTCTAGATTTTCACCTGGGCTTCTGACCCATAGGCTATAAACTGGAAGTTCCAACAACCCCCTCCTTATATCCAATTAATTTGCTAGAGCTGCTCACAGAACTCTGAAACAATTACTTATTAGATTACTGGTTTATTATGAAAGGGTATAACTCAGGAATAGCACAATGGAAGAGATACCTAGGTCTAGGTATGGAGAAAGGAGGAACTTCCATGCCCTCTCCAGGTATACAACTCTTCCTAAATCTCCACGTGCTTTCCCATCCAGAAGCTCTTTGAATCTCTTCCTTTGGATTTTATGGTGGCCTCAATTACATAAGCATGATTGATTAAATCAATGGCAATTTGCAATTGATTGCCTCTTCAGCCCCTTCCACCTCCCTGGAATTCAGGGCAGTAGGACTGAAAGTTCCAGCCTCTAATCACATTCTTGGTTCTCCTGGCAATCAGCCCCCATCCCTTAGATGTGGATTTTATTAACGTGACAAAAGACACCTTGTTTGCTCTCAATTCCTAGGAAATTCTGAGGGTTTGGGGAGCTCTGTAACAGAAACAGGTATAAAAACCAAATATAGGGGCGCCTGGGTGGCACAGCGGTTGAGCGTCTGCCTTCAGCTCAGGGCGTGATCCCGGCGTTATGGGATCAAGCCCCACGTCAGGCTCCTCTGCTGTGAGCCTGCTTCTTCCTCTCCCACTCCCCCTGCTTGTGTTCCCTCTCTCGCTGGCTGTCTCTATCTCTGTCGAATAAATAAATAAAATCTTTAAAATATATATATATATATTTCTTATTATAACTCACAATATCACAAGAGTATTGTTCAAGTCTTCTACTTCCTTGATAATTTTCTATCTATATGTTCTGTCAACTATATTCAAGTGAATGTTGATGTCTCTAATGCACCCACAAGCATTTTTAAGTTCTTTTGTAAGACACCTGTAACTTATGATTATTATATCTTCTTGGCGAACATTCTTTTTATCACTATATAATGTCTCTCTTTATCCTGGTAATTTCCCTTCCTCTAGCCTCTTCAGGTTTCTTTTGATTAGATTTGCATGGTATAACTTCTCCTTTTTTTTTTTTTTTACTTTATTCTGTCAATATAATTATATTTAAAGTGAGTTTTGCATAAACAGCAAATATTTGAATATTTTTAATTCAATCTAATTATCTCTGTCTTTAAATTGGTGGTCTTATTTATTTTTAAAGATTTTATTTATTTATTTGAGAGCAAGAGACTGAAAAAAAAGATCAGAAGCAGGGCGGAGGGTTGGAGGGGGAAGCAAATTCCCCACTGAGGAAGGATTCCAATGCAGGACTCCATTCCAGGACCCTAGGATCATGACCTGAGCCAAAGGCAGATGCTTAACCAACTGAGCCACCCAGGCGCCCTAAATTGGTGGTCTAAAATAAATTTTTTTAAGGTAAGCTGCACACCCAATGTGGGGCTTGAACTCATGACCCCAAGATTAAGAGTTGCATGCTGAGTGTCCCTAGTTTAGTGGTCTTATATTATTTATATTTAATATAATATTAATACATTTTAATTTAGACTACCCTTTTATTATTCTTTTCTATTTCATCTATTGTTTTTTTCTCTTTCTTGCCATCTTCAAATTATGAAAATGACTTTTAGAATTCCATTTTAATATATCGAATATGTCACTATATATTTTTTATATTTATTTTACTGATTGGGGTTTATGATATACACTTGCCACTTTCCACACTTAATGCAGAATCAATACTTTACATCTTTACGTGAAATGTGGAGCCCTTACAACTTTTTATGTCTCTTTACCCTATCCTCCTTTTGTTATTGTCCTATATATTATATCTGGATAAATTGAATATCCATCAGCTAGTCTTAAATATGTTTTCAACTGTCACACATACTTAAAACATTTTAGAGGTGAAATATAGTCTATTATATTTACAAATATATTTACTTCTTTTTTCTTTTATTTTTCTCATTTTCTATTTATCAAGTTTTCTTCAGACATCATTTCCCTTTCACCCGAATAACTGTCAGCATTTCCTTTAGAGTAGTGTTGCTACAAACTATTTTAGTTTTTCTCAACTGAGAGTATTTTTATTTTACCTTAATTTCTGAGGGATATTTTTGCTGAGTAGAGAATTCTTAGTTAAGAATTGTTTGCTTTTGACACTTAAAAAAGTTCAACTGTCTGCTGGCTCCCATGGTCTGTGATAAGAAATCAGCAGTCATTAAAATTACTGTTTCCCATAAATATCACATATCATTTTTCTGGCTGTTTTAAAGCTCTTTGTGGGATTGTTGTTGCTGTTGTTGTTTAAGTCTGGGTTTAAGCAATTTGATTAGGATGTGTAAAGATATAGTTTTTTAAGAATTACACTGTAGTTCACAGAGGTTCTTAAACCTTCAGATTTTTGTCTTTCATCAAATTTGGGAAGTTTTAAGATACTATTTCTCCTTTTTCAGGGAGTAGGGCACAAACCTTCTATCCTCACATGACTACAATGACACATACATTAGATCTTTTGGTATTGTTTCATAAGTCACTAAGGCTTTGATCATTATGTTTTTCAGTCTTTCTCCACTCTGTTGTTTAAATTGGACTATTCTATCAGTTTGCATTCAAGTTCACAGAATCTTTGCTTTATAATTTACAATCTGCTACTGAGTACATCAAATGAGATTTTTATTTTGGTTGTTGTGTTTTGCAGTTTTAGAACTTTCACTTTTTAAGTAACTTATACTGTTAAAATTTTCAAGCTTCTCATTTGTTGCAAGAGTTTTTACCCTTATTTCAAGAAATTTGGTTATAGTAACTGGTTTTAAATCTGTATCCAATCATTCCAACATATCAGTCTGCGTGTTTGGCATGTGTTAATTTCCTTTTACCTTGAATATTGTTGAATTGTTCACATTTTTTTGTATGTTGATTAATTTTGTGTTGTGTCCCAGATATTTGAAATATTACTTTCTAAGTCACATTAAAATCTTCTAGAGAATGTTGACTTATTTGTTGGTTTAACAGACAATCTTGTTTCATTTAGGTTTTAACTCTTGTTCTGTCTTATGTAGGCTGTGGCTCTAAAGTCAGTTCCGTTTTAAAAGAGTTTGCTTTGCTGTTTGAATTCACCCTACTTATGTGCCTTTCAAAGACTTGTCTGGGACCTGGATGGTGGCCTACTCCATACATTAGTTCTCAAAGCATTTGGTTTGGGGATCATTTCCTCAGCTGCCTAAGTAGAACTTAATACGTAGCTCTTATTGATCTTTTGGCCAAATTTCCCTTTCGACATCATTTTCCAATTTCATTGTCTTTCAGAGCTTACTATTCTTGTTCTCTGGCCAGAAAGCCAGGATTTTAAGCTCCCCACACTGCTGTAAATTTCCCACAAATTCTTTTTTTCCTCCAGGGCAAATAAGTGCACCTGGTTGCTGTTACCAGTTCCTACATCACAGAGTTGAAGACTGGCGACTAGTTTATGCCTCTAGGGCAGGCAGAGCTGGAAAAGAAAAATGAAATAGGGTATATTCATCATTCTCTCTGTTTCCAAAATTCCCTCTCCCAACCCTCTGGCTAGAGACAGAGAGAGGGTTTTCCATAGCCATACTTTACACGGTCGCTCATCCAGACTGCTGTGTGTCCAAAACGGATGGTAAAAAGGTAAAAATAAATAAATAAACAAACAAACAAAAGCTGGCCACTGAAGAAAAACCAGTCTTTCTTCAAGTTTTGATTTTCCCCTCCAATCTACCAGCTATTATTTACTTTTCAGGGTTTGGGGATCAGTGTTTTATATACGCCATCCAGAGCTTTAAATTGTAGTAAATGGAAGAGGTAGGATGTTTACTCTTCCTTAACCTTACCAGAATCTTCCTGCACTGAAATTCAAACATATATCTTGACAATCTTCCTTTCCCAGAAACTTTGAGAATTAACTGTAAACTAAGGAGAACATCTGGAACAGACAATGCTTACTTCAGTTACCACATCTATATGAAGACAACTGGAATTAATTGATCTCCATGATCTTTTGATTCTTACATTGTATTTCATATTAATGCTAAATGAGGTAATAGATCACCAGGGTTAGTTGCAAACACAAAATTAATTAAAATTCCACTACCCGGATTTCTAAGACATCCTTTCGTTTTGCCACTTGCATAGCCTTACCTCCCCAAACAGATTAAGTCTCCAGTATAGTGGAAAAACACAAACAGGACGCTTTTGTGTGTATTTCTGAAAGAGCGCACCAGCTCCAATTATTTTTCTAAGCAGGAATGCCTATTTTCCTACCACGGAAGCTACTTAACTCTGTTTTTTTCCATTTCTTGGGTCTTCCAGATGAGCTTGTGTGGGGGATTGCCAGTTTCCAATACAGAGAACATCCCCAAGTAGATTCACATTTGAAGGAGCTGCAGGAGGCTGGTGTCAATCTAGCGTTTTATTGAGGAGACAGCATATGTGAATTGCTATGTAGCAGATGTATGTATATATGAGACTCAGTTCAGTAGAACATTTGTACAATTTTCTTCAAGGAGTGAAAAAGATGAATAAAAAAAAAGCAAAAAAAAAAAAAAAGCCTAACAATTGTTAAACTGAATCTCTAAAAATAGCAACCCAGTTTGTTCTCCAAAACCCTGCAGATGCTTTATTTGGAAAATCGTACTGAAAAATGCTTTTCAGACAGCTTTTCTCCCTTAGAGTATGGTATATATCCTGTCCACTCAGGGAAAAGATCTTTAGTTATTAATTCACTTAAATGATAAATTTTCACATACAGATCTCAAGTGATTTAAAATAGTTTACAGGAAGGATAATCCCAAAGACTTTGGTCTGGAGCAGGAAGCAAACTTGACATTCTTTTTCAAATCCTCATAGTATATATTCCTTTTTCTGACGTTCACAAGGTTGACACATTGCTAGCTTATTGGTGTTATCATTTTTGTTGATAATAACTCTTATGGAGCACTTACTATTATGCTGGGAACAGAACTAAATGCTTTATATACATTTAGTTCTCACAATAACTTCATATATCATATACTATTGTTAATTCCACTTTTAAGAAAAAAGTATGTGAAGCTTAGAGAAGCTAATTGCCCCAAAACTAACAGATACAAAGCAGCAAAGCCAGGGTGTGCATATAGTCCTATTGGAATCCAGTGTTCATACTCTTAACTGCAATAGCATACTTCCTTTGAATTAATATAAATAAGTTAAAGACTAATAACTTAATTATTGAACTACCAATATAATGTCTTTAAACTTACACCAACTTCTCAATACTGAAAGCCTAAAAGGCCTGGTTATTGAGGCAATTTCAAGCAGCTTGGTAGCTGATATAATTTGAGTTAGAGGTATTTTTCAGTAGCTTTCACATCATAAATACCAGGTAGTTGACAATTAGATTTATGAATAGGTTCCATCTTGGTACTAATACTATGTCAAATCCCCAGAACTGTGTGATATTGCACAAGAAAGCTATCCCAGATCAATATAGCTATTTCTATGGATACAAATCAGTCATACTGGTGTGGTTGAGATTATATATATTTAGTCAAGATTCTATCAAAATGGGGGGTGCCTGGGTGGCTCAGTAGGTTAAAGCGTCTGCCTTCGGCTCAGGTCATGATCCCAGGGTCCTGGAATTGAGCCCTGCATCTGGCTCTCTGCTGCTGCTTCTTCTCCCGCTACCCCGGCTTGTTTGCTCTTTCTCTCTCTCTGTCAAATAAATAAGATCTTAAAAAAAGAATTTATCAAAGTGTGAATTTTAACTTAGCGATGTGTTCAGTAAATGTGATTTAGTAAATGGTACCAATATAAAAAAAACGGAGGGAGAGAGGGAAAGAAAGTAATGAGAGAATAGAAAATATCAGTATGTATTATCAGAGCTAGTTAGTGTTTCATGAAATATTTGTTTCTAAGTACTAATATTCAGTCAGTTTGTAGGACCAGCTGAACCAGTTGTTACAATAATGAAGTATTTTTTTATAGTTGGTAAAGTCAGGGGCTCCTCTGTCCCCTGGACACAGTAACTCCCCTGGGCCCTCCCATTGAAACCCTTCAGAGTCTAAAAGCTAAAGGGTTTTCCTGATGCACTAAGATCTTCTAGCAATACCACTACTGTCTGTTTTGATTGATCGGTGTCTGTGCCAAAATATTTCATATATATCTCCATACACATCTCTATGTGGTTTGGATACTGAATTGTGACTTAAAATATGTATTTTGCTAAGGATCATGGCAAAAATAATTCAAATCCCCCATGTTAATTAATATAGTCTGTATCCATGATTTTCAATCAGGAAGAATTTTCCCTCCAGGGGAATATTTGGCTGTGTCATTTTTGGTATATCACAACTAGAGATGGGAGAATGGAGAGAAGTGTCACTGACAACCAGTTGAAACAGGCCAAGAATACTGTTAAATAACCTGCAATGCAACAGAAAGACTCACATAACAAAGGAGTTTCTGACCCCAAATGTCAGTAGTGCAAAGTTTGGAAAACCCTGGTCTATCAATACATACAGAGATGCAATCTTCCATTTTCTTGTATATAACATTCTATAATTATTCTTCTAAACCCATTATCACAAATAGATTTTAATTTTCTGTATGTTCTGAATTATCTCACTTGAACAAGCCATTTACTCTGAGATTTGGAAAATTCTGTTCTTGACTTGTATGTAGTTTTAATTTTATTTTCTGTTGTATCTAGATTGCGAAGTGTCTTTCTTCTTGTTTGAGTTCTGATTTTCAGGACAGTTCCCACAAAATTATAGTTATTACAGTCTGATTTGTTTCAAAGGATTTTCATCACCTGGATGAGGAATGAGAGTTTGTTTTCCTGATGAGAACTGTGAATAACCATGCCAAGCCACTCTGTATATTGCTGAGTTTATAGGCTATGACTGGGTAAATATTCACAAATTGGCAGTGGATTACTCCATTCTACTATGCAAATTGTAATGTTAGGTTTAGGATAACTGCTACAAGGCTATTTTATTGAATTGTACAGTTTTCATTTAAACGTGTCTCATATTTTTTTTCTGAAAGTAATTGAAGTGAGCAACAAATTTCAAAAAGAAAATTAGTTTCTGATATCTCTGTTGTTTTTGATATTGTGGTTTTGTTGCCAACATGGTTCTTTTAACTTAAAAAATAGAAATAATGTATGTGCATGGACAAAATACAAAATACGCCACTACTGAATTTCTAGGTAGTTAATACTCTACAAGTTGAAAAATTACATTTGTTTTACAAAAATAGGCTTATACTTATAGAAACATGTTCTTAACCTTTTTGAGTTAATACGTCTTGGAGATTTTTTCATATCAGCATGTATACATCTATCTTACTTTCACTTGTGATTATACCATAATTCAACCATAAGTTAATCACAACATGAGCTTATCATTTTAATATACAATATCTCTTACTGATGGAAATTTGGTTCTCTCTCCTATTTTAAACAGTGCTTCATTAAACATCATTTTACATTTATATTTTTTTATTAGTTCAGTTATATCTATAGAATAAGTTTCTAACAGTGAAATCAATATGTGAAATGGGATACACACATTCAATTTTGATAGAAATTGTCAAATTGATAAAAATCAGATTTTTGTCACCTAGGTTAGTTAAAACATTACCAATACTGGAGAAGGAACAAATGTGTGGGGTTGAAATAAAGAAAAGCTTGAAAGTTAGTTGTTTTCTCTTTACATCTGAGAGAAAAATTGAAGTTTAGATGGGATAATAATAATAAGGAACGTACTTCTCCTGAGAGGCCTCTTGTAGTTTTAATTTTTATGATAGAATCTTGTAGTATCTAAATTTTCTGCTGTGTTTTCATTTCCTTAAATCTTGTTCTATGCTGTGCTTTTTTTTAATAGGTACTGATAATTGTGTTTACTAGTTGATTAAATAGTGTTAAGTAGAAGAAAGGTGATACAGTATAATCATATGCTACAAGTTAAGAGTCACTTATTTGAATATGAATTTCATTCAAATTCAAACCATTAAGCCCTTACCTGGGCACCAGTGTTCTCTAGTTGACAACTTGACCAAATTACACAAATAACATGCAGGAGGAAATGAAATCACCTCATGTATGTCAGAATATTAAGTGATGGCAAGCAGAATATTTAGTGGTTAAGTATTTTTTTGCAAATCTCAGTGATGTACAATCTAACAATTGACTTTCAATTTCATTAATGGTTGCTTTCTGTAAGATTTGTTTTTAATAAAAATAGTTTCACAGTTTGGTATGTAGGAGGCATATTTACTGGAAACTCAACTATGATAACAAGGAAACAAGACTGCTATCTTTTTTTCTTTCTTCTTTGTCTCAAATATTTGACAGTGTTTTGATGACTAAGTTTAGCCCCAATTTGTTTAAAGATTATAAATCTATTGATAAATTTATCAATCTAAATCAAACATACTAAGGAAGTTAGGGATAAAGGTCAGACTGCATTCCTTCTAACCATGAATGAAAGGTACAAATATGTTGAGACTCGACGAAACAAATTCTTTTTGAAAGCAAGGGGAGCTACAGAATGACTTGAGTGGTGTTTATCCGTGTATTTTATTCATTTTCTTTACTTGATGTTACGGGACCAGTCTTACTCTTGCTGGATTTGTGAATAAGACCTGGATTGTCCTGGATCGTTCTAGAGTTTTTGTTTCATTTTTACACTTTCTTTTTTTTTTTTCTATTGTGTTCTAATCTGTTGTACTTTCAGGATCTGATCGCTATTCCTTATTGGCTTTTAAAATAATCTCTACATATTTATTGCAGCAGTCCAGAGTTTAAATTCGTTATCTTACTGTACTCTTTTTATGACACATTTTGTACTGAAATCTCAAAGGGCAATGACTTCATTGCTCTAAATTTTGTTTTGTGCCTAGTTTCGTGTCCTTTGCCCGTTGGCACTTCGTTAATTATATTCCCACAAAGCGTTATGAACTGTTCACATTTCTGGAAGAGAAGGACAAATTAAGAGGTATGACTTCTAAAATTAGTGTTGTAAACTGCCACCTTGAAGGTTCTGAAAATAGAGATTAAGTTAAAACCACAAGGAATGTAATCTTTTTTCTGAAGACTTTATTTTTTCGAGAAGTTTTAGGTTCAGAGTAAAATTAAATGGAAGGCACAGAGATTTCCTGTACATCCCCTGCTCCCAGTCAAGAATAGTCTCCCCACATTGCCAACACCCCCCCCCACAGTTGTTACAGTTGATGAACCTACACAGACACATTATTGTCACCCAAAGTCCACAGTTTATAGTAGACTTCGCTCTTTGTGTTGTGCATTCTCTGGGTCTGCATAAATGTAAAATGACACGTACCCGTCATTATAGTATCACACTGCGTAGTTTCACTGCCCTAAAAATACCTGTCCTTGGCCTGTTCATCTCTCCCTCCCTCCTAACCCCTGGTAACCACTGATCTTTTTTTACTCTCTCTATGGTTTTATCTTTGCTAGTGTGTCATAGTGTTGGAATTATATGGTACACAGCCTTTTCATTGGCTTCTTTTACTTAGTAATATGCATGTAAGTTTCCTCCATGCCTTTTCATGGCTTAATAACTCACTATAGGATAGCCCTGAATAATACCTCACTGTCTGGATAGATCACAATTTATTTATTCACCTACTGAAGGACAACTTGGTTGCTTCCAGGTTTTGGGAATTATGATAAAAGCTGCTATAAACATCTGTGTGCAGATTTTTGGGTGAACACCATGTGGAGTATCTTTTCATGTACTTATTTGCCTTATGTAGATCTTCTTTGTTGAGGTGTCTATTATGATCCTTGTCCATTTTTTAATTGGGTTATTTGTTTTTTTGTTGAGATTGAAGTGTTTGTATGTTTTGGACAATAGTCCTTTGTCGTGTGTCTTTTGCAAATACTTCCTTCGGCATATGGCTTATCTTGTCATTATCTTGATGCCACACTGTTTTGATGCTATGGCTTTGTGGTAACTTTGAAATCAGGAATTACATCTTCCCACTTCATTTCCCTTTTCAAGATGGACATAATGTGATTTTTTTTTTTAAGAATAGTGTGGATTTTTTAAGGTGCAAATTGCAACTTTAATTAGTTTAATGGCTTATGCCATTAAAATATTGACCATTAAAAATGTCTTAGACTGCAATTTTGAGTGAAGAAGGAGGCTTTAAATAAGGTAGAGAAGAGGTGAGATAAGATATAACAAAAATTAAAACAAAGATAATTGCTTACAGAAGTTCTTTGCTTTGTTCTTTTTTTCTGCTAAAATTACTGAAATATTTATGGTAAGATAATGTTCACTCTAATAAAATAAACACCACTTAATGTAACCTAGGGAATTATTAAGACTTAAGTAGAGTCTTCATTTCTTTAAAAAAAAGAGACAGAGGGGCACCTGGGTGGCTCAGTCGTTAAGTGTCTGCCTTCGGCTCAGGGCGTGATCCCAGCGTTATGGGATCGAGTCCCACATCAGGCTCCTCCGCTATGAGCCTGCTTCTTTCTCTTCCACTCCCCCTGCTTGTGTTCCCTCCCTCTCTCGCTGGCTGTCTCTCTCTCTCTGTAGAATAAATAAATAAAATCTTAAAAAAAAAAAGAGAGAGAAAGATTGCTGAGACTGACAGATGATTTTTATGTAGGAATTTACAAATAGAACATTCCCTGCAATTCTCCAGAAGAAAGTGAGAAAATAAGATATAGAGAAGTAAGCATAATATAACCTAGTTATTGTTTGGACAGTATTGTTTTTGTCTTGAAAAGAGTTTCTTTTAATATTCATGCAAACCATTTGTGAAATTATGTAATCATTAAATTAGAGGAAGTGTTGTGTTCCCTTATGTTTGTTTTTTTGAGTGGATTTTTCTTTAACTCTGTAAGGGCAAAGGAAAGGGTTCTGGTGTCAGGCTCAAAAGTTAGTTCCCCACACAGGCTATGGCTCAAAACATGGATAGAAAAGGGTCCAAAGATAAAGCAAGTGTCAGAAAATAAAAAGTTTCCAAATCAAGATAGACCGCCAACAGAAGTTTATGTCCAGGAATCTGCAACCCAGGATAGCCAAAGTTTACATGTGGGTTTGAGAGAACTAACAAAGTGGAACAAGCAGAATACCAAGGAATACTTATATCCCTATTTCTTGCTCCCCCCATGAGGGAATTTTGCTTATTAGTAGATATTGAGCCAATTTATACAATAGCCCTAGAAGTAAGGCATCACTTTAAATTTTCACAATTAGTCAAGCAATCTGTCACTGTGTATTAGAATACAATAATACAAGGCCCATGCTAGTCATAGATCTACCACTTATCTCTGACTTAAACCTCCTTAACACCTCCTTCCCACCATTTATTCACCTGTAAAATCGGATCCTGATGATAACCTTATAAAATTTTAGGAAACTTAAATGCTCTTGTATCTCCAGAGACTTTAGCTTTTTGTCTGACATATATAAAGCACTTAATAAACATTAGCTCGTATTTGCAGGCCTACCATATGCTTAGATATGTTCCAAGTGTAAGCTCTATGAGTAGGGGGGAGAGGAGGAAATGCAAAATACCTTTATTAATTTTTGAACCTACTAGTTAAAGAGTTGAGTTGGTGAAGGAGCAATATTAATTATGAACAGGATGACTTCTTCTCTCAGCATGGGTATCCTAACATTAGATCCCCAACACAGTCAGTGTTCAATAAACATTTATCAAATGAATACACAAAGTTACATACAGTAAGGAATGCCAGACTAATACACACACACGCACACATACGCACATATAACCAATACCCAAAAAGGTATATTTAATGAACAGAAGGATACAAATAACAGGTATGTAATGTTGGGTTGAGTTAGGGGGTAATAAGAATGAGTCATTAAAGATATGTGATTAGAATAGGTGTGAAGTGGTATAACAATTGTAATAAGAGATTATTGTGATAATGTTATACATCCCAAACCCTGCTAGCTATGGGGTGTCTTTAAGTAAGTTGCACAGCAATCTCTGCCCTTAAGTTGCCTAGACAGACAGACATAAAACAAAAATTGAAAATATAATGGATCAGTTTAATTATCCACATGATCTTTTTCTCTTTAAAGATTTTATTTATTTATTAGAGAGAGAAAGAGAGTGTGTGTGTGTGTGTGTGTGTGTGCGAGAGAGAGCATGAACAGGGGAGCGGGACAAATGGAGAGGGAGAAGCGGACTCCCTGCTGAGCAGGAAGCCTGATACGGGGCTCAATCCCAGCCCCCAAGCATCAGGACGCAAGCTGAAGGCAGCCACTTAACTGACCGAGCCACCCAAGTGCCCCAATAATCCACAAAATCATTGCTATTTATTTCTTGCGCTTATTAAATGTCTGACACATTGTAAATAACAATTTTTGATGCATGAATACATGAATGAATATATAATTAAACAAACAAACAACAAAACCAAAGTGAGAAATGACTAACTCTGTCAGAGTTAGGAAAGAATTCACAGAGAGGTGATGTTTCACCTGGGATTGGTGGGTCAGCAAGGACTCAGTGGGTACACTAAGAGTAGTGCTTGGTTGGCTTTGTGTTTTTGGCTTTGTCTCTAAGTGGAGAGTTGAACATCATCTACCACTAAGAAAAAGACATGATGCCACCCCCTAGATGTGTTATTGAATGTGGGTTTCCACTTATGCTTTTCTCTTTTGAACTGCGTCTTTATAAAATAGTAGCATTTAAGACTTCTAAAATAATCAGGGTGCTGGGTGGCGCAGTCGTTAAGCATCTGCCTTTGGCTCAGGAAATGATCCCAGCGTTCTGGGATCGAGCCCCACATCAGGCTCCTCCGCTAGGAGCCTGCTTCTTCCTCTCCCACTCCCCCTGCTTGTGTTCCCTCTCTCGCTGGCTGTCTCTGTCAAATAAATAAATAAAATCTTAAAAAAAAAAAAAAGACTTCTAAAATAATCACATTCTTTACTGCTAATATTAAAGATCAGTTTATTAATTGTCTTGGTGTAGCCCAGCTTGTTGGGTTTGTTATCTGCTGCTAGAGTCGTTCTTCTTGGTTAACTATAATTTAAATTGTAAATTCTCATTTTGCCACCAGGAATAGGAGTTTAATCTCAGTTTATTAGGAACGACCTCCTCTAGGCCCCAGGATGCATTTAACAGCAGGTAGTGGGATCGATTATCCAGTCTCTTCCTTCAGGAATTGGGCTTGCTAAATTGTCAACCCCCTGAGGCTTTATGATTAGGAAGATTTGTGTTTAGGGATGCTGCTGTTTCTACACCCAGCGCTTTTCCTCAAGTAGATGACTTGGAAGGCTTCCCTTTCTCAAGGAACATTTTCCTACTTTAGACACTTAATCCACCATTCAGCTGTCCTTGATTTATTTTCTAAGTCTCATTATCATTGTCATTCTAAACTTTGATTCCCTCATATTCTTACTGATAAGCACGTACCATGATTACAAAAGAAGCCTTGAGTACAAAATATGCCTTCATTAACTGTGGTTACAGAAAGTTTCTCTCCTACCAACTTTCAACAAAAATCCTCAAACGGCTACTCATTTGTACTTTTAGCATTATGTAAATATCAAGTTGTATAATACCGAGTGTTCATGGATTTTGTTCCCCACTGAGGATAGTAGAATGAAGTTGCTTGCCCAGAGTCACAAGGATGAGAATCCGTGTCCTGAAGATCTTCCACTGAACCCCAAAATAACCATCCAGCCAAGCTCAAACTCACCCAGTCCTCTACTCTCCAAATTTATGCAACTCATTGTTCATCATTGCGTAGATCTGGGCTGATTTCATTTTTCTTATGTCTTCCTGAACTTAGCTTTTCTAGCCTCTGCATTTAGTTATCAACTCCTTATGCAACTGCTTGTGTTACTGGCTTCAACCAGGGAAGATAAACTGGGTCTTGCATAATCTTTACGAGGAACAGCTTAATATCCTGCCTGTCTCTTGAAATCCTAAAACTATCCATTATGGTTGACTGTCAGGTGACTTGTTAACTATGGGAAGTATTTGTGGTGACTCGTTAACTGTGGTAGAAATAGTGCCAATGGCTGTTCCCAAGAAAAGAAGCAGAAAAGGATTTAGAGGAGGCAGAGTATCCAAAGGAAGGAAAATCCTCTCATTTAATGAAATACAAAATTTTATCTGTAATTTGCATTTTTCATCAAATGTTAATTATCACTTGAAGGCGGGAAAAGTGCTTTGGCGAGCGCTCTAAGATGATGGTGAGGATGATTCCAATTAAATACTGAGATGGATGGTTTGATTCAAGGTTTTGTGTTTCTTTGCCTTCTTCCTTGCTACTGCTTTCCTTCCATTTTAAATTCTAGAGGTGTGTGACATTTCAAGCAATGTATGGAAAAATGAGGAAAAAAAGGAACCTTAAAAAGGAATTTTCCATTCAAAGGGAAACAATGCTGAAAATCTGAAAAGTTCTTCACGGTAAATTAACTGTGTATAGTGTCTTATTATTATTGATGTTTCTGCTGTGATTTGTTCCTTTAGAAACACTGACTACATTTATTCGTTTACTTTTCTGAACTAAACTCCCTTCCCTCTGTTTATACACTATTAGCAATTTAATTTGTATGCTTTCCTTGATATGTGTGTCTGAGCTTCTAACTTGTTTGTTTGGCATCCAGTGGCAAATTTATGAATATCTGAGATATGTTTTTGCTAAGAATAATTGAACATTTACGATTTTATTGTTTATTACTATGGAATAGTAAGAAATCAATGAGTCCCTTTAATTACCTCAGAAATTCCATTTGTAGTTGGGTAAGTTCAATTAATTTGGCTTACCCTTATGCTGTTATCTCTTTATGGGAAAAATATCCAAAATTCAAAAATAAAACAAAATGTAGCTTATGTGACTTCAATATGGTACTAGACAATTTTCCAATAAGCCTGTCTGGACAGTATCTGATGCTCTCAGAAAATGTAGCTTTGGTTAATGAATGGAGCTTGGATGTTTTACAACCCTCTTAAGTTAGCATTAACTTGTAGAAACTGGTATCATATTATGATTTTTTTTTCCTGTCCAATAGAGATGATTATCCCCAAATCATGGTTTATTGTTTTGTAGGATATCCATCATTTTCCATTATAGCAATCATATTTGAGCAATCCTTTCCCCACTAAATGTATATGCCAGTTTCTCAAATCCTTTCCACATTATCTTTTATTTTCTGTTGATTTGCCCATAAGTGACTCAATGAAAACTTTGGTATATGCTTAGTCTTTATTTGTATGAAATTTATGTGTTTAGAAATTTGAAAATCAACATCTAATATCTTTAGACATTGTGGTAGAGTACATGAAGTTTTTCAAAGAATATAAGCAGTACACATAAAAGAAATAGTCTCCGTGTCTATAATCTCACATTCACTTGGAGAAGCTATGATAGAGGGGTTAAGCATGATTTTTTTTAATTGTTTATAATTTTGCATATGGATTTAATGTGCCGAGGGGTCGGTTTTTTTCAGATTTTTGGTCTCAGGTAATATAGATTAAAAAAATCTCCTGCTCCTAGATCACTTAGGCCAGACAGCAGTGTTATTACATACTCATATGCACACCTCTCACTACCTGGTACCCATACATAGTAGATATTTTGCATATATTAGTTTTTTTTAATTATGGGATAGTGGTTAAAGTAGCTATAACATTCTTATTCTATGATCTCTCAGAACAAACTTTATTGTACTTGAGAGAAGAGTTTCTCCCTCTGTTAAAATCTGCCATGTAACAAATTAAAAACAAACTACTCGATGCCTCCCTAAATTGAAGGGCAGGTAAGTCCCTGTCCTGTGGGACTGGCTGAGTTGAAAATGTTGAGCACACACAAACTACCTCTTAGTTTGTCTCCCTATAACCACATAAGCCACCCTGATGAGTCACTTTTGAATTATGAAAGAAATGAGCTCATTAATCATTATACTTTCAGTGGAGAGGATCTGTTGATGGGTGTGTTCCTGTCTAAGCTAACTCAATCATTCTTATACACAGAGTCTCTGATCACAGCTATAATATCCTGAGACAAACTAAAGAAATATGAACAAGCCATGGTAGCACAGCCAATGACAAGAACATTATAAAGTCAAATGATCAAGGGTGCCTGGGTGGCTCAGTCAGTTAAGCATGGGACTCTTGATCTCAGCTAAGGTCTTGATCTCTGGGTCATGATTTCAAGCCCTGCATTGGGCTCCACTTAAAAAACAAACAAACAAACAAACACCAAAAATGTCGAGTGGTCAATTGAGAGAGGAATATTGCCATTGACTTCCAGTCAATTCCATGGTTGTCTGAGGAGTGGAGGGTTTTGACTCCTATTACTATGCTTTTGATCGTTTCTAATGTTTTCCTTCATTACTCAGGAGTCTTTCAATTTTAAGTAATTCTAATCTACCTTAAAGCAGTTTAAACCAAAAAGGAAATGTGTGTGCCCATTGAACAGACAGGCCAAAGGCAAGTTCATTTGACACACTTGGATTAGTGAATTCAAAGTGTCAACAGTAGTGTCAACAGGGTTTTCTCTTTGTCTCTTAGCTCTGCTTTTCTGCTTGTCTTTCTTCTCAGTTACATTCTTTCCATTTGTCACTAATATGACTACAGATAACCACAAACTTCTATTATCCATATAGATCTCTATCTGAAAAAGATACTGTCTTTACTGATAGCCAAGGCAAAAGTTTCAGGAAGAACTCTGATTGGTCCACTGTGAGACCTGCAGCCATCCTAGAAGTATAATTGTGGCCAGAGGGCTCAAGCTCTCTGTAAGCCAGGACTATGTACCTTATTCAAAACATAGTTATGGAGAATAAAATTCCAGAGAACAATCCATACAGACTAGGGTAAATAAGATCTAAAAGATTTCAACAGGAATTTTAATTTGAGTATTATACCATTAATTCTGGCTATGGCAACTTTCAAAGGCATTTTGAAAGAGGTGCATTTCTTCGTTTAAAATAAATATATAAATATTTGTGTGTATATGTGTGTGTTATATACATACATGCATTTACACATATATGTACGCACACACACACATCTCCACATATCTCTAGCATCGCCTGGTAAGTAGTAGGTATTTCATAAAGATTCAGACTCATTTTTACAAAAGAAATCTGAGATCATGGTAAAAGTAGCCATAGCATTCTTACTCTACCACTTCTCAGAAACAGATCTTTTCCTGGTTGTCTGTGTGACCTTAAGCAGGTCGTATAACATCAACAAACCACCATTTTCTCATCTATAAAATGGAAATAAACATATATGCCTTATTTTTGTCCTAGGATTCTCTTTTTGAACTGCAAAGTATTATATAAATGTGAAATGATAGTAAGTTCCTTTTTTAAAAACATTTCCTTAATTCCTTCTAATGCCCTGAGACATTCTTCTGTGGCAGGACTGAATTTCTAGCCCTTATTTATCTTTTATCTCCTCACTCAGTTTGTCTTATATGAGATTAAATAAAGGCAAAAATAATTTGTGAGCATACAAACACATTGAAATTATATTTTGAGATGAAGTCCAAGAAGACAGAAAATGCTAGAAAATGCTTTATTTGTCTTGTACATAATTACCCTGAAAACTTTACAAGACTTTTACTTCATTCTGTGGAGAGTAAAGATATACTTCGGCCTGTCCAGGCCAAGACCTGGGGCAAGAGTCCAAGAGAAATTTAAGGGAGTGAAGAGAATGACATCAGAGAGAGAGGGCGCTTTTTGAAATCCATATGAGTTAGGCTTTCTATGGACTCTTTCTACACTATCTGGACTCTATATGCAGGACTGCCTCTCACATATACAATGTCTTCATGGGATCAGGAAAAGGCATTTTTCCACCTCTTCACTTCATGAGTTACAAAAAGACTCCTCTGGGTTTATGCAGGCCCATGAATTGCAGGTGGGGCAGGAGTGTGAGGCCTGAATTTCATCCCTCATTTAGTCCCTTTGCCATGCGAGTACAAAATCTACTAAAGTTTGTGTGAGTGTCTCTGATTGACTAAAAAATTCATTATCTTCTTTATGCAAAGGATCTATACTTGTTTGCCCTCCTAGATGTCTTAGGAGTAGTAGAAAGGCTTTGTGTAGTAAACAATTTAATCTTACCCAAAGAGAAATCCGGGCTTTGTCCTAGGTTTCTGGGAAGTAATCTCAAAATCCTTGGAATTTCATGCTTGATAGATTTTTGTCTTCCTGGAGGCCAGGGTCACTCCAGAGAGTTTAACCGTGTGATTTAGGGTGGAGCCTATAGGTCATATTGCATCAGCTCAACCTCCAGAGCAGCTGGAGACGGAGATCAGCCACAAGGGCACTCAATCATACTTAGATGATGGGGCCCCAATAAAAATTCTGGACTGAAGTCTTGGGTGAGCATCCCTGGATGGCAATATGATACACATGTTGTCAGATGCCAATACTTTGAAAATAATACTGTCCATGACTCCATGAGCAGAAGAGGACTGGAAGTTCTGCGTTTGGAACTTTTTGGACTCTAGGCCTCCTCCCTTGCTAATTTTATTCTGTATCCTTTCACCGTGACACACTGTAACTATGATCATAACAACTTTTAGTGAGTTCTGTGAGTCCTTCCAGCTTATTTTTTAAACTGAGGGTCATCTTGGGGGCCCCCAAACTTGCAAATGGTGTCGAAAATGATACGTGTCTTGGGGATTATGCTCTTTCTAACTTCACAAGTTTTTACTTAGAAAATGGAGTGAAATACATTTTTATGGCTTATTTGCTCTAGTCCTCTTGCTTATCTCCTATGATGTTGCATGCTCTAAATTTTATATGTATACAAGGATGTGTATAAATATGTGTGTGTGTATACATGTATGTGTAAATGTATATGTATATATGTAGGAGTTTACTTCTCATTTTTAAAAAATTTCAAAATGGTATCAGTGACCTGTAGCTTCCAGTATCCCTGTGCTCTTTAAGTAAGTCAAGGGAAGTGTAGAGGGGATAGCATGTGGGAAATTTGTAGTGGTCTGGTCCTAGAAGGAGCACTCATGACTTCTGATCGCACAACACTGAGTAGAACTTAAACCTGTGTTCATACCTAATTAGAAGGTAGTCTGGGGCATAAAGTATGTCTGTGTGCCCAGGAAAAAAAAGAAATAGATGTGGGAACAGCCAGTCACTGTCTGCCTCACATATCCATATTTTGTCTTCTCCAATCTTCTCAGACCCACTAGGCTATCAATATGTTAAATAGATTAATAGTTATGTTTTAATAGAGGATTGTGTGTTATTCACATATTGTACATTTGTAATATTCTAATGTCTCAACTCACAGAAGTGAACATTTTTTAGACATATAGCTACCTAGCAGGGAGGACTTTGGCAACTAGCGTCTAACTTTCCCACCTCACTAAATGATGGTTCCAAGGTCAGTGTTTGGGCCACCCAAATTTTGTAATCACTCTGTTGAGGATGACGCCATCATTCTGCCCATAAGAATTAAGCCTTAAATGTAAAAAATATGGTAACAACTAGCATTTATTTAGTGCCTACTATGGGAAAGGCATTATTTAAGGGTGGTGCGGGCATGATTTCATTTAATCCTGACAACAACCCTAAATAATAGGTATTATGTGGGAATTTTTGGTGTGGAACACCAGTCAGTGCAGTTGAGCTCCAGAGCCTAGCCACTGTACTGTGCTACTTGCAGTTTCATTCAGTGGCCTATGGGAACTCAGCTTCTCTAACTCTTCTCCAAGTTAGACAAAGTCTGCATTTTTTGGAGTGAATACATACCATGTGTTAGTAACAGTATTCAACTACTTCCTCAGTTTCTATTCCTCTGTTGGTGTTTTTCTCTCCTGCATATCCTACATCCTTTCAATTCCCTTGCTTCAAGTGCCACCTGCTCTCCTGAAAATGAAACGTGGCATTTGCCATTTATATTTGCTATGCTCAGCAGTGTCCTGGAAAACAAATATAAAATGACAGCTCCACTCCACACTATCTCTGGGCTTCACACTTCTGTTTCCCTTTGCAAATCTGGGGAAAATTCAGAATTCTTGTGAGAAAAGTTGTTGATGGAAAATGCTGCTTCCATTTTCTGACCTTTAGAAGACTCCTAAGTACCTATCTCTTGAGCAACGAAAATGCAAAATGAAGCAACCTCACTGTTCCCTAGAGAGAAAGGGGAATTTTATTATGCCTAGTCTGTCATCATTATCATCACCAAATAGTGTTTGCTAAGCCTCCAGGAGCACGAGGCAGTGGGGTGGTTAAATTGGCATCTTTTCCTCTTCCCAAGAGCTTGCAGTTTAAATAGAAACTGAGCAGCAAAGACAAACATATACAAGGTCAGGCTGAGACCAACACTAACACATTAACATACTCATTAAAATAGAATAGAGCTCATTATAATTCAATAAGAATGGGAGGCAGTAAGATGCAATATGACAATGTGCTAAACTAGGAGTCAAGGGACTTTGCAGCCTGCTGGTGTATGGCTTTGAGCAGGTCACCTCCCCACCTTTGAGGTGGAAATGCTGGGAAGGCTTGAGGAAGGTAGTTTGGGAGGTGAAACAGACTCTGGAGTCCTAAAGCCACACAGTTTCTGTAGGCATGACAAAGTGATTGAAGCACCCTGGATCAATTTGTCTTCCTTGCAAACTAAAAGATTCAGTGTTTAAAAAGGAAAAAACGGGGGCTGTGGAAAGACAGGCATTTACTGAGGTATCATTTGATTAGAAAGGGCAGAGGCCAAACAAAACTAAGGACAGAGGGGAATGTCAGGGATGGAATTACAAGAAGGTGGCCTCAGGGAAATTGTGAAGTGAATATGTGTGTTTGTGTGTGTGTGTGTGTGTGTGTGTATGTATGTGTATGTATATATATATGTGTGTGTGTATATATATACACACACATATATTCACATATATTCAGCCTGACTCAGATTAAACACTGGCCAGAATAATTATTCAGGATGTTCCTCAACAATTGTAACACTTCTCCTTCCCCAACTCTTTGAACAAATAATACAACAAATAATATAAATATGAGCAAATATAAATCCCCAAGTGATTCTTTCAGACCTTAAGAATGTTAGCTTGTCCTCAAGTTATACAATTTGAATTATTTCATTTGGCCCCCAGTCTAAGACCTCCTACATGTGTTACTCAAAAGCCATCACTCTGTGGTCGTCATCACCAATAATGCCTTTTTTATCTTTAGTTGCCTGTAGAGATCGCCATGTTTTCTGAGGGTGACTATGGTATGGGATCAGAAACATTGTCTCTAAGAAACAGTAGGCACAGAATTTCATCTGTCCTTCTGTCTAAATGTCAGAAGAAAAATATTAGCTATTTCTCCTCTTCTTTATTGTGAATATTTCTAGAACAATTTAATTCCTTACCATCACCTTGACCCTATTCTGAGGTAGCTGGTTGCCTTGGACTCACCAGGGAAAGTGTCAAACTCATGGAAATGTGAAAGGAAAATGCACAATGATATATTTTTAAATATCATGCAGTTTATACAGTAAACTGTTTCTATCAGGAATGGTCTGAGAGTACAGGAAATTATAGCATAAAGTTACTCTTTCCAGGCAGTGGACAAGCAGGTCTTTAAAAAGGGGATGCTTGTGGGGAGAACATGGTAGGTCTTTGAGTTTACAATGTGTTTTCCTTAATATTGCCTAACATACCCAAGTGATTGGAAAGCCCATAACCCTAGACATCATCACATCTTGGGCTGGATTTTGCTATTACAATTTGAGTCTCACAAGAAGATGTTGTCAGACTCTGAAAAAGTTGGGCTTATCCTAATGTTTATTAATAGAAACTGATATCTAATTGGGAGTTGGTAATTAAGAGATTTCCAGGGCAGGGTCAGTGTGGAGGGATAAGAATACATTGGAAGGGGTTGGGGTATCCATAAAAGAACAGAAGCTGAATAGTCGACATTCAAACAGTTAAAGGATTTTGCTTACTTCACAGTTGGGAACTGAGCCAACTCAGCACCAAACTCTAGGATTCTGAGCAGTAGCCTTCCTGTTGGTGTGAGAAAGTTATCAGCGGCAATATTCTTCCTCCAAAGAAATTAGAGCCAAGGGACCATCTGATAAGAAGTGGAGAATGCAAGTCCCTTAGGCTGTCAAGAGCAGACTAATTAGCATCTCATTTTCTACCAGAGCTAATTAAGCCGTAGCTTGCTGCATTCTGCCTCAGCACCCTTCTGTCTCAGAACCATGTGCCTGTTGAGCCTGAGGCTGAAGGTTGTGCTTTACACTCGGCCTCTGTTCAGCTAGGACTCACTTTGCCCCTTGAAATTAATGGGCTGAGACAGGTTCCAGCAGTGCTGGGAACTTTATGTGAGGAAATCCTTTCCTAAGGGTGTTCATCCCACTGGAGATTCAGAAATTCAACTGAGAATGGGGCAAGAAGGAAGATAAAGGGCAAATTTGATGTTTAATTCCAGGAGACCACCTCACCCTCCAATGGCAATAACAATAAAAATAAAGTTGATTGAAAGTTTAATTAATATGAACTAAACACTGTACAACTTTACATTGATTATTTTATATGACCCTCATAACCATCCCACGAGATAGGCATTTCCACAGTTTCACAGAGTAGAAACAAGTTCACAGAGCTAGGAAGCCATAGCCTGAATTCAAACTCAAAACTGAGCCCAAAGTAACCGAGATGCCCTTCAACAGATGACTGGATTAAGAAGTTGTGGTCCATATATACAATGGAATATTACTCAGCTATCAGAAGGAACGAGTTCTCAACATTTGCTGCAACATGGATGGCACTGGAGGAGATAATGCTAAGTGAAATAAGTCAAGCAGAGAAAGACAATTATATGATTTCTCTCATCTAGGGAACATAAGAACTAGGAAGATCGGTAGGGGAAGAAAGGGATAAAGAAAGTGGGGGGTAATCAGAAGGGGGAATGAAGCATGAGACTATGGACTCTGAGAAACAAACTGAGGGCTTCAGAGGGGATGGGGGTGGGGGAATGGGATAGACCGGTGATGGGTAGTAAGGAGGCCACGTATTGCATGGTGCACTGGGTGTTATACGCAACTAATGAAACATCGAACTTTACATCAAAAACCGGGGATGTACTGTATGGTGACTAACATAATATAATAAAAAAAAATTTTAAAAAAGATAAAAATCTGAAAAAAAAAAAAAACCAACAACAAAAAACAGACTGAGCCCAGAGCCAGTGCTCTATCCATTACAATATGTGATCTTGGAATAATTATGTGTTAAACTATTTTTCTCCCAATTTTCTTTTATCTCAGAGGCATGGCGCCTTTTCTCCCTTTCAGTTTCTAGTTAATAAATAGCTGATATTCAAGAACTACTAAGCCCACTCTATCAAGGCTCTCTGTATTTATATTTATTTTCATTTATTTTCTATATTTATATAGAGAGGTGAGAAAATGGCAGTAACAACAACAAACACCATTTTCACAATGAGTAGAAAGAAAGCCAGTTCATTTCAATTCACGCTTCTTCAGGATAATCCAATTCTAATTCACCTTTGTAATGATGAGGCTGTATTCAATCATCAAAGATACTAGATTTCTTAGAAGAAATTCGTTATGATAAGACTATATGGTTTACGAAGATTTTCAATTATAATTATTGAAAAAGGAACATTTATAGTTATATCTTCAATACTCTTTAGTCTAATTCCCACACTCCATTCCTAAGCCATTCTAGAAAATTAAAGTCTTCTGTATATAATTTGTGGTATGTTTAAAAGTCCTTCATCTTTGTTCAAAATGTGTGTGAATACATACATATTTACGCATGTATAAAGAAGTATGTCTGTGTGCATAATAATTAGCCGACTCAATTCTAGCGACCATCAGATCTCAGCATAAAGCCTACTTACTTGCTGTGTGAACTTGGGAAAATTACTTAAACTCTCCAAGCCTCACTTTCCCATATCTGTTAGAGCTGCTGGAAGGACAAACAAAATAACTGCATGCAAAGCACTAAGCATATTGCCTGGCTCATGATAAGCAAACCCGGTATAGTTGCTGCTCTTATTTACAATTCTCCTCTGGAATCACAGCTTGCTCAACTTATCCATCTTATGTATAAGAAGCCGGAAAGGATTACAAAGGTTTCTGAACTTTCTTTTCAATTTCAGGAGTAATGGTACTCAATTTCGGGAGTGATGGTATCACTCCTCATTTTCTTCCTTCATCATCATTTAAATTATTGCCAGTTCTCTACCTGTAGTGGTAATGAGTTTTGGTATTGAGCATAAAGGAAAAAAGTGAATTAGGAACGAGTGTATTAATCATGTCTTTGAATGTTTGTATTCAGATGTTTGACATCCGGCGCCTTGCTGACTGACCCTAGAGGGAGTGTCTCTCCCAGCGTTTGCTCGTTCCTAGAGATAGTAAAAATCTTGCTCAAGCTCACCCTTTCCAAATGCACACTAACCAATTCAGAGCCCGCACCCTCAACCACCTCTTTTGTGGGACTCTCACACTGCACCTATCCTCCTGCCCTAATCACACCAGAGCCAGGGACCAGACAACTAAAGACAGCCCCTATGCCCTAGAGACCTGAAATTATTCCAAGTAGCCAGTCCTAAGCGTGCTTACTTCACCTCACGCTTGCTTCCCATGGAAACCACTGCAAAGGCCTTGGCCCATATTTCTTTCCCCATTCCGTATGCCTCCTGACTGATCCCAATGCTTCCCTATGTGCTACCCATATGTGCGATATTCTCATTCTCGTGGGGTCTGTGTATAAGTAATTGCTTTTCAATGGCAGTCATATCCTGATCTGTTGGCTTTACCATACCTAAATAACACTAAAACCTGTATTTTAAAACAATGAGTAATTCTAAACCAAGTAACAAATACAGCTCTTTCCATTTGACTGTAGAGGCCCTGAGAACAGAGATCATGTCTGCACCAACCAAGTGATGCTCAGTAATTATTTGTTGAATGAATAAATTTATTGCATCTCTAAAATGTGCTGATATATATATATATATATCAGCTATACACACACATCACACACACACACACACACACACACATACACATACATATTATTTGGAGAAATTGCATTGTTAAAAGTTGAATGAATATATACTCTCACATGGTATGTCTCCTAGCTTGTTCCCTAACAGAAATTTGTTTGGTTATTTAAATGCATTAAAATATGCTAATTCGATATACCAATGGGAAAAACATGACCCAGAGTAAAAGGACAGTCCTTTTAGGATCTGGAATGCTGCCAAAGTAGGTTGAAGAAAGGGTTCAAGGTTAGGTGTTCTTAACTTTTTGATGGAGGACAGAAGATACATCATATTCTATCAGCTACTTAATGCTGTTGGCAAGCTTCCTGAAGCTTCTTTCTTACAAAGATGTGACTTTTTTTTCTTTAACAATTTGCATGCTATTAGGCAGCCTCTTTGGCAAGAGACAAGCATTTCAGATGAATCCTTGGCTCAAGGAGTACCAAGGATTTAGAGAGAAGGTGGATCTTGCCTTTCTGGAATAGCAAAGATTATGGAAATAACCCAAATACTAGTTTGGGGGAATTACCACAACAGGGGACCCTTGGAAATATTAAAGACTAAATCCAATATGTCTTTCTGCTTTGCCTAGCATCTGCCCTGGCAGGCTGAGAAATAATATTAAAGGAACTTATTTTACCCAGCCTAACTCTGTTTCTGCTGTAAAGTGCTTTATTTACAAGCCATATTCAATAAATATGTTTAAAAAACATATACGTGTTTAACACATGAATCTGTGTTTAGATGTATCTTTTCTGGTAAAATCTCCTAGGAAATACTTGATCCATTAACCTTTCCTTGCTAAAAAGCTGAAATTTTTCTGAAGAAGCCAAACTTATATTAAATATGAATATTTTTAAATCTCACATGTACATCAGGACATTTCCATAAACCTATGAGCTTCATTTAAAAATATTCTAATATAGGGAAAAATTATGAAAGACTTTGAAATAGACTAAAAGATGACTGACTGTTCTGTCTAGCACTCCTCTTTGCTTTTCATTGTTTTTGAGCTATTTCACAAGAATTTAAGTTGTAGAAAACTAATAATTATGCAAAAATTCTTGTCCAGAACAGTGTAAATGGTGTTCAGTGGAGACTCAGTTGATTGTTGCCCTGGGGATATTGACCAGTTGGGCCAACTCTGCATCTCTTAGCACATTCATTTCAGCATTCCTAATGCGCCGATACGGTCAGCTTCCCTTTAGATTTTCCTTAGAGAATCTGAATTAACATCTTACTGGGTTCTCTCGGTAATTAATGAGTTAAATACAAGTTTTGAGCTATGCTCAGTTTATATCTACATGATTATACCCTCTTTCGAAAATATTGTCTTTAAACACTAGTACTAACCAAAACAAAATGAAACAAAATCCCTGGGGGTGGGGGAGGGCTGAGATAAATAGCAAAGGCATAGCCCATGGAACTCATGCTAAAGGGCTCATTTGATAGAGGCAAGTCTTCTCCTAAGGCTCAACTCAGGAGTAATTTCTAGTCCTAGATGGTGAAGCTTTCTTCATTCTTCCAAGAGAACTTAATTATTTCTTCAATAGTTTCTTTTGAAGTGACTCCCTGGAGCTGAGCCCCTACAGCTTCCTTCCCAGACTGTAGCAGTTTCTTTGGTGCTTCTTGAATCACTTCCTTCCAACCATTTGAACAATTTCTACAATTACCTTGCGTTTAGAGTTTCCAATATAAAAAAAAAGTATACAACGTATCGCTTTGTTTTGTGCACAGTGCCCTTACACTTCAGCAGGTAAGGCAACAATTACCAAATCAATTTCTCCTGCATATTAGCTTTAGAAACGGAACATCATGGCTTTTGTTTCTGCTTTTTATGGAGTCTTTTAAACTGCTGTTGTATTCCTCTCAATTGTGCTTGTGAGTGCCTATGACGATCATTAATGCTTTATGAAGTGGTGCATTATTTGTTCAATGAAATTCAAAATCTGTTCTAAACAATTTCAAATCAGAGGTGACTGACTGCCTGGAACACTGATAAATATCTCTGTCTTTGGCTGGTTAAATGAGCAATGAACTAGATAGCAACCTCTGGGCAGACTAAACTACATTTCTCTAAAATAAGGCATGTTTCTGCCTTGAATAGACTAAAATAATTGAAGTAAATTTAAATCTGAACAGGCTAAAAGGGAGATGTACTGGTGATTGCCAAAATGATATCTCAAATAATATGATATATTTACTATATTCTGGTTGGGAGATCGAGGGTTCTGACATTGGATAATCTTAGATTTCGTTTATATACCCTGAACTTACTAGCTATGAGATATAGACCAGTTTTTTACTGCTTCAAGTATCAGATTCTTCATCTGTAAAAGTAAGATAACAATATTCGTGAAGTTTTATGAGGGTGAATTTACATAAGGCATAAAAATGCTTACCATGGTGTTGACATATACTAAATACACAATAAACACCAGCAATGTTTATTCAATGTATTAACAAAAATTTCAGAGCTTGAATTGAAGTCCCTGATTAGGTATACCCATTAATTTCTCATGCCAAGTACAATGCCTTGCACATAGTAGAATGATCAATAGTATTTCTTGTTTGAATGAATGATTTATTCCATTCCTGAACATAAGAATGAATTCCATTCCTGAGTACAAGAGGTTTAATCAGTGATGATAACATTAAAAGAAGAAGTAAAGAGAAAATGAGACAAAGTCCAAGTATGAAGAGGAAACCTGTAGGTTTGCACTGGGGCTGGAGGTTGATTTTCCCCAATTATTTATTATCTCAAGATGATACATGTGTCAGGAGTCCTTTCAGACACAACATAAAAATGTGAGCAAGAAGTGGGTGAAAGAGAAAGCAAGGAATGAAATACAAAATATTTCTATTTTCTAGGTGCAGTACTAAAACAGAAAATGAATAAAATTTTGTGCACTCCACTTGGAGCAACTTCATGATTATAAATAAGTTTATTGGGTAAACGAGTCCTATACGTTAGAGCTGACAGGGTTAATGGTGACATGCCATGCAGGCAGGCTGGGTCTGAGGATGGGAATGTCTGGAAGACTGGAAAGGAAAGTAGAATGAGTCTCGTCGTTGCTTGTAGCTTGGGGTTAGAGGTTTATATTGGGAATGGGTCTAGGGTATGTGTTCCTTTAGGAATCCAGGGTAGGGTCCAATCAGTAGCAAGTGTCAGGTGAACAACAGGTGTTATTTTATAAATCATAGAAGGTAAAGGGTATCGATGCCAATGTCATCCAAGGTTCGTTGGAAGCTAATATCCTGGATCATATTTGGGATCTGGCTCTTCTTAGGTGTTACTGGGTGTTTGGGGCCTAGGATAAAACTCAGAGAGTGACTTATTTTCTTGCTTCCCCCTTGAAGTGGGAATATGGCTTCTTTGGCTTATTCAGAGGCAAAATGTGGAACATGAATAAATGGGGCCCAACAGAAAGGCAGCAGAGACAGAGCCTTTCTAAAATGAAGTCCCTTCAGCTTCCCTACCTCACCTGGGAATAATTCTTCTGCTTATTGAGTTTGTTTAGTGATGGTCTCATGTTCCTATCCTGATAAGAACACACAGTAGAACATTGAATGGAGTGTTAATAAATTAAAAAGCAAAAAAGCAAAGCACTTAGAGGAATCAGAAGCTTGTATCATGAAATAAAGTTGGTAGAATAACAGATATTTAGCTTGAAGAAGAAAAGACCCAAGATGATATAACTATCTTGGAAAGGTTCTTAATAAAACTTGATTATAAGTATTCAACAAGACTCCTGAGAGGTAGTTGAGAACCATGGATATAATTTAAGAACAGATGAACTTATAAAAATAAGTGCTATCCAGCACTGTAATAAACCTACTCATCAGAGATTCAAGCAGAAGTTGGGCCATCAAATCTTAAAGATATTACAGGGTTGGAATAGATACATTTGAAGACCTGTCCAAACCCAAGACTCTGTGTTTTATGATTGCTTAGCTCCAGCCAGTGTTATCAAATTTTCAGACTCCATGAGTCTGCATGCATCAGAAAACTTTGAGACAAATTTAGAGGCCAGAAGTTATTCTCCTTACTCTTGGATGACAAGCTGGCTTTTCTCTTCTTTGTCCACCCAGAACACAATTTTGTTCTTATAACTGTTACTGGTTCTTCCAGAGAAATTCACGCAGATGCCTTTTCCCCATGTCCGATATTACTCAATTTTTATATTTAGACACATTCCGGGCTACCTCATAGAAGTTTTTGAGCTCTGGTAAGAGTGGAATCTTACCAGACATTAGCTGCTAATAGGGGACAAGTTTGGGACACTTGACAAAATAGAGAGCGATAGCTTCAAGAGAGAGCCCTGACCCTAGCTATTTGAGCAAATTTAGTGTCAGAGACTTCAATTTTCTAAACTTCAGCTGCTTTCTCTCTACCATGTGATTGTTTTTGCCCCGATTTTTAGTGAGTAGATTTGATGCTTAAATAAGCCAGTATATTTGGGGAAACTTCCTGTAAATATAAATTATTGCTTAAATATGAAAGGTGCAAAAAATATAAAGATGACTGGTTGGAATATCAGGTCAGTTCATGAATGTGTTCTGTACAGTGTACATGCGACATACCTCAAAGTTAATGTGTGATAGCTCTTGTTGCTTCTTTTGAGTTGGGCTTGCAAGGATTTGCATTAGGAGAACTGCCCTCAAATTCTAGGCCTGCTGCTCTGTGATGTTAGGCAATTTCCCTACTATTTCTGAGCCTTAGTTTTCTTACCTATAATAAGGAGATAATAGGTGTGATCTTATTGAATTTTGATAACAGTTAAGAAAGTCAGTAGTGTGAAAGGATTTAGCACAGAGCCAGGCATATAATAAGCATTTGGAAAGTAACTTGTTAAGCTTGAATCTGCAGTTTTAGCAACAGTACATATCATTTGGAGCAGTCGTTGGTTTAAGTCCTTTAAAACCCCAGCTTTTTTTTTTTTTTTTTCATTTGAGGCAAGGTAAAATAATATTACCTTAACTATTCTTGCCAGAGATCACTAAGATAGTAAGTGTTCTGCTGCAGTTTCTTCCTGTTTTGTCAATATACGGTAAGAAGCGTTCTAAAAAGCACAATGAGCTCACGAGGTGGTTTGTTGCATTAGTAGTTTTCAGAAGACGGGGAGACTGTCTCTTTTTCCTGGCCCCTGAAGACAGTGCCATAATTTGTAATGTAGGTAAGTCTCTTCTGTCCACTCCCCACTTCTACTTCTTAATATGAACTGATTACAGGGAAGATCCTGGCAAACATCAGGCTGTAGAAAGGAATAATATAAGAAAACCATAGCAAAGAAAATGATGGCAGGAAGTAAAACGATGTCCCCTTCTGTGGGTAGAGAGGATGGCTCCTCTTGTTCCCTCCACTTGACCTTTTTAAAGAATATCACAGCCTGGCAGGGAGAAACCTTTCAGTGTTAATAATAATGGCATTATTATTCCCATGAGATGTTTTGGTCCTTTGGATTTCTGCTCTTTTATTGGGGTAGGTAGCCAAACAAAGCAGCCTACTTTGTTCTCAATTATATTTCCATTGCTCGTGTCTGGGTCCTAGCAAGAAGGTAATATTTATTGAATAAATGAATGACTGAAATGGCAGTGCTTTGTCTCAAAACAGATGCTGCAAAAAGCAGAAAACCTGTTCCAGATGGGATCCAATAGTTACTGTTCACAGTAAAATCACTGTTACTGTGTGGAACTTTCTGTCAGATTCCATTACAGAAAAAAAGCAGGGGACCTGTGCAAATTATATATTGCAGTCCATAAGCAAACAGACCAATGAACAATGAATAAAATAAATCCTTCCATCCTGAAGAATCAGAGGAAGACTTTGTATCTGAAAAAGATTTTGTTAAAAACAAGAGGGCATTATAAAAGATGTCTAATCTAGGATATTAAAGCAAACACATGTGAAGTGGGGGAAATCTAAAATGAGAAAAATACATTTGATGAGAAACACAATTACTAAATTACAAATGAAGATAGAAAAAAAATCAAGCAAATACAGAAGACAAAATTTAATTTTTTTTAGATTTATTTATTTATTTGAGTGAGCGAGTGAGAGAGAGCACAGAGAGGGAGAAGCAGACTCCCCGCTGAGCAGGGAGCCTGATGTGGGGCAATCCCGGGACATTGGGATCATGACCTGAGCTGAAGGCAGATGCTTAACTGACTGAGCCACCCAGATGCTGCAAGAAGACAAAATTGAGACATTCGCTGAAGTCTCACAAGTAAGGATAAAGTGAGATAATAGCTGAAAGACATGGATACATACAGGAGTTCCAGTTTCCATGTATAAGGACTACTTTATTTTGGGAGAAGGGGTACAGTGTTGGAAAGAATGGACAGAGAAAAAAATATTCAGTGAATAATAGAATATACTTTAAATCTTCCTGAAAGGAAGATTTGAACATGCAGGTCAAAAAAGTTCACAAAGTTAAAACAATTCAGACCTAGATATGTTAATTTTACTTAATTCAAGAACAAAGAAAATATAACCTTTAGATATCAAGGATATATGTGCAGGGGAAAAATCACTTTCTTAATCTTTGGGCTTCTAGTATGAAACACAGGAAAGAATGTAATCATGCTGACAGTTTTGAAGAAAAAGAATCGTAACTCAGGATGTCTGTAGTGGTTTAAGTTGTCATATGCAAATATATACATACAGATAACACATGTGTTTACTTGCAGAAATGTGTGTTTGCAGAAATTTTAGGGATAAACAAAACTTTTTTTTTAAAGGAAACCCTGTATTTGTTATAAATCCTTTATGATGGAAATGCACATATACATACACAGCTTTCTAAAAAGTTAATTTAAGAGATGCCTGGGTGGTGCAGTGAGTTAAGCATCAGACTCTTGGTTTTGGCTCAAGTCGTGATCTCAGGGTCGTGAAGTGGAGCCCTGCTGCAGGCTCTGCTCTCTGCATAGAGGCTGCGTGGGTTTCCCTCTCCCTCTGCCCCTCTCCACCCCCGTCCAAAATAAATAAATAAATCTTTTTAAAAAATAAATAATTAAAAAAATTCAAGATTAGGTAGTGACAGTACAAGCAATTGATAATGCTCAATGAAGCCAATTATCCAAAGTGCAATGTTGTAAAACTGTCTTCTCTGAATACAACTGTTTTAAATTCAAGGGAATGAAGGAGAAAGGCTCATTTCAACTTTGGGCTTAAGCCACCTTCTCCAACATTCAGAAGCCCTTCATTTACTGAGTTAGAGACGGCTGCTCCAGATCAATAAAGTAAACTTCTTTGCTTTTATTTTATGTTTTTAGAGAGGGAGGTGGGGCAGGCAGAGGGAGAGAGAGAATCTTATGCAGGTTCCATGCCCCAGTGCAGAGCCTGAGGTGGGGCTCAATCTCAGGACCCTGAGATCATGACCTGAGGCAAAATCAAGAGCCCAGGCTCAACTGACTGAGCCACCCAGGTGCGCCATAAAGTAAAGCTCGTTTTCCCATTTGGATATTCATTCTGGATTTTATGTTCCCCTAGTCTTACAGTCCCAGAGAACAGAAAGATTGAGTGGTGACCCCCTTAACTGCTAATATACAATTAAAATGGGACTGTTCTTTTGAAATACCAAGTCCACTGCATTATTGAGTGAAACCCCTCTGCATTTCATTTCCAATGTTAAGAATAAATCACCAACACTTTCGTAAAATGGATTTTTAAGTTATGCGCTTTGAAAATACAGTCTCTTCAGCCTCCCTGAAACCTTTAGGGGTCTTGTCATAAGTAGTGCTCTTTAGAAGGGTAGGAGGCATTGAAAATGCTCTCTTGACCATGCTCTGGCAGCTCTGTGAAAAGGGGCTTTAAGATGTATTTGAAGTAAAAGATTGCTATGAGAAAGAGCCTTTTCACTACGTACTCCTTAACTGGGACATTTGTAAGAGGTTACAAAACAGCCTAGCAACTTTTCCAAACGTTTTGCATGCATGGCAACAGCATACCAGCCTACAGAGTGTGAGATTTCAATCTTCCTTGGTCATGTAAAGAAATTTTGGGTTATTTTTGAAGAGCTAAATAAATAGGGAGAGGTATACTAATTTTGGAATCCTGAGAAAGCAATTACTGCAAGGCTTCTGTGTTTTAAAAGAATTGCTTTTTAGTAAGGAAGAGAGGGAGAGGGAGTTGGAGGGGAGAAGAGTCCTATGGGTAAAGGTATATATACCTTCAGTTTATTACCAGGCTGTGCTTGACCCAAATCCAAAATAAGTACCTTAAATCTGGGTTTCATTTAACTCTATGACAACCAAAATTTACTGCACAGAGTACCCGAAACAAAATGGGGGTGGAGAAAAGTTACACTTTGTTTCATGTAATTCATCTTTCTAGTTTTAAAGGGAATCCTGAGCATCTTCTTCATGAGTCTTCTAATAAACTAGAAGGTTACCTCTTTCTAGTAATGTTTCTTGACATCTGCTAAATTTAATTATGGTTGAGCAATGCTGAACTCTTTGACAAATGATATTGATACTCTTCAACCTGAGATCACTGAGAAAATTGCTCAGCTGCTTTAATCAGATGGGTGTCTTCATTGTTCACCCACGACCTTGTCATCATGACACTCTAGGAGTGACCCTATTCTTCCCTCCATTTGACCAAACAGTAGCCATCTTTTAAGGTTAATTTCAAGTGCTTCTTCCTCCATGAAGCTATATCCTACTTCTTCATCCCACATGGACTGTCCCATTCTCTTATCTCTTAGTTGCAGGTATCATTAAACTGATATAATTTAACAACTGACCTCCCATTAACTCAAGAGAATTATACTTGTACCCTGGATTTGAACTTAATCTCTATCACTTACAAGTATGTGATCTTTGGCAAACTACTTAATCTAAATGATCTTTTTTTAAAAATTTTTTCTTATATTACTGTTCTTTGAAATTGAATTATATTTATATTTATGTATTGCATTTAGTCCAGTACTTGCACAAAAATTTCTGGTTCTTGAGCTCTCCTCTTTCCATTCTTTTACCCCCCCCCTTTTTTTTCTCTCTCTCAATGAACAAAGGTACTAATTCATATATTTTAGTGCTGGGTAAATTGGGTTCTTGACAGTTAAATGTATTTGCAGCTTAAAAGCCAAATGAAAAAGTAATGGCATTTTCTCTAGAATGGTAGGTCTTGAAAAAAAAAAAACCTAGAACTAGAAAAAAGTAACTCTTCTGTTTTCACGATGGACTTTATGTAAAAAGAAACAGAAAAGCAAATGGTCAGCCTGATTTAGTATTAAAAGTTGTGTCAAGAAGGTGTAATCTAGGGGCGCCTGGGTGGCACAGTGGTTAAGCGTCTGCCTTCGGCTCAGGGCGTGATCCCGGCGTTATGGAATCGAGCCCCACATCAGGCTCCTCCATTATGAGCCTGCTTCTTCCTCTCCCACTCATCCTGCTTGTGTTCCCTCTCTCGCTGGCCGTCTCTATCTCTGTCAAATAAATAAATAAAATCTTTTAAAAAAAAAAAGGTGTAATCTAGAAGACTAGGCTTTCTTTCCCACTCTGTCAAGCTACCCCATGAACTAAATACAGCTTAATTTAAATGTATGGTTGAAGAAAATCAATAGAGTTAAGAATATACTTTGGAATTTGAAAGTATTTTTTAAAGAAATTAAAGAATTTTAAAGTATTTTAAAATCCTTTGGGAGTTTTTTGATATTGTTTTTCCCTTTTATAAATTGTCATGTTTTTATGAAATCTGAAATGGAGACTCTTCTTAGTAATGGAACTCCTTCTCTTGTTTCTCCATAGAACAAATAATTTTTAAGGGGACAAATAGTTTGTCAAGCTGCTTGTGTGAGAAGAAAGTCCCTGAAGGGGTTTGCTCAAGTAGTGATGGATGGTCACTAAACTGCCCTTTTAAGAGGCTGGATGGTTAACTACAGAGATTTAACTTTGCTGAGCAGGATAGGTGAGCAGGGGCCAGCGAAGACGAGCTTGCAGAGGAGGCTTATTGTTTGTATGAGACGAGTTGGCAAAAAGAGTGAGACCACTGTGGCTGAGGGCAAAGGAAGAATTACAAAGTGAACAAACATATCTAATCTGTATTTTTAGTACGTGGTCAAAAATATAACATGAGTCTTTTAGGTTATCTCCTTAATAAACCTTTTTTCAACTCTGCAGGCACTCAGTTGTGGGGGGTTTGAAGCTGACATCCAAAGAAAGATGGCTCTGATATAGGGAAATCATGACTGTTGCAGTCTCCTTTATGTCTCAGCTTGACAGGGATATGACAAAATTCTACTACTTCAAGGGCAGTGCAATCAAAAGCAGAAACTAACTGTGGGTGGAAACCGAGTGCTAACAATAGTTTGCTAAGGTCCAAGGGAAAAACACAGTACGGATGAAAATTTTTATAGGGTATCTTCCTGTAAGTATCTCCCCCAATATTCTTACCTAGCTTTTTGCCTTTTTTTCCCTTGTGGGAGACGTATTCTATTACTGTACTACAACTGAGGATGCTGTTGATGATTACTATAATTAATATTATAATACTTTCACTTGCTATGTGTTAGGTACTTTTCTAAATATTTTCCATGTATTCAAATGGTTAATCCTCACCATTCTTTATTACTGTTCTTTATAGATCTGAGCATCCATCCATGGGATTTGGTCTTACACTAGAACCTATTCCCCACCCTCTCCCATCTTACCAGGAAATCTATGAAACACACACACACACACACACACACACACCAGCAACCAATACCATCATCCAGAAGTACATTTCACAAAGGTAGGATTATTTGCTCTAGAATAATATCATGGAGTAGTCCCATAAACATCTAAGGGAGCTTTGCACCTCAGGTCTTATAGACAGGCCAGGCTGTTGAGAAAGGCAGTAGACTTCCATTAATACTTCTGAGGAAATTCACAACCCGGAAGTTAATGATTCGAATGAAACTATTAGACAAGAGGAAATAAACTATAACACCAAATCTTTGCTTCAAATTTATAGTTGCAATATTCCTACAAATAGCTGCTAAAGTTAGAAAAAGTAAAGTTATAAAAAAAAACAAAGTTATAAGTAAAGTTATAAAAATCACATGATAGCAAACATCTCCCTGTTTCAAAATTTTGCCCTATGTTTCCTATCCTCAGTGCTTTTAATTACTCATTCATTGAGTATTTTCTAAAACTTTGCAATAAGCTTACATAAAATAAAGTATAAGAAATGTTTTAGTGGGACGTGGAGCCTTGCCTTATTTGAATTTCCTAAATGATGTAGTGACTCCTCAAGAAATAAAAGGACATCTCTGCTTTACTTTAAAGGTTAAGCTTTAATTACTTTATTATGATAAAAATAAGATAAAACAGGGTAAAGATGTAAAAATACAAAACAAGAAAGATATGTGTTAAAAAGAGACAGATTAAAAACCTGCTATGTAATAACAATAGCATTTATTTTGTATTTACTATATGCCAGGAACAATACACTGAAATTAGCTTATGGTCTGAATGGGAACTAAATCTTCAATGTGGGAATGGGATATATTGGCCACCTTCTCATACAGTACAGTATCCTTTTAAAGTCAGTTCATAGTGTTAATATTTTCTAGAACCAATGGGATAGTGTCTGACTTTTTGTTGAAATCTGTCACTGGCCATCAAATATGAGACTGGCATTATGTACCTTGAAATTGGACTAGGAACCAGTGGGTGAAGACCAAATGTAGGATCTCAGAATTATCCAATAGAAAATTGTTCCTGGCTCCAGTCCTAGTATTTTTCTTGGCATCTATTATTCTTCAACCATTGAATGTCTCCATTTAAAACTACCTGGCTTTAGTCCTTGAACATATAATATCTAGCAATAATACTAGCTGTGCTAGATCAGTTTTATAGGGCTATAAAACGTTTCCTGATGGTTAATTTTATTGTTTGGTAAGGTCTATGGTATTTTTGCTCTAACATGATAATTCTACAGAAGAGCAGATTAAAATTGACTCTGTTCATCCAATGATATCCCTGGTGGTGACGAGTAGGTTCAAATGTCTACACTATAGACGCAGGAGAATTAGAAAGGCATAATAGAACATCCCTCACTGTGAACGTGCACACAAGGTGGGAGGGAGGGAAGAAGAGAAAATTCTTTAACTGCAGTACCTTCATAAATGTTTTTTTGGAAAGATTTTCATAGTGCTGTTTTAAAGGTTGAAAAATAACTAAGTGGATGCATGTGAATTGGTCCTCTTTTTGATTCATGAATTACCGCTGAATAGCTTTCTCCTGTCCTCTACATCATCTTTCCCTATTAGCCTGCTCTCTGCTTCCCAAAGTCTGACCACTATGGACCACTTGCTCTCTTCCATTGGGTTGACAACCAGAAAGAGAGAGAAATGGTGTTCAGGGTAGTTATTTTCCCAAGTCTGTGGTTTCTCCCTGGCCTGGCTGCATCCTTTAACTAAAGGTCACATCTCCTCTCCAGGTGGCCATCTCCACATGACTCTCTTTAAGAACTTCTGTAATTGCTCTGTCTACTCACCCCTTCAGGGGTGCAAACAGTCCTGGTGTTGACTCGGCCACATCTTTGTAAATAGTTCCTTTATTAAACTCCCTCGAGTTATCCTAATTTGAATGTGCCATCTGTTTCTTGCTGGCACCCAGACTAATATATACATGACCAGATCTCAGAAATTAGTAACACTAAGTAACTTCTGATGGTTGAATAGCTTTGTTTGACTAATTCAGAAACTAATTGCAAAAGGTCCCTTCTATTTCACGTCACACCTAGTATAGCAAGGATCTGCTAGCCTTCCTGGATTTTTCTTCCAGTTAGATACTATCATCATGTTCTCCTTATTTTGGTTTTTATAGGGTTGTGTAAAAGCAGCTCCCTTTGAAATGAAAAAGAATTGAATAGCCTACTTCATGTCTTCCTACACGATACATAGGCCCCACACACCATCCTTTGCTCTTCTTTCTCATCCTTCTTCAGGGTCAGTTTCAATTTTTCCACCTTGAAAAACCATGCCAGGTGGCACAATCTTGAGATCTATGCCACTTTTCTGTGTTTCTTTAATACCTTATATTTACCCCAACACAGAGTGTACTATAAAATGTTGAAATTGCCTATTTTAGGGGCGCCTGGGTGGTTCTGTCAGTTAAACATCCAACTCTTGGCTTCAGGTCAAGTCATAATCTCTGGGTCCTGGAATCAAGCCCAGCACGGGGCTCAGCATGGAGCTTGCTTGTCCCTCTTTCTCTGTTCCTCTCCATGCTCTCCGCCCCCTGTCTCTGTCTCTCTCGAATAAATAAAAAATCTTTAAAAAAATAAATCGCCTATTTAATTTCTATCTATATCTACATATTTAAAATGATATCCTTGAAAATAAGAACTTTATCTTGTTTGTTCACCCCAGTGCGTGGCACATAGTAAGCCCTCAGTATTGTGGGAAAGCACCATGAACACGACAAGGTCGGAATAGGTTCACCTAGCATTGTATCTATAACTCAAATTATTTTCCTAGATTTGAGAAGACACAGTGGCGATTATAGAATGTCTCAACTCTCTATGAAGTAATCTCTCACACTCCTCATGACTAATCAAATAATAGTGTGATGTCTGTGGGTTGAGGGTCAAGGCTAATACTATGAATATAGTTTATTGAGCTGTTAAAGCAACAGGGAAAGTATAAAGTTTAAATGATTTTAAAATAAGATGGTAATTTTATTGCTGCTGTTCCAAAAACTATATCAACTCTTAGATCTTTCCTACAACAATATTTCACTGGGGACATAATTTATTTTCAAATCTCCACACAATATATTAAAATGTATTTAATCCTTAATGGAATTTCTTCTTGCAGTAGCTCAACAGTGCATTCTGGCATGCACTTGTAAAATCTGTTTCTATTATTCACTTCAGGGAGAGCAAAAGAGCATGTGTTTTAAGAACAATAATATTTTGGATTTAGATGATTTAAGAAATAGTTTATAATGCTTTGGACCTTAAAAATATCTCATGGTATAAGTCCTTATGTACCTAAGGAATTATTTAACACTACCTAAATATATGAATGAAAACATATAAGTAGAATGAATGAATGAATGAATGAAGTTTATAGATGAAAATTTGAAACAGAATCCTAACAAGTAGTAATTTGCCAGGTCATATAAGAACAGAGTAAAACATTGATATAGTGTTGAATGAATGTTTAGATACCTCTTGAGTCTGCGACAGAGTCAATTAGGATAATTCTATACCCTCTATATATTTCCAGCTGAAAAAAATCCACTAGAAAAGCTTGTAATTTTTGTAGTGTTCTCTAAGATAATAGATACTATAATAATGCTAGATTCACACTTCCAAACCTTTAGTAAAGAAAAAACACTTTAGTAAATACCATGTGGTACAGAGATAAGAATGCATAGTCCTACCCTTAAAATGAAATAATCCTGTCTGACAAATAAGTGTTTTAATAATTACTCTTTGAATGAATAAAAGTGCAAAGAAATATCATTAATAACTAAATATATATTAATTACATCTATGGGCCTTGCATTATACATGTATTTGTTTTTATTCTTAGAACTTTATAAAGTGGGTATTATTATTTCAATTTCACCAATTAGAAAACTAGAATTAAGGAAGCTGCTAATTCTATTCAAGGAATATGGATAGGGAGCCATAGTATCATGGTTTGAATTCCTTTCCGTGTGAGCTCAAAGCTTGTGTTTTTTTCCCATATTCTAAATCACCCCTAGAGTGCTAGAAAGGGCCCATATACAACTGGAGAGGTCCTGATGCCTACCCAAACAAGAGGTAAAAATAGTTGCTACCCAAAGGAGAGATTTGCTGCTACCTAGCAGTTTGGTGGAGTAAGAGGTCAGGTTTCAGAGGTTTAAAAACAAGAATAATGATGAAAATTTAGAGCTAATTGCCTCTCACTATCTTACTGTCTCCAAGATGCTAGGTTCTCTGATAAGAATCCAACTTGATCAGAGGTATAAAAATAGAACTAATTACAATGATCAGTGTTACCCATACTCTTCTAGCTGAGTATAGTGTAGGAGATTGAGGTTGAAAGGAAGAAAAGTGACATTAATTTTAATATGTCTTCACTCAGCTTAGCAGAAACATCTCTTCCTTCCATAACACAGTGTGCAAGAAGCCATCGAATCAGGTGATGCACAGGGAAATTAGAGCGGCAGTGGGATGGGAGATAAGTGGCAGTCAGCGGGCCCCAAGATATTATTTAGCTTGGAAATCTGCAGAAGAGGTTGTATTAAACTTTTGCTGGAAATAGTTGAATAGGTTAAAAGACAGATTATCACAATCACCTTTGAAAAAAAATGAACCCAAATGCCTAAATATCCATGACATTTGAGGCAATCGTGGGTACAGCTGGCTAAGGAATAACTTAGCCATATTGGGTGGTTGCCCAGCATGAGTTAAGGAATTGAAAATTATTGCTGAGCTGGAACAGCATTTGGGTATCTTGTGAAAAAATTAGCACTAATGAGAACCAGCAATAGAAGAGAAATACATTTGGAGGTGTGCCTACTGGCTGGGACTTCCTCTCGCAGTAGACACAGGATGTAAGATGATGCAGTGGGGGAGATACGGCAAACAAATTGTGGACAGGAAAATTGGGTTAACAGTGTAGTTGACAGAATTTGACAATCATGATAGTGAATATATATGCTGACTTTATTTATTAGAAATGGCCTTTTTAAGTACCAAATATATGTTGATTATAATTTAAGTAAGTTCTGTTGCTCTTAAACTCGTCTTTTGAAAATGTGTTAAGTTCAGTAATTATTGGGCTGGAAGATACCCTCCTTCTTCTTGAAAATATGGTACTGCCTGACTCGTAGGGTCTTTCAAAATTATTTTTTCAGGAGAATTAATTTAAGATTTACTTGAAATCACCACACTGTGAGCTTTACAAGGTAAAGAATCATTTCTCATTATTCTCTCCTCAAAGCCTGACACAGGGTTCAGCATGGCGGAAGCCCCCAGTAAGTGCCTTACAAGGTGTTTAATTGCTCTGGATTCTGTTCTGAGGGGGATGGTGCTATTTCCCCTCCTCCTCCTCCTCCTCTTTCTCCTCTCCCTATACTTTCTTAACATTTATGGAACCCTTACTGTTAACCATGTTGTATATTCTATTAATCTCTTTATCTGCAGGCCCTCCTTTTATTTTCAAACAACTATATGAGGAAGGTTCTATTGTGTCTAAACATGTGATAAGACAATCCATGTTAAGGAAAATTAAGTACTAGTCCATGGTAAAGCATTCATAAATGGCAGATTATACTGAAACCCACGACCACCAAAGTGCGTCATCATATTTTTTATGCTATAATGGTTACTCTCTAGGTTTCTTTGGGCAACTCTCTCCTATAGCAGCAATGGGCTTGGCTTCAGTTTCTCTCACACTCCATTTGTTTGTGTACAACCTTCATAATTTTTGTATGTATTGTTAATACTGCAACTAGTTAAAATTAACATACATCGTCTACACTATTTCTATCACTGTTCTGAGCATTATTTGTATTAGTAACTTTAATCCTCCAATAATCCTATAAGTAAATATTAGCATCCCTATTTTTTACAAGTTGAGGCCCAAAGAAATTAAATGGCAGAGCTGGAATTTATACTGGAATCTGACCCAGGATTTAAGTTCTTAAATATTATACAATACTATTATTCAGTATTATCAAATTACTAAACACTTTTCTTAGATAGATTCACTGTGCATACATTTATTTCTAAAAAGAAGCTTTATTCCCTGTCATTATAAATACTAGTTACATATTTTCCGGATACATCTTATGGTAAAATATTAACAAGAATTTTTTTTAAAAAGTTCATACTATTAAAAACCAGCATTTGTGGATGACATGATTTTATATATAGAAAATCCTAAAGATGCCACCAGAAAACTGTTAGAACTAATAAATGAATTCAATAAAGTTGCAGGGTAAAAATCAACATACAAAAATCTGTTTTGTTTCTATGTACCGACAACTAACTATCAGAAAGAAAAAAATTTAAAAATCCAATTTACAGTTGCATCAAAAAGAATAAAACACCTAGGAATAAATTTAACCAAAGATATGAAAAAATCTATACACTGAAACTATCAGACATTCATGAAGGAAATTGAAGAAGGCACAAATAAATGGACAAGTATTTCATGCTCATGGATTGAGAGAATTAATATTGTTAAAATTTCCATATTACCCAAAGCAATCTCCAGCTTCAATGTAATCTCTATAAAAATTCCAATGGCTTTTTTCACAGAAATAGGACAAACAATCCCAAAATTCATATGAAAACACAAGAGACTCCAAAGACCTGAAATAGATAAAGGGGATTAAGAGGTACAAACTCCCAGTTATAAAATTAAGTCATGGGGATATAATGTGCAGAATAGGGAATATAGTCAAATAATATTGTAGTAACTTTGTATGGTGACAGTTGATAACTGTATTTATTGTGGGGATCATTTCATAATGTATAAATATATCAAATCACTATGATATACACCTGAAAGTAATAAGGTATTGTATATTAATAATACTTCGGTAAAAAATAAAAAGAAAAATCAGCTCACATAAATAATGGAACATGTGCCACATTTTGAAGTCACTTGCTTAGTAGAAACATTGGCTTGTGAGTAAAAGACCTTTTTATTCTGGACCACAAACATGTGGATATATATTGCTCACCCTTTAAAATGCCTTTGGCAGACACCCACTAATCCTTTACAAATCTCTTTCCCACTGAGCCCGGGGTAAAACAGCTGAATTTTCTTAATGCATAATTCTGGGAATTTACTATACATATAACAAAATTGGTGTAAAAGTTGGAAGATAAAAGCATCTACAGCTTAGATCGAACTCTGCTACAAGTTACTGTGTTACTTTAGGCTAGATCTTTAATTCTTCTGTGTGTCAGTTTCTCCTGTACAGTGATGTGTTTGGTTAGGTGTATGATCATTTTGGGTTCTAGAAATTCATTCTGTATTCTTTTAGGTGATGGTCAGTCATGTGTGACCACAAGAGGGGACAAAAGAGGGGCTCAGAGGGGCGCCTGGGTGGCACAGCAGTTAAGCGTCTGCCTTCAGCTCAGGGCGTGATCCCGGCGTTATGGGATCGAGCCCCACATCAGGCTCCTCCACTATGAGCCTGCTTCTTCCTCTCCCACTCCCCCTGCTTGTGTTCCCTGGCTCACTGGCTGTCTCTATCTCTGTCAAATAAATAAATAAAATCTTAAAAAAAAAAAGAGGGGCTCAGAACAACAAAGTCTCAAACTCATGAGTCCTAAAGATGTAAAATGACTGCATGGCAAGACACCAGCACAACCAATTAGGTGGAAAGCAGAGAGTGCGGACCTATGAGCAAGTGCCTTTACTGAGGGTCGGAGTGGAATACACAAGGAAAGGCAAGACAGGATTTCAGTGGTGTATTTGAATGTTACTAGGTTGTGATTAGGGGAGGGCAGGAAGAACTTGTGGCAGAGGCCAACTTTATCATACTCGTGCATCTGGTCGCCTGGGAAAGGTACAGCCTGCTTGTGAGAATGTTGAGGCAGCAGGAAAGAAAAATAATAACTTTAAAAATTTTACCATACAAAATTCATAATTCTACCTCTTAGTTTCTTTTTTAAAATTTTTTATTTAAATTCAATTTAGTTAACATATAGTGTATTATTAGTTCAGGGGTAGAATTTAGTGATTCATCATTGTGTATAACACCCAGTTCTCATTACATGAAGTGTCCTCCTTAAATCCCACAACTCAATTACCCCATTCCCTCACCTCCTTCCCCTCCAGTAACCCTCAGTTTGTTTCCTATAGTTAAGAGTCTCATGGTTTGCCTCCCTCTCTGTTTTCATCTTATTTTTCCTTCCCTTTCCCTATGTTCATCTGTTTTGTTTCCTAAATTCCACATATGAGTGAAATCATTCAGTGCTTGTCTTTCTCTGACTGACTTACATCACTTAGCATAATACCCTCTAGTTCCATCCATGTTGTTGCAAAGGGCAAGATTTCATTCTTTTTGATGGCTGAGTAATATTCCTGTGTGTGTGTGTGTGTGCGCGCGCGCACGCACACCACATCTTCTTTATCCATTCATCTGTTAATGGACATCTGGGCTCTTTCCATAGTTTGGCTACTGTGGACATTGCTGCTATAAACATTGGGGTGAATGTTCTCCTTCAAATCACTATGCTTGTATCCTTTGGATAAATACCTACTAGTGCAATTGCTGGGTCATAGGGTAGCTCTATTTTTAATTTTTGAAGAACCTCCATACTGTTCCAAAGTGGCTGCATCAGTTTTCATTCCCACCAACATACCACTTAGTTTCTTTGATCCCTCACATATGCTTGTTCCCAATTCTTGCCACAAATTCTGAGAAGAAACTGAGAGCCATAAAAAATTATATCTACACTCTGTAGTAATGGACGGAGACTTCCATACCCCACTTTCAAAAATGGATGCAACACCCAGACAGAAGATCAATAAGGAAACAGAGAACTTAACATTGTAGACCAAATGGACCTAACAGATATATACAGAAGAGTCCACCCAAGTAGAGCAGAAAAAACATTTCTCTTGAGTGAACATGGAATATTCTCCAGAATAGACCACATCTTAAGCAATAAAACAAGTCTTAACACATTTAAGAAGATTGCAATCATACAGAGTGTTTTTAAATCACAATGGAATGAAAATAGAAATCACTAACATAAGAAAAACTAGAAAACCCACAAATGTAAAAATTAAACCACTCTTAAACAACAGTTGGGTCAAAGAATAAGCTACAAGGGAAATTAGAAAATACCTTGAGACAAATGAAAATGAAAGCACCACATATTGAAACTTATAGGATGCAGCAAATGCAGTGGCAAGAAGGGAATTTATAGCTATAAATACATTAAAAAAGAAAGAAGAGAGATCTTATATCAGCAATCTAACTTTACACCTTAAGGAACAGAAAAAAGAACAGATTGAGCCCAAAACTAGCAGAAAGAAGGAACTCAAGATTAAAGAAGAAATAAAATAGAGAATAGAAATGCTATAGAGTAAATCAACAAAACCAAGAGTTGGATCTTTGAAAATATCAACAAAATTGACAAAACTTTACTTAGAATAACTAACAAAAAAACAGAGAAAAGTAACACAACTAAAATCAGAAATGAAAGAAGGAAGATTACTATTTTATAAAGGCTTATAAGAGAGTGCTATGATCAACAAATTGGGAATCTAAATGGACAGTTCCTAGAAACAAACAATCTACCAAGAATAAATCATAAAGAAATAGAAAATCTGGGCAGACTTGTAACTAGTAAAAAGAATTAATGAGTATTCAAAAATCACCAACAAAGAAAATTCCAGGACTACATGGCTTCACAAGTGAACTCAATCAAACATTAAAAAAGCAAATTATACCAATCCTCCTCCAACATTTTCAGAAAGTTGAAGGAGGGAGGTGAGGGAATACTTCCAAACTCATTTTTTGAGACCAGCATGATCCCAATACCATAACCACACGGACATTACTAGGAAAGAAAACTATAGATCAGTATCCCTTAGGAATGTAGAAGCAAAAATCCTTCATAAAATACTAACAAACATAACTTAAGAGTATATTAAAAGGATTATATACCTTGTCAAAGTGGAAGTTATTCCTGGAATGCAGGGATATTTCAACATATGAAAGTCAATCAAGATAATACACTATATAACAGATTAAAAAGAAAAAAAAGCACTGAATCATCTCAATGCAGAAAAATATATGACATAATTCAACACCCTTTCATGATAAAACACTCAAAAAACTGAAAATAGAAGGAAATTATCTCTACATAATAAAGAACATATACGAAAAGCCCACAGCTAGCATCATACTCGAGGAAAGATTGGAAACTTCTTTTCTAAGACCAAGGGAAAAACAGGGTTCCCACTTTCACCACTTATATTCAACACAACACAGGAAGTCCTAGTCAGAGAAATTAGGCAAAGAAATTAGAAAGGAAGAAGTAAAATATCTGTTTGCAGATGACATCTTTTATGAGGAAAACTCAAAAATTCCACAAAAAACCCCTTAGAACTATTAAGTGAATTCATCAGAATTGCAGGATACAAAGTCAACACACAAAAATAAGTTATTTCTATATAGTAACAACAATCTAAAAGTCAATTAAAAAAACAATCCTAGTACAATAGCATCTGAAATAATAAAATACATAGGAATAAACTTAACCAAGAATGTGAAAGACTTGTACATTGAAAAGCACAAAAACTTTCTGAATAAAATTAAAGACACCAATAAATGGAAAGACATATGGTTTTCATGGACTGGAAGACTTGATATTGTTAAAATGTCAATACTGCTTAAAGTGTTATACATATTTTTACAACCCCTGTTAGAATCCCAATAATTATTTTTGTAGTCTCAAAGGAACCCAAGTAGCGAAAACAATGTTGAAAAAGAATAACCAGTTGAAGGTCTCACACTTGCTGATTTCAAAACTTACTGTAAAGCTACAGTAGTCAAAATAGTTTGATATTGTAAAGACAGATGTGTGAACCAAAGTAATAAAAAACTCAAAAGGGACGCCTGGGTGGCTTGGTCGGTTAAGCATCTGCCTTCTGCTCAGGTCATGATCCCAGGGTCCTGGGATTGAGTCCCGCATTGGGCTCCTTGCTCAGCAGGGAGCCTGCTTTTCCCTCTGCCTTCCTCTACCCCTGCTTGTGCTGTCTCTCTGTCTCTGTCTCTCTCTCTCTCTGACAAATAAATAAAATACTTAAAAAAAAAGAATTCAAAAATAAATCCTTACATATATACTCAAATGATTTTAAACAATAGTGCTATGACCATTCAATGAGAAAAGAACAATCTTTTCAAAAAATGATGTTGGGAAAACTGGGTGTCTACATGGGAAGAAAAAACGAAGTTGGACCCTTACCTTACACTATATGAAAATATAACTCAAAATTGATCAAATGAATAAACACAAGAGCTAAAACTATGAAACTATAAAACTCTTAGGGGAAAACATATGAGAAGAGCTTCACCTTGTATTTAACAATAATTCCTTGGATATGACACCCAAATACAGGCACAACAATGAAAATAGATACATTGGACTACACCAAAATTAGAAACTTTTGTCCATCAAAAAACAACAGAGTGAAAATCAATCTAGGGAACTGGAGAAATTATTTGCAAATTCTGTCTGTGGTATGGGGCTAAAATCCAAGGTATAAAAGAACCGTATAGGGGCACCTGGGTGGCTCAGTCATTAGGCATCTGCCTTCTGCTCAGGGCGTGATCCCAGCATCCTGGGATCGAGCCCCGCATCGGGCTCCCAGCTCCGCTGGGAAGCCTGCTTCTTCCTCTCCCATTCCCCCTGCTTGTGTTCCCTCTCTCGCTGGCTGTCTCTATCTCTATCGAATAAAAAAAAAAAAGATTAAAAAAAAATGGGCAAAAGGGGCGCCTGGGTGGCACAGGGGTTAAATGTCTGCCTTCGGCTCAGGGCGTGATCCCGGCGTTGTGGGATCGAGCCCCACATCAGGCTCCTCCTCTATGAGCCTGCTTCTTCCTCTCCCACTCCCCCTGCTTGTGTTCCCTCTCTCGCTGGCTGTCTCTATCTCTATCGAATAAAAAAAAAAAAGATTAAAAAAAAATGGGCAAAAAATTTGAATAGACATTTCTCCAAGGAAAATACACAAATGGCCAATAAGCACATGAAAGGATGCTCAACATCACCAATCATTAGGGAAGTGCAAATCAAAACTACAATGGGATACCATTTTTACATCCATTAGGATGGCTATTATAAAAACAACAAAACAGGGGCGCCTGGTTGGCACAGCGGTTAAGCGTCTGCCTTCGGCTCAGGGCGTGATCCCAGTGTTATGGGATCGAGCCCCACGTGGGGCTCCTCCGCTATGAGCCTGCTTCTTCCTCTCCCACTCCCCCTGCTTGTGTTCCC